>NC_045776.1:16951899-17251899 GCF_008692025.1 Phocoena sinus
GCTGGTTTCAGACCCGCTGGTTTGAGCCTGGGGAAGGGAGGTTGTGTGTATACTGCGGGGCACGGTAGTAACTACTGTCCTGCATTTTGCCATCTTGAGTACCTACTGTGTGGTTTCAGTTTAATTTCACTCTGTTGTTTAAGGATGAATACCCTTCATGCTATAACTGGGTATGGCCCGTGGACTCCTCGATCCAGATAGGCTCTCCAGGCCCACAACTAACTTTGTGGTGCCCAGGACAAGACCTGTATACAGCAAGCTAACAGACTGTGAATTATGTTCTGTTCTGCTGTGCTGACAAGTAGACCTTGCTAACGGCCTGGAAGGGTGAACTCTTGAACTCTTCACAGTTCCTACAGAAATGCCTCGGCCTTGAGAAAGTTGCCTCGGGCGGGCAGACTTCCCTGCTTCTCTTCCCACTCCTGGCCTGCCCGGCATGGTGAAGAGTTGTGCATACTCCAGTGTGTATGGATGTTCAAGCTCCATTCTTGACCCTATGAACAGCCACCAGTTGGCTACCCTTCAGATCAAGAATTGCTTATACTGATGGTGCGATCTGCCATCAGGAGGATGGATGCAGGAAAGAGGTCTGCACCAGACCCTGGAAGTGGAGCTTTTGGGGCAGGGAATTCTGAGGTCCTGGGTCCTGGGAGCCTGGTCAGGAATAGGGGGCATGGACTCTGGGGGTCCATGAATCCTTGGCCGTGCAGATGGCATACCCCATGGGGCAGGGTGCAGAAGGAGGTGGACCAGAATCGGCCCTTGAAAGCAGAGCACCTCCGTCCCCCGGCCCTTGTCAGAGTCCAAGGGCAATTCTGGGGTTCTTAGTTCTGGTACTATATTGGAGAAGGCTAGGAGGCAGATATGAGATCTGTGCAAGTGGTGGAAAACTGGCCCAGTTTCCACTCCTTAAATCAGTGTTTCTTAACCTTTTCTGCAGGCTCCTCACCTTTCATATGAGCAGTATGCTGCCGTCATAACATGCGGTGATCTCATGAGGGATCATATCAAAAGCGGCGGCCAAGGCAGTGAGAGGAGGTGTGTGTGGCTTCTAAAAAGGCTCCATGCAAGTCCTGTAAGCCATCCTAGGGGATGCCATCCCACCCCCTCAGAGAGGTCTTAAGAGCCTTCACCCACCTGCAGTGAAATGCTGGGGAAATCACCTCTGCTGTAGCATCTCTATTAAATTTTAGATCCAGGAATTATGCTCTGAGGACCTCTTCAAAAGCAATTACTTTCCAGCTAGATTTCATGCTGCCACTTTAATTTTGTCACAGTGGTATATGGTGGCTCAAGGGCCTGTCAGCCACGGAGGTGCCAGTCGGGTGCAGCCACAGCAGCAGCTGCCACAGAAACAGCCCAACGTGCCAGAAGCCCCAGATGTCAAGTTCAGCCGGGGAACAGGTATGAGTCTAATTTTAGGTACTAATAAGGATTTCTCTTTCTTGACACAAACACCGGTGGATACCAGCTACCTAGGAGAAGAGGTGTTGGGAAAACTCAGTATGTAAGGAGTGGTATGTTATTTTCTTGGCTTCCTTTCAATAGCTGTTAAACTTATAGGTTGCACCCCCAATTAAGGCTTTAAAAGTGTTTTTGAATTTTGATAGATTTTTTTACATTTTCTGTTAAAATTTTTTTCCCCAGCTTTATTGAGGTCTGGTTGACAAATAAAAATCCCACAGGGCTTTTGTTAAAGGACACAGAGTTGAGTACAAAGAGTCTGCAAATCGTGTGGGAATTTAGTTTTGGAATATGTCCCATAACAGAAATTATGTGTATGCTGGAAATATGTTTATGAACCTGACATGATTGTACTTATGAAATACATCTCCTGTGCAGGAAAAGGAATAACTAATCCACCAAGAATTTCTGTAGTAAACTGTTAAGGCAGTGAATATTATTGTAAATGCCATAATGTGATTTACAGTTTATTAAAGAAACAAAGTACGTTCCCTACCTCACCTCTGCTGTTTGCGGGTGGACGTCAGCAGGCATGGCGTTGCTACTGGGTGTCCTCTTCAATATCAGAGGCCACAGCTGTTTTCAAGTCTTCCTCTGGTACAGAGGCAACAGAAGACTGCAAAGGTCGCTTTTTAGATGAGTACACAGATAGGAGTAATGCACTTTAACACTGGGCAGAGAGAAAGTAGCTCTGAACTATTAACGCCTTGACCTTTCTTGGTAGACCAGATGTTCCACGAGAGCTTTACAGCTTTGAAAATAGTCATATTTTATGTTTGTTACTTTTAATTGTGTGATCCTGGGTATGATGATGGAGCACTTAGTGAACTGAGGTTTGTTGGGGATAGGGCAGTAGGTGGGGTCCCAACTCATCTCCTTTCGACTCTCCGGCCTCCTGAAAAACCACACGTGGGAAGGGAGACAGGAAGCACAGACACTGTCTCCATCCTGGGGGCATGCCCAGCAGGACGCCACTCCTCCTTGCCCCCACACGGCCCCTCTTTTCTCACCTCAGCCATAGTACAAAGTGCTTTAAGTATTTAGGGTTTGGGGTAAGTATTTGGTGTAAACTGAAGAACTGATTGGATGTGGAACCCTGGGAGAAAAATTATTTCATTACTATGTTATCCTGGTGGCAAAAGTCAACAACGTAAATTGCCTTAAGGGCTTCCCTGGTGGCGCAGTGGTTGAAAGTCCGCGTGCCGATGCAGGGGACACGGGTTCGTGTCCCGGTCCGCGAAGATCCCACGTGCCGCGGAGCGGCTGGGCCCGTGAGCCATGGCCGCTGAGCCTGCGCATCCGGAGCCTGTGCTCCGCAGCGGGAGAGGCCACGACAGTGAGAGGGCTGCGAACCGCAAAAAAACAAAGAACAAAAATTAGAGATGCTGAAGTGGTGAGTGTCTTTGTGAGTCATTCTGATGCCAGATATGAAGAAGGCCTCGTGCTGCTTAGTGCTCAGACTACTCTAGACAATGCTACACTACAAATTTGTCCTCAAAGGGCTGAGTGGTACATGTTTTCAGGCTTCGTGGGCCATTTGGTCTTGTTTGCTGCTATTCACCTCCTCCATCATAATGTGAGAGCAGCCACAGGTGATACGTAAACAGATGACTGGAACTCTGTTCCAATAAAACGTTTTTTAAAAAAATTTATTTATTTTATTTATTTATTTTTGGCTGTGTTTGTGTTGGGTCTTTGTTGCTGCGTGTGGGCTTTCTCTCGTTGCAGCGAGCGGAGGCTACTCTTCGTTGCGATGTGTGTGCTTCTCATTGCCGTGGCTTCTCTTGTTGCAGAGCACGGGCTCTAGGTGCACGGGCTTCACCAGCTGTGGCTCATGGGCTCTAGAGCACAGGCTCAGTAGTTGTGGAGCACGGGCTTAATTACCCCGTGGCACGTGGGATCTTCCTGGACCAGGGCTCGAGCCCGTGTCCCCTGCATTGGCAGGCAGATTCTTAACCACTGAGCCACCAGGGAAGCCCTGTTCCAATAAAACTTTATTTACAAAAGTAGGCAGGGGGTGTGTGGGCAAATTTGACCCATGGACTGGAGTTTGCCAAACCCTGTTCTAGAGGCAGCATAGATCCTCTGACCAATTACATCTTGGAGATTTAATGAAGAGCTGGGATTTGTTTTTTATCTTGATGATGACTATATATAGTAGAATAGAATTAATCTGTTCCTTTGTTAATTGATGAGCTTAAGTTTTGGTTTGTCCAATTAATAGTTCAAAGGAAAAACCTCATATTTTGAGAGTGCAAGATATAAATGGCAAAATGTGGCAAAACCTTTTCAAATGAGAAGCTTTCAATATGTTTGCCGTACACGCTTTTACATTCAAACAAGGGGAACTTGACCATTCAGACTTTGGTGTCAGGTGTTCTTTGTCTGGAGGGGAGAAGAGACAGCAACCCTTGACTAAAGCTTTGCAGTTCACATTCGGGAATAGAGGGATGTTGGACTAGGGCTTCCTAATGCGCCATTCGTCATGCACAACACAGTTTTGAATTAAGTGCAAGCGTATTTAGGTATTTTCAAATTGTGTGTTTCTTTCATGTGTAAGATCAACATGGTTTGCAAAACATGGGTTTGCAGGGTAGAGTAACATCCCATTTAAAGCCACTCTTGTTCTGAGCTCAGGTGTTATAGATGAAAAACAGTTCTAAATCCTGTTTGCACATTGATGCCCTCTGTGGCTTAGGTAAGTCTCTAAGCGTGGGGTTTCTTAACCAGTAATCTGTTAACTGGTAGCAATTCATGGAAAAATGCACTTAATTTATTGTGAGTCACAGCTTTTGAGGGTGAGAGACAGAATCCCAGAACACCAGTGGCCTAAGTAGAAAGATTAAGGGAATATTACAATTTCACAATATAATGAATCTGGAATTTTCAGGTATCAAGAAAACAAAACACCAGTTTGTTAATTCATTGATAGGACTTCTGGCCCGAGGGGGTAGAAAAGTTATGGAACAACAACTTCAATGTGGTTGCTTGGTTTAGTAAAAAGAGATTAAACCCCTTTCCTCTAACACAGTGTTTCTGAGCAGAGAGTGGGATGGGGGATCATTTTTGTCCCTGGGACATATTTGGCAATGTCTGGAGACATCTTTGGTTGTCACAGCTGGGGTAGGGTGTGTGCTATTGCCATCTAGTAAGTAGAGGCAAGGTTGCCACTAAACCTCCTACAAAGCACAAGACAGTCCCACAACAAAGGATTATCCAGCCCCCAATGTCAGCAGTGCTGAGGTCAAGAAACCCTGGCCTAAGACAATGATGTGAAAAAAGTGAACTTGCTTAATCTATACAATGGGGTCTAGATTAGAAAATCCCTGAGTTTATTGTAATGCAGCTCTTCCCTTTCCCCAGAAATTGGTCCTTATTTTGAAAACTTAGGCTGAGAATTCAGATTTCTACTTCATCCACCTATACTATGTTTGATCAAGAAAATGGTTTCTACTTGTATAAATTTGACACACTCTGTTGCCTAAAACTATTGCCAAACATTATTAACATTTTTTTAAAAATTACAGTTAAAATGTCATCATGATATCATTAGCTTTAGAACACGTTAAGAGCAATCTTCCAAACGAGACCCATCTCAGCAGGATTGCTGTAGTCACTGCATTAGCCAGAGGTGGTCTTGGCGCAGGAGATTCAGAAAGTAGACCCCTCGGCATTTGTAATAATGATGTTTTAAATCAACATCAGGCTGCTTGTTCCTCGGCTGCTTTATCAAGAGTGAACGGAGAGGATACCCATACGTTGGAGTATTATTCAGCCATGAAAGGGAAGGAAGTACTGATTCATGCTGCAATATGGATGAACCTTGCAAATTTTATGCTAAGTGAAAGAAACCAGACACAGAAGGCCACATATTATGATTCTATTTCTGTTAATAGGCAAATCCATAGGCCCAGAAAGTAGATTAGTGGTTGCCAGGGGTGAGGGAGAGGGAGAATGGGGAATGGCTGTAACGGATAAGTGGGGTTTTGGGGGCTGAGGAAAATGTTTAGGAATTAGATAGCTGTAATGGTTGCCTAACGTTGAGCATATATTAAAAAACACCAAATTGTACAGTGTAAAATGGCAGGTGTTATGGTATGTGAATTATATCTAAATGTTTACAGTACACAAAAAGAAAAAAAAGGATGAGTGGAAGAAACACTCCTTGTCCTTTCTTTTCCCCACCGGCAGCCTCTTTCACTCCTGTCATAGGAGGAAAGACAGGCCCGCAGTTCTCCACGCTCCCATCTCAGGCTTTGACCTTGTGGCTCCAACCAGAGTCATGGTCTTCTGGTGGCTCCCCGAAGCTCAGGGGAGACACTTGGTCCTGCTCTGGCTCCATCTTGCCCCCTGGCTGGTTTAGGAATAGAGAACTCATCGTGGCCTGGCTCACTTCGGCGGTGCAGGCCTCAGAGCAGCTCTGGAGTTTATAAGTTTACATTTTTGCGTAGTCCTTTTAAAAAAAAATTTCCCAGAAGCTGCATGACTTTCTTTTTGTTTCCTTTTGCTCATCCAGTGGTTGATTCTTTAGCCTGGGACTAATTTGAACAATTCAGAACAGTGTTTTACAGGAATTACCTAAGTAGTGGGTTTTAGATGAAGGATGGCAAGGTGAGTGTAAAGCGAGAAACGTAGTTTATCACAGCAGGGGACACTGAGCAGGAGTAAAGGCAGGCTCTGGAGAAGGAAGCAGAGTAGCAAGAAATAATTTAAGCCATTAATAATTTAATAATTAACTAAAGAGAAGGGAGTAAATAAGGGCTGATAGTTTACTGGGGAGGTTTAAAATTATAGGGAAACCCACGGCTCCTCTGTGTAGAATAGAACCTACTGTTCATGCCAGCTTATGCTGAATAAGTACATTATGCACTTAATTCCCAAAATAACTTTTTGAGGTAATTGGTGGACTCTCTATTTTACAGATGAGGAAACTTAAGCTTGGAGAGATCAGGTAACCTGTGTAGGCACGAGGCAGTCATATGAACAAGTGTTTCAGCCTCAGGACAATTTTAGGTTTACACCTTGACCCTCAGTCCCCAAAGAATGGGATCTTTGTTCAGGGCTGACAGTTTAATAGAGGAATATTTGGAGCCCAGGGAAAGTCCAGGGACAGGGATGGAGCTAGACGGTGAAGGTCAGAGTCTGAGCTGGGACCTTGGACTGTGCAGAGCTGGAGGCCCCATGTGTTCACTGTGATGGCAGTGAAGAGATCTGTAACTTTTCATCTTTGCATTGAACAGATTAGTTGAGAGTTTGCTAGCAGAAACAAAATTCTACCCTAGAAGTGTTACAAATCAATTGTTGCCTTTTGATTTATGTAGGAAGCCGAAAACTGGAATATTAATGCTGAACATGGGAGGCCCTGAAACCGTTGGAGAAGTTCACGACTTCCTTCTGAGGCTCTTCTCGGATCGAGACCTCATGACACTTCCTGTTCAAAAGTAAGATACATGTAAATGCCCATACTTATCCATAACCTGTGCAGTGCATTTTGCCTTCCATGTATCTCAGTTCTGTAGTTAAAAAATAAATAAATAAACGGTTTTAGTGCACATCTGGTAGTGCTAGAGCAGCATTCTTATTTTCTATTAGTTATGAGAAGGCTATGATGTAAGAAGAATTGTCGGGGAGAGAGAAAGCAAGTTAGCGAGGATTCCCCTTGGGCCGTTTCCTTCCCAGAGCTCTGGAAATTGCAGCGGTCTGGACACAGCTGAAGGAGCTATAAAGATGTATTTGTACTTTGTACTTAACTAACACTCAGGGAAGCAATGAGTACTATTCATTGGTGCTGTGGAATTGAGTTCTTGCCGTCCTTCTTCCCTTCCTTTCATTCTTTCCTCCCTCTTTTCTTTCTTTATTTTTTTTTGAGGTATGATTGATACTTGCTGTATATTTTGATGTGTATGACTGAGTTTCACAATATCTTTTTTTAAAAATTGGAGTCTAATTGCTTTACAATGTTGTGTTAGTTTCTGCTGCACAGTGAAGTGAGTCAGCTATATGCATACACATATCCCCTCCCTCTTGGACCTCCCTCCCATCCCCCTCCCCTACCCCACCCATCTAGGTCATCACAGAGCACCCAGCATAGGGTTTTTTTTTTTTTTTTTTTTGCGGTCCGCGGGCCTCTCACTGCTGTGGCCTCTCCCGTTGCGGAGCACAGGCTCCGGACGCGCAGGCTCAGCGGCCATGGCTCACGGTCCCAGCCGCTCCGCGGCATGTGGGATCTTCCCGGACCGGGGCACGAAGCCGCGTCCCCTGCATCAGCAGGTGGACTCTCAACCACTGCGCCACCAGGGAAGCCCAAGCATAGGGTTTTTTAATAAAAAAAATTTATATATGCGTACGATAAAAAATTGCAAATAGTTAATAAGTGTTTATAGTAAAAAGCAGGTGTTTCTTTCCCCTTGGACTCCAGCCTCCCACTTACCCACCCCGAAGGTAAGCACTGTTAGGTCCAGAAATAGTCCAGGCACATCCAGGTGTATACACACACACACACACACACACCTCTTTTACACAAACGTGAATGTACTTATGTACATCACTTGGCACTTTGCTTTTTTTTTTTTTTTTTTTTTTTTTTTTTTTTGCGGTACGCGGGCTTCTCACTGTTGTGGCCTCTCCCGCTGCGGAGCACAGGCTCCGGACGCGCAGGCTCAGCAGCCATGGCTCACGGGCCCAGCCGCTCCGCGGCATGTGGGATCTTCCCGGACCGGGGCACGAACCCGTGTCCCCTACATCGGCAGGCGGACTCTCAACCACTGCGCCACCAGGGAAGCCCTATTTTTTTTTTGAAACTTAATTTTTCTTGGAGATTATTCCATAACAGATTATATAGATGTGGCTCATTCTGTTTTCGTGACTGTATGGAATTGCATTGTATGGCCATACCTTAATTTATTTAGCCAGCGCCTCACTGACGGACACTTAGATTGTTTTCAGTGTTACAGTGAACATCCTTGTGCACACATCTTTGCTCACGTGGGCAAGTATATCATAGGATTAACATGCATCTTCTTAAATAAGAGGAATGCACGCTGCCTAATGTCTTGTACGTCCTAGTTCCTATTAGGTACAGGATCCAGAGGTGGTAAGTTAGTAGCTGGCATACAGCCAGGTGCTCTGCACAGGTGTCTGAGCTCCTGAATCTTCAGGGCCTGCTGCTAGAACAGCTTGTAGGGCAGGGTGGATACTCCTCAGAGACTGTCTGGTTCTCTCTCTCTAATCTGAGCCGGAAGAGCAGGCTGTTGTCAGTGACCTCGAGCTTCTGTTTTTAAAGGCTTGATCTTAATAGGCTCTTCTTAAAATTTTGCTTATCTTTTTTTTTTTAATGAGTTGAAAATGTTTCTGAGGTTGCTTAGCTGGAATAAAATGATTTTAATGTTCAATGATTTAGTAAGCTGGGACCACTCATTGCCAAACGCCGAACCCCCAAAATTCAGGAGCAGTACCGCAGGATTGGAGGCGGCTCCCCCATCAAGATGTGGACTACTAAGCAAGGGGAAGGCATGGTGAAGCTGCTGGATGAGTTGTCTCCGCACACAGGTATGGTGTTTCCCAACTCACATCTCACTAGGTTTGTTCTTTCAAAGTATAGTTATGAAACTCACAACACTGTTGGAAGCCAAATGCAATTCTGGGTACCAGCAGCTCTCGATTTGCAGGGGGTCCTACATGATGCCCGGCCACTGAACTCAGTTCTTGTGGCATTTTCCTTTGTCCCCAGATGTATGCCTTTTCTATTACTTCCTTATGTTACAAATAAAAAAGCTAAAGTTTCAGAACATTAGTCTCAAAAGGAAGTTGGAGGTATGTGTTAAGTTGAGCTGGATTATAAGGAAGAGGCTACCTACCATGAAAAAACAGATGCATACATCATCGTCCTGGAAAGAAATCTTTGGGAAATAGGTTGAGGCTGCTGCTATTGTTGTTTCTCTCTGTGTGGATGACTAATTAGATCAGCATTTAGGGCAGAATTAGCTAGCTGCAGCCGTGAGGCTCTAAGCAACTTTCAGCAACCGCTTTCAGCTCTTGGCAATACCATGATCGTGAGTCATTTAAGTGCCTCGTTGGGCATGACACTAAAAAGAGGATTGCACACATCTGGTGACTGTTCTCTGAGAGCCTCTAACGCAAATTATAATGTGCAGAATGAAACATTAACTACACAAAGGAACTCTAAGTGCCGTATTTAATTGCATTCAAGACACCATTGATTGCTGGACGCACCATTGTTTTTATATAATACAAAGACACAAGACCTCTGTCAGTTAATTTTAAGATGGTGTCTGTTGTAGACCAATATAAGGTGTTAAAACAAATACTGTGCATCTTAGGACACATGAAATGTGTTCATTGCAGACAGTTTAGGGCTCAGGATCAGGACAGTGTGACACAGTGCGGACCCTCACGGAGAGCAGCCCCGCTAGGCAGGACCAAAAGCGTTTCATTGAGCAGCAGCTCGAGTTGCTCTCAGAATACACTGTTTGTGTCACACGTGGGACAAAGGGCTCCAGCCCTCGGCAGAGCATCTCACTTGGAAAATTGTTCACTTGTGCTTTTGAATATTAGGTTTTCTCCCTGCCTTCACTTGTGGCTTCAGGGCATTTCTTATACAGCTCAGCCACATGTGACACAGTGTATCTTTTAAAATGTGGGGTGAGGGAAACTTGGCTGACCTCACCTCACACCTACCCGATGGAGAACAAACTCTCTAGTCATGAACTGCTTATCACGATAAAATGTTTAGCGTGAACCAGATCTGCAGTTGCTATGCTGTCTTCGGTGGACGAAGGCAGCGGAAAGATGCCATTTTTCCTGGTGACGTCTGAGTCTAGCACCCCTCACCATAAAAACACTAGTAGAGCTGTCAGCCTTGAAAAAGGAGTATACATGCGTCCTTCCCACTTCCTTCTTTCTCTGTGGTGAGACTGCTGGCTTGTCCAGACCAGACAGGACAGCAATGGCCTCTGCCTCCCTGGTTGGTCTGGAAAGAGTCCCATGGAATGACCTGGATGTACAGCAGTGTCCCACTCGCTATCAGATACCTGGTGTTGATGACCCTAGGGCATATCACCAGCCTCTGTGGCCCACGCTGGGACCCCCGAGGCAGGCAAGTTCAATTCTGCCTTTCTGCTGCGTGGTAGATGACCACCTCATCATTTAAGCAAGCCTGCTTTGGGGGTGTTTAATGCGGCCCAAGACCACCCACGCATTCATTCATCAGTCGCCTACTGAGTGCCCTGCGCTGGTCAGTACTGCTACTCACGGTTGAAAAACATGGTTTCTACTTACAAGAAGCTTCTAGTCTAGTGGGGCCTTGCTGCTGCAGGCCAGGCTGCTCCAGGGGCAGAGAGAAAAATCCTTTGAAGACTTGCTGGAGGGATACCCTCCGAAACGAGTAGAGCAGCTGATGATCACACGGAGTGTGGATATAGGAAACAGGAAACAGTCTCAGAGTTTAGCAGGTTCTTTGGGGGAACTTTGCATTGAAGAGCAAGAAGATTACCAGATGTGGCCCTGTGGCCCCCTCGGGGCTCGCCCAGGTTACCCAGAAAGAAGCTTCTTGTCCTGCTGCTCATGCTTTGCTGAGTGGACCTGAAGCTCGGCAGTGAAGCCCCAGCTGCCACTGGGTGGGGCTAGCACTGGGTTCCCTCCCTCCCTCACCCCTTCCTACTGCTTCTCCTTCCTGCTTTCAGGTTTCCTTTCTTTCTTTCTTTTTTTTAACATCTTGATTGGAGTATAATTGCTTTACAATTGTGTGTTAGTTTCTGCTGTATAACAAAGTGAATCAGCTATACAGAACACTCTATGACATAAATCACAGCAATATCCTTTCTGACCCACCTCCTAGAGAAATAAAAACAAAAATAAACAAATGGGACCTAATTAGACTTAAGAGCTTTTGCACAGCAAAGGAAAACATAAACAAGACGAAAAGACAACCCTCAGAATGGGAGCAAATATTTGCAAATGAAGCAACTGGTGAAGGATTAATCTCCAAAATTTACAAACAGCTCAGTATGAAAAAGCAAACAACCCAATCCAAAAATGGACAGAAGACCTAAATAGATATTTCTCCAAAGAAGATATACAGATTGCCAACAAACACATGAAAGGATGCTCAACATCACTAATCATTAGAGAAATGCAAATCAAAACTACACCGAGGGGGCTTCCCTGGTGGTGCGGTGGTTGAGAATCTGCCTGCTAATGCAGGGAACACAGGTTCGAATCCTGGTCTGGGAGGATCCCACATGCCGCAGAGCAACTAGGCCCGTGAGCCACAACTACAGAGCCTGCGCGTCTGGAGCCTGTGCTCCGCAACAAGAGAGGCCGTGATAGCGTGAGACCCGCGTACCGCGATGAAGAGTAGCCCCCACTTGCCACAACTAGAGAAAGCCCTCACACAGAAACAAAGACCCAACACAGCAAAAATAAATAAATTAATTAATTTAAAAAAAAAAAAAAAAAGGAGGTGAAGGACATGTCACCTTCTCCATTAAAAAAAAAAAACAAAAACAAAAACTACACCGCGGTATTCCCCTCACACCGGTCAGAATGGCCATCATCGGGTTTCCTTTCTATTCATCTCTTTCTCATTCCTCCTCCCTTCTTATACTTTTTTGCCTACAAAATTATAAAATTTACTTTTGAACTGTGTCTATTTGTTTACATGTATTTGGAAAAGTTCTCTTTAGTCAAAAAAAAAAAAAGTGATGATTACAAACAGATAAAAATGTTTCAGACTCTCATTTTTGGGGCAAGTAGTTGTTGCTTGGTGGCCGGTGTAGATATTTTGAGACTTGCACAGGCTCTGTGTAGAATTACTATTGACTAATAGCAGTGTGTTACATGAGGGAATGTGACTTGGAATTGGTTTCATGTAGTAATACTGCATTGAGGTCATTTAGTGGACACAGAAGGACATAGATGAGAAGTGCAATCATTTCACTTCATGAAAAGTCTAAATCTAAAATACACTTTAAAAATTATAGTTTAGTTATACATGGCTCCTTTTAATGAAGCTCTAAGTACGTGCTACTCAGTGAAATAATTTCGTTCTTTATTGGGTGCAAAATGGGTTCATTTCAGATGGAGCTGGCTTCCCCATCCCTGGTTGTATGGCGTCAGGCAAATAACTTACCCGACTAAACCTCATCTTGAAAATGGGGATGATAACAGAACCCAACTCGTAGGACCACGGTGAAAGTGAAATGAGATAATCCTGAAAGGTGCAGCGTACATGATAAAAATTCAGGAAATGTGAGCTTTTATTATTCACCATTGGCACAGGGTTCACGATCTGATACAAACTACTAGGCATTATAATAACTTCACACCATTCTCTCAAAGAATCATGTACAAATCAGACGTTTGAACTGTTGCACGTGCTAAATGAACGGACTGGAGATTAATGCAGTTTTACTGTTTAAAAAATGGCTTTTCTATTTGTTCCTTTTTTTACTTCTTTGTAGTTCTCACCCAGGAGTGTTCACTGAGCAGCTGCTCTGAGGGTGGACGAGGCTGGGCCAGCGAGTCATGTGTTTGGCGCTCGCTCTGGCCAGATGTGCTGCCCACCAGATGTGGTGCTAGATGACACCCAGGAGACTCGTTCCTCTCCCCGCGCTCCTGCGGGGGGAGCCAGGAGCCTCCGTGCGCGCTTGTTAGCTCCTCAGGATAGACCCAGTCGGAGACAGTGCGTCGTCACTTTTTCTAAAATATGTTTTTGCCGGCCGTCTTGAATTGGACCGTTTAGAAAGCATTATCTGTTCTTTCCAGAGCATTTTACTCTGTCTCACTTCCAGATATGGTCACCGCCCTGCTTTTATCTGTGAGGGAGGCCTCTCCACCTCTCTTAATCTGTAACATTTGAGGAACTCCCAGACCCCAGGCATTTAGGCTACAACTTTCAACTACCGGGCAGCTGAAAAGAAAGCAGGAGAAGCTGGTTGACCCCCAGCATTCAGGGGATCTTACTGTGTCAATCTGATCATTGGATTGTCTCAAGATAGATTAGAAAGCAAATTCCATTTCAGCCTCAGCTCAGAGCACCAAGAGCTCCTGAAAAGCGGACTTGATGATACTGTGATAGTTGGCAGTTTTAGCACGAACCACGTAATCTTTGAACAATCGGTCATTTGGAGTTTGCTTACAGGGCCATGCCCTCTGGGGTGTTTTAACTGCAGGTCACCATATTTTATGCAAGAGACCAAAAAATTGGTAGCCTAGAAGGGACAGGCAGCTGAGAATGATTTCATTTGTATCCCTTCCTTCCTCCTTCTGTAGTTCCCAACCAGAGAATATTGAATCAGACTGTCCTTCCCCTGCACAGACATGCTTCTCTTCCCCTATCGATATTCTGCTTCATTTCTTGGCATCATGCTCCATTGATTCAGTCCCCTGGGTCAAGTTTCTGAGGAATGTTTTCTATATCTATATCTATATGTAGCACACACATATATACATATGTATAAAATATACACACATATGTATATACACACTCAGAGAGAGAGACACACACACACACACACGCAATAAATGTATCATCTTTTCTTCACTTCAACCTAAATGTTTCTTGTGGCAATTTAGTGTCATGTTCTTAGTTGCAGCCCTGGCTTATGCCTGGACAGTAATGTCATCTCAGGTTTACTATTACTTAATGTTTATGTAGTGTATTTTCAACTTCATCCCTGAGTATAAGTTGAGTGTAATCCTATGAAAAGACAAGGAAATAAAACTGGGTAACTTTAGGAAACTTTCAGTTTTATGATTTTATAAATGCCTAAGAAATTGGTTGAAGATGCTTTAAAAATACAGGAGGAGATAGGAGAGGGAATTGGTAAAGTGATAGGAGAAGGACCGCAAAGATGTGCCCTGACTTGGGCCGTTTAGGTGCCAGAATAATGATTTTTAAATCCCACTTAGCGCCTCCAACTTAAGCATTGTTGTTGGTTTGTTCGTTGATTTGTTTTTCATACAAGTGAGGAGAATCATTTGAATCATTTGTTATTAGTGCACTTTTATCGAGTATCCTAGAGCTTTTATATAAACTAGGTGGCCTGGGGTCTGAGGGAACAGAAGGAGGGGACCCGGGTGTTGGAAGAGGCTGGGGGTGAGCCATGGAAGGAGCACAGGCTTTGGGGTGGGGAGACCCACGTTGCAATCTCATCTCAACCATCGGCTAGTTGTGACTTTGGGCAGGTTCATTAACCTTTGAGAGTTCTGTTTCCTTATCTGAAAAATGGGGTTTAGATGAGAAAAAAAAAAAGCACAATGTCTCCCATGGTATCTGGTACATAGGAGGAGGTTATACTTTAAGGATAAATGCTCTCTGCTCTTGAGTCTCTCTTATCTCAGCCAACAGCAGAGAATAAGGCCCAGAAGCTTGAGTTTTAAAAACCATATGCTAAATGGTTGAACACAGAAAACAGTGGTTAAAAATCCATATACCAGCAGAAGACTGGCTAAAATCCAAGGACTATTCTAAACGTGCTCACTTTATCAGCACCATAGGAAATTAGGGTAACTGTCTTTGTTCTGGGCACTGCATCCTGTTTGGAATCTATATCAAGATGAATGCTTTCTCCTTTCCACACATGCTTCCTAACAGCCCCTCACAAATACTATATTGGATTCCGGTATGTCCACCCGTTAACAGAAGAAGCAGTTGAAGAGATGGAGAGAGATGGGCTGGAAAGGGCGATTGCTTTCACACAGTATCCACAGTACAGCTGCTCTACCACAGGTAAGGCTTCTCTCTGACAGTGGGAGGGTAGATCTGGCCCTGGCAAAAATAACCAGGGAAGCTGAGCGCGGAAGGAAACGATAAATCATTTTCGATTTGAATGGCAAATCCAGTCTGTCTGTTTTAAACATGAGAGTTCAGGTCAGTCCGTTGGAAATCTCATGGTTCATCTGTCCCTTGAGTTATTAGCCCGTTGACTGAGAATTACAAATGGTGGGTGAAAGGCAGTGGCTTCCAGTGCTCAGTGCTTTAATGCAGCTGTATAATGGATCAGTACTGAACCTTAAGCCACTTTCTATGTTTGTGTAATAACCCTTATTTTTATGGCTACCCTAATATTCTTATTAATGTAGCAAAGTTGATAGCTGTTTCCATTTTGCCAGCAGAGATGTCCATATAACATTGGAAATATTGGTATGTATTTTGGTTATGCTTTGGTTATGGGTTGGTTCCTGGTTAAACCAAAACCCAGTTTAGGGTTTCCTTTGCAAACTTCTCTCAGTGTTCTAGATTATGGGAAAATAGTTACTAGGTGTTGTTTCCTATATATTTAATTGGAGCTGGAGAATAATCTGTTTTGGCCAATCTCTGTATCGTGAGGTATAGGTAAATCTTTCTACTGTCACCCACAAATACATTTGTTTACATCCTTTCTCAAGGCTTGCGGTCAGCACATTTTTACTCCCAAATTGCTTTTGGACATTAGTGCATATTATTTCTATAACTATAAGGAGAAAACAAAAGGCTACTGGAAGAAATCTTGGAAGCCTGGTGTGTACCTTAAATATTTATTCAGAGCACCTGTGAAAATGTCTGAGTTCTCAGACACCCTCAAGAGTTTGAATTGTGATTTCTTTTGGACATGTACCTCAATAACTTTAAAATGTCTGCTAACGTTATTGGAGAATAAATCAGATTTTATAAATTTCTAAACTATACTTTGGCCGGGCTTTCAAAAATATAACTCAACATGTAAATGTCCTCTCTCAAAATTAAACAAGTTAAGAAGATGGTTATTTATATGACAAAGGATTGACTAGGGTTTCATTTCACAGCTGGCTCTAGCAGTGTGTTTAAAACAGTAGTATCTGCAGCTTTTCCCTAGTACCTCTGGTGTAAGGGCAGGTACATCCCTTCTTCAGAGATGTGAAAGCCTTTGGGAAGCATGTTCATTCTTTGAGGCCACTAGAGTGTCGTTTATCTGTTGTTTTATTTAGACACATATTGTGGCAGCACCAGTATATTCTATGTATCAATCACTTTTTTTAATCTTGCAATTTTTTTAGTTACGCTTTTCCCTTAATTACTACCTTTGATAGTTCATTGCATATTTCTGAGTGATTCAGAAGACCTGCTGTGGCTTCTCGAAGTCCCTCTGTACATCTGAAGATGCTGTTCACCTGTGAAATGTGGTTTGCAATGTGAAGATGGTGGTGACTACTTTGTGATTTCTGGAGGATGGTTTTTTGAACCTGGAATGGACTCAATTTGGATTTATCTGACCCATTGTATTCTCAGAAAAATGGAACTCCATTTATTTTCTGAAAATTGAGTCTTAGCCTGAGGGTACATGTTGATTTAAATATGGCTTTGTCCTGGCTAGCATTTTAGCTTGGAGACCTAACTGATTAATAGTTTTCATGGAGAAACCGGTGGTGTTGGGAAGCGTGGCAATGTTTTGGAGCATTTGCCCCATGTGAAGATTGAAGAGGAGGCCCCATGTTAGCGTTAGTTTCCTAGGATTAAGGCTTGGCTCCAGTGCAAGCTCCTCTAGGCCAGGAAAAGATTGCACTGGGTTGGCACCATCTGCTTTCCCTTAGTCTTCGAATTTTCACGGTTTCCGTCTCTTGTTTAGAAATACAAGTTTTGTTAGATTACCTGTAAAGATCTGGTATTCATTCAACTTATTCTAGGGAATGATGATAATTTTATAAAGCAGGTAAAAACAGAGAGTGCGCTTAGAAACCTTAATAAGCTGCTCTTCTTATCAAACAAGCCATTAAAAAGGATGGTTATAAAGCTTTTATTGTAATGTGGAAAATATTCATCTCATAATACTAAGTAAAAATGCCCTAAATACTCAGGATACAAAACTGCACATGTCCTAAAAAGTATAACTTTGTAAAACAAAACAGCTGTAAAGAAAAAGAATTGGAAAGAACTACCTTAGAAGAAAACAATGACTGTATTAGCATTCTGGGGTCACAGCCAGTTTCTTTTTTGCTTTCTTTCCCACCCCCTACATTTTCTGTAAATGGGGTTGATTACCTTCATAATGGGAAAAAAATTTAACATGCTTTCAATTGTAAGACTTGGTCCTTGCTGATAATGACTGCTTGTATTTCATAAATCCGCTGCCATTGTGCTTCTCTAGAGAAGTGGCCTCAATACTCTTGGAAAGGCCATTGAAATTGATTGCTTTTTAGTGATCTTCATTTGCAAGGTAGTTAAATCTATATGCATTTTAGAGTATTGAAGTGATTGTAATTAGACTGATTCAGTGCAGAAGACTTACCTGCTTTGAACTTATTACTGCCTTTACTAGTCTGTTTTTTTATTTTCACCATAGCCCACATGCGTGTACTAAGTGGCCCCTGTATATTTCAGGCAGCAGCTTAAATGCCATTTACAGATACTATAATGAAGTGGGCAAGAAGCCCACGATGAAGTGGAGCACGATTGACAGGTGGCCCACACACCCCCTCCTCATTCAGGTAAGCCAGCCGCTGCCAGCTGCGTCTGTCACCCCAGCTTCTGGTGTGAGTCAGGTTCTTGTCCCTGCCTGGTCTGTGGGTGTCCCGAGTCTTACTGTTCTCTTACTTAAATTGTGTGCTGGGGATTAACAAAAGGTATTAGAGTCTTGATTTATTATGACAGGAGGAAATAAATTTAAGGATTAAAGGGTAAACTCTTTTCTTTCTTCAGATTAATAGTATTAGTTACAGACCATGGCAGAATTATGTTTTGAGTTTTGTGTTTCACAGTGACCAAAAGAACGCTAAAGATTATGAGAGGAAAAAAAAAAGATTATGCAAGTTGTTTCATTTAATCTCCATTCATAGACTGAACAGCTGACAAACAGCTCCTCTATTTTCTAAATCCTTTAAAATATCAAAAGATTTAAAAATTTTAAAGGTAATATATCTACATGTTCTGAGACAGAATAAATTTAACATTTCAATTGAGAAAGTTTCATATATTAAAAGAAATTTCAAATTTCTCCTACATAGTTTATATTTGTAATATTTATAGTAATAGATGTTTGATTTTAGGAGAATCGGTTAAAGCTACAATTCTAAAGCTTTGAATTGGTGTTATTATGTACCGTTTCGCCCTTTGAATAGGGGAGTACTACTGGCTATTGTCCTTGATCAAACAAATATTATTTTGTTCTGTTGGTGGAAGTTTCTACCTTCGAGTTAGTTTAGGTAGAAGAAATACTAAGTGATGTGGATTTCATCCGTTTATTTTTCATTCCTCGGACCGTCTCTGGCAAAATACCAGCTTAACACTTTTTTGAAGCCTGGAGTAACTTAAAATCGATAACCACTAGATGGTGGTAGACATCGTTGAAAGCAGGCCGGCTCGCCCCTGAGCAGACGGTGTTTTCCTTAGGCCCGTAGGTGCTGTCAAGGGTTAACGCTTAGGTTGAAATCCAGTTTTAAGTAAAAAGTGCGAAGTGAAAAGGAGGCACCTTCCCTCAGGGATGGGTGTAGTTTTGGTCTCAGTGTGGTGTCCTCCCCCCCAACCTCCCTCCCAGTTTGCTCTTTGCTGGGTCCAGTCCGGACCGCCTGAGCCCCAGCCTGGCCTGCCTGTTCTGCTCTTGGAGGCCTGTGATTGGAAACAAGGGGGGTTTCAGGTTAGCACTGACATGTGGTCGCAGAGAACCGAGGGATCTGCACAGCATCTGCCTGCCCTAATTGAGGGAGTAATTAGATTTGCATTAATATTCAGTCCTTTGAAAAGGGGGGAAGCAGAAAGATGGAAAGGTCTCTTCACTGAGGAAGTCTCCCTTCATAAAATGAAAGGGAATTTTAGAGGCATTTATCTGCCCTCCTATATGGTGTGATTGAAGGCTCTGAGAGCCGCCGGCTTCTTTCATTCTGCAGAGGGATTGCGCATAGAAAATAGCGCAGATGGATTTTAGATGATTTCAGGAACACTTCTGCTCGCCCACGGCTCCTCTATTTTGATAAAGACTGAGTCTGTTGTAAGCTGTAACAAATTGTGTTTCTACTTGCAGTTATGCAAGATGATAAAAGGAAAAAATACTACTAAAATTTTGAGGAAACAAAAATTTATGGTTAGATTTTATTAGTATCATGACGATTACGTGAGGAGATTTGATATCTAGTGGAAATAGAAAAGAACCCCAACTAAACAAAAAGTAAAAACTGAAATTAAAAATTGTGTGTTTAGTCTACATTTCTATCAATACGTATTATAGGTAGTAATTACTCAAAATAGTCATTTTACTACTGTATCTAGCTGTTGGGATATTTGGTGTAAATGTATGTCCCAGACTCCTACTTAAACTTTGCGTTGGGCCTCCTTATCTAGGCTTTTGTACAGTCTTTTCTGAGCATCCTTAGTCTCCAAACGCTGCAGAGACCACCAGGAAATATTGCTTTTATCTGTATCTAATCCTATCACATTGACTCTATAGGTAAATTATAAATTTTGAAAAGGGAACTAACTCTCTAGGTACTGTTTTGTGCCTTAGAGCATTAATTTGTCAAAATTTGTGGGTTCTGGAAAGATTAATAATATCCCAATATTTATTAGGTAATAATTTGCTCATCCTATAGTATTAACCACTGATATATCAAAATGCCAACAAGTACAAATTTACATGGTTCTGGTAAACTGTCCTTTATAATTTTTTTTAATAATGCTTTAAAAACCTTTTTATTTGGAAATAATTTCAAGCATTGGAAAAGTTACAAGACTAAGAATAGTATATAAGGAACTCTCATTTCTTTGTTTAGATTCACATATTAATAACATTTATCCCACTTGCTTTATCATTTGCATGCTGTGTGTGTATGCATATGTATGTGTGTCTATGTATACATAATTTTTTTCCTGAACCTTTTGAGAATAAGATTTTTATACACACACACACACACACACACACACACACATACATACATACAGACTTATAAAACCACCCTTTACACCTAAACAGCAGGCATATTCTTTTCGATAACAATGATACAATAATCTACCTCAGCAAATTTAACATTGATACTTAAATCTATCTAATCTACATTCATATTCCAATTTTGTCCATTGACTCATTAATGTCCTTTGTAGCATTTGCTTTATAAGTTAAATGCCAGAGTGATTAAAGAGTGAGATAGAAGAAAGCCTCTTCAGATCTGGTATTTCAGCACCTATTGTTGTGACTGGGGGACGTGCCAACTAAGGAAGGGAACTAACTGGTCTGGTGGAGAGAGATGTGACGAGGAAGGGGGGCTGCGTTCTAGCCCAGGTTCCGCAGATGCCATGCGGCTGAGCGGGCTGAACGGGCCCCCCAGTCAGCCTCAGCTCCCTGCTCTGTGGATTTAATGAGAGTTGTACAACCTCTCATCTGTTGTTATGAAGGCTGTCATGAAGATTGACTCAGTGAGGAAAAGGTCGTAAAAATAGAATCATTTTCTTATTCCTCTGTTATTTCTGTCTAATGTATTTTAATGTGATAGGCCTGAAAGCCAAGCTAAGGGAGACTTAGTAAGACCCTGTAAGCTGTTTTCCTGCTAGCCGAGCAAATGAGAGGTCTTAAAACAACTTCTCCTTCCCATCTGTGTTTCCTTTCCATCTGGAAGTGTGCCCTGTGCCTCCCAAGGGGAAGCGTCCAGAGCGTTCGTTTTCAGTGAGCCATTAGCGAGCTTTAGAAGTTTCCCATCAAATTCCCCAGGCCCCTGAAACCGTTATGAGCCATTTTGATGATGAACCAAAGCAAGAGAGACTGTACAGTTTGCAGTTTTTTTTACAAAGACAGTTCTGATGTTTGAGGGCTTCTCTGAGAGTTTTGGTGTCGCTCTCATTTAAAAAAATATTTTCTTTTCCTTCCATGTCTTTCTTCCCGCTCCCTCCTTATCCCCCTTTCTTGGTGTTCCCACAGTGCTTTGCCGACCACATTCTGAAAGAACTGGACCATTTTCCACTTGAGAAGAGACGCGAGGTGGTCATTCTTTTTTCTGCTCACTCGCTGCCGATGTCTGTAAGTAAGAACATTCTGTTGGATGACCCAGTGGTAGAGGATTTCGAAATGTGTGACATGGACTCAGCTTCCGTTTGGCCTAAGCCCAGTGCAAGGAAGAACTCTAAAATCTCAAACTGAACTTGGTGCTAATTTTAGACCCGTTTCTTGAAGCCTAATAACAATTCATTCAGACTATACTATTGTGAATAGACATTGTCTCAATAAGTCCCTTTAAAATGGTAACTTGAAGATATATTCCTACATAAGAATTTTTAATAAGTGGGACAGTTAAAAGGAGACTGCTTTTTGCCTGCCCTGTTGAAGGAACTCAGCCTGACGTTTCAGGGTGTTGGACTGTAGACTGTGCCACCAGGGAAGCCCTCAACCCCATTCTTTTGTTCTCAAGACTTGGGCTGTTTGAATTCCCGGAAGTGATTAGTTTTTAATTTGCCAAGGCTAGGGAGCACATTTTGGCCAGTGAATATAGAGTGTGTCAAATTATGATCTGGTTGCTCCTGAGTTTCTCATATTACACTGGGTGTTCATTAAGATACCGCATCTGTGCCATCACTGTTGCATTTGTGGAGACAAGAATGATGGAGCTGGTGTATGTATGATATACAGAAGTGCTTGGGATAAGCAGCCAGTTTCATCAGCTTAGAACCAGCATTGTACCCTAAAAACATTGCTTTCAAAGCTGGAGAGGTAGAGAATTACATTTTCTTCGGTGTTATTAAGGTTTTAACTCCAGGGATAATGGAGTTAATACAAGTGTCGTGTCTGGGGCCACTCTTCTAATTGGTCTGTGCTGCCACCTGGTGGTCACCAGGGGCAAGCCCGTTGCAGCTTCTCTCTCCCGCTTGTCACCTAAGCGGTGCCAGGTTCAGCAGTAGGCAGCTCTGGAGAGAAACTTCTCTCTTCTGGAAGCCTGCCTGTTCTCTTTTCTGGTCCCATGCAAATTCTCTTCACATGTCCGTCCTCTTGCTCTGTCCTTCTCCTTTTTATAACCGTCCTGTGTGTGATGAGGCCGTGTCTGAAGTGCCAGAAGGGAAGCTCTCTAGCCAGGAAAGGAGGAAGCACGTTTTTATACGGGAACGATTCCAGGTGCTGCCTTCTGTCCTCTGTCTCTCACTTCACTTCCCGTTCTTCCCCTCAAGGACTGAAGATGCTGCTTCCAGGTTTGTTTATTTGGGGTTTTTTTGCTGCCCAGGGTCTTGGGTGAGACTGAGAAATACCATGAAGTCAGGAGGATAAGGATGGGGTAGGGAAGGCAGAGGGATTGTCGAGCAAGAAAACTGTTCTCACAAGCTCTTCGTTTTCCCCTGCATTCGCTTCTAATGACTTTTTCCCCGTCATGACTTTTTTTTTTTTTTTTTTTTTATGGCTGTGTCGGGTCTTCGTTTCTGTGCATGGGCTTTCTCTAGTTGTGGCAAGCTGGGGCCACTCTTCATCGCGGTGCGCGGGCCTCTCACTATCGCGGCCTCTCGTTGCGGAGCACAGGCTCCAGACGCGCAGGCTCAGTAATTGTGGCTCACGGGCCCAGTTGCTCCGTGGCATGTGGGATCTTCCCAGACCAGGGCTCGAACCCGTGTCCCCTGCATTGGCAGGCAGATTCTCAACCACTGCGCCACCAGGGAAGCCCCTCGTCATGACTTTTTAAAAACGTATTATGTTGAAGTCATTTTAGACTTACAGAAAAGTTGCAAAAATAGTACCGTGTTCCCTTAGCTTCTCCTAATGTTGACATCTCACATAACCCGAGTCCAGGGATCAAAACTAAGGACCGAACGGCGGTGCAGTGCTGTTACCTGAAGGCCTTACTCAGATGTCACCACTTCCTCCTCAGTTGTCTCTTTTCTGTTCCAGGATCCAATCCAGGATCTTACATGGCATTTACTTGTCACGTCTCCTCAGGATCCTACAGTCTGTGACAGTTCCTCATACTTTCCTTGTCTTTCATGACCTTGATATTTTTGAAGAGAGATTTTAGTAGAATGTTAGTTATTTTGTAGCATGCTCCTCCATTTGGATTTGTCTGGTATTTTCTCATGATTAGACTGAGGTCGTGTATTATCAGGAAAAAAAAACCCTGGGGTGGTCTGTCCTCAGTGTAGCGTATCAGGGGAACATGCTGGCAGTATGTTTTACTACTTGTGACGTGATCCCTGGTCATTTGTCTAAGGTGGTATCTTCTGGATCTGTCCATTATAAGGTCACTATTTTTCTCTCTGTAATTACAAATATCTTAGGCAAGCTACTTTGAGACCGTGCAAATATCTTGTTGTTCCTCAGACTTTTGCCCACTAATTTTAGCCTCCATCAGTGGATATTTCTGTGCTGTTCTAATGGTGACTTTATATTTCCCTCATTCCTTCTACATTTATGTTTCTAATGGCAAACTAACTTTTAATAATATCATGAAAAGGTTCATCATTTTATTTCGACAATGTTTGTTGAACACCTACTATATTCCAGGCAGTCTTCTATCCTCTATCATAAGATATGGGAGTGAACAAAATAGACAAAAATCTTTGCCTCCAGAGAATGGGGGAAGGGGGACAGATGATAAACATAATACATAAGAAAATAATCTGGAATATTAAGAGGTAATAAGTGCTATGGGAAGAAATAAAGCAGGGTAAGGGGGCTAGGGAGTTAGTACACAACTAAATATTAAAGAAGTGAAAGTAACACTTCTCCTGAACATTTTCAGAGGTATTAGCAAGCTGTTCTGGCTGTGAGTAGCATTTACAGGCACTGTGCACAAAGCATTGCCATGGTCCGCTGTTGTGGGAAGAGTGGGGAAAAGGGATTAGAACACACAGGCCATGCTCTTGAGGAGCCTGGAGTCTGAGCCCACGTGCCGCTTCTTTCTCTTCTTCCACTAGTGTTTACTCTGTGTCCACCTGGTCCCCATAGACTCACACTGTCCGTACAGCACTCTTTTGTTTTTCTTTTTTGCAGTACGTGGGCCTCTCACTGTTGTGGCCTCTCCCGTTGCGGAGCACAGGACCCGGACGCGCAGGCTCAGCAGCCATGGCTCACGGGCCCAGCCGCTCCACGGCATGTGCGATCCTCCCGGACCGGGGCACGAACCCGTGTCCCCTGCATCGGCAGGCGGACTCTCAACCACTGCGCCACCAGAGAAGCCCCGTACAGCACTCTTTCAATTTCATTTCTAAAATCAGGGAGTTCCCTGGTGGCCTAGTGGTTAGGATTCCAGGCTTTCACTGTCGTGGCCCGGGTTCAATCCCTGGTCGGGGAACTGAGATCCCACAAGGTGTGCAGCGCAGCCAAAAATAAAAATAAAATAAAATGAAATAAAATCAGCCCCTCAGGTGACTACCAAGAGTGAAGGCTCATCCCTTGTTGCCTCTTCCTTCCCAGCTTTTCTGTCTCATTTTCCCTATTTCAGATGGGGGATTGAAGAAACCCATCCTCCATCGCCATACATTGTCAATCTCCCATGAACAACATGGACACAGAATTTGACATGTTCCTACGGGCCTTAGAGATGATTGAGAACAGTGTTCTCCTTTGGCTGATGAAATTGATCCAAGGAAGTTGGGCATTGAGCTCAGATGGCATGGTCGTTAGCGCAGAAGACAAGGGGCGGCCTCAGGGCCAGGGCTCACGCCACCTCACCACATAGTCCGAGGCTCTCAGCACCCTTCACGGTGTTGGTGACTGAACACCCGTGTCTCTGTTGCAGGTGGTCAACAGAGGGGACCCCTATCCTCAGGAGGTGGGCGCCACTGTCCAGAGAGTCATGGATAAGCTGGGTTACTCCAATCCCTACAGACTGGTTTGGCAGTCCAAGGTAAGTGGCTTCCACACATCTGCAGGCAGTCAGCTCTCTTGAGGATGTGTATTTTAGGACATAGTTATAAAATGATTAGATTTGGCCCTTTCACGTAGGCAGAATGTTCTGTAACCTGACTGCTCCCATGAGCAGAAAGAACTCTGCAAGCAAATAAGAAGGAGGGAAAATCAAGTGACTACTGGAATTCCTCGATTCCATTGAAACAATAGATTATTTTTAATTGTAATCATAGGAATTGTTATATTTTGCCAATTTCGAGAAGGATTCAAGCTTAATATAGAAATACCAGAACCCATTAGAGAAGGTGTAAAACGTGGCCCTCACTCTTACAGGGAGGTGTGTGTATGTCCAGGGCAGTGGGCTGTGGTGAGACGTGGGTCCCTGTGTGCATTCATCCTCCTTTCTCACAGGTTGGCCCGATGCCCTGGCTGGGTCCTCTGACAAACGAGGCCATTAGAGGGCTTTGTGAGCGGGGGAGGAAGAACATCCTTTTGGTTCCGATAGCATTTACCAGCGATCACATTGAAACGCTGTATGAACTGGACATCGAATACTCTCAAGTTCTAGCCAGCGAGGTAAGTGTGGTTATCAATCCCATTGTGATTTGTTTTAAAAGGAAACTCTCTCTGCAGTGATCTAATTGTGTCATTCAAAACTATCGTTCAGTATATATGTTTGCAGGTACCGTGGCCTCGTTGTTCTGAATAATACTTCATCTGAGTACTGATCCGAACACATCAACTTAATCGCATGTTTGCAGTGGGAAAGCACTCTTGTGCCTTTGTGAAACCAGGCAGCCCAGGGATCACTGCAGGCGATATCATTTTGTTTAGTTTGAGTTACTATACCCCTTGAAAGTAATAAAAACTACATTTCCTTAAGAAAAAAATAATTGTACTTTCACCAGTTTGGAGGAAAAGAATTTCCTTGTTCTATAATTCCTCTTCTTCGCCTAAGAGTGCCCTTTACTTGGGCTGTTACACTGCTTCTGGTTGGGTTTCGAGGCACATAGGAGTCAACGCCATTTAAGAGAAGGGCGTGGAACGAACACTGGAACAGTATGTGTAACTTCCTTGACCTCTGTATGCACTCACTTAATTAGCTCTTTGCTACTATGTTGTGATCAGTCTGATTATTGAAATAACAGATACCATTCCGAGTTGTCTTGTAATGTAAGATGGATGTGATTGTCATTCACATGGAGAAAAACTATTGTTGACCCATCTCGGGGCTTCTGAGGGCCGGCCTGAAACCTGAGTCCACTTCTTAGCATTGTTTCTATGGGAATTGTGGAACCCTTGGGACCCAAGGAGCCCTTCCCTCTCCTCTTCCACCAGACCTCTTGGCCCTGGTCACCCCACGTGTGATGGATGGGGCCCCGGCCTCGAATGATACTTCACCCTTTCTGGGACCAGGTGGCAGGTGCAAGGAAGGGTGGAGAGTGGACTGGGGGAGAGCTTCAGCAGCACCCAACCCCACAGGTTTTTGTACGGATGTACTGGTCATCGATCACACATTGATGAAGGCAGAGGGTGCCTAAGTTACTTGTCAGTAGTTCTGATAAGGAATGTATGGGGAAGTTGTAGTTGGCTCACATGAGGTTGTAGGGTTGTCTATGGACTTCATTTGCCGATGCCTTCTAGGGACTTCCCCAGCAGTCCAGTGGTTAAGACCCTGCACTTCCACTACAGATACAGGCGATCTCTGGTTGGGGAACTAAGATCCCACATGCCACGTGGCACAGCCAAAACAAAACAAAAAAATGATGCCTTCTATATGCCAGCAATGACCTTGGCTAATGGTGACCTTGCTAGAAAACTGAAGTGCAATGGTCGTTCATACCAGTGTATTTGGAAAACAAAGATTTGTTTGTATTGCATGGTAATTCACATTCATTCATATAACCAAACTGAGGTCATTCCTTAGTAATCAAATGGATTATTAGTGACTAATATATTAGCCTCTAGAGAGAATAAAGAAAACCATCTACTACAATTAATTTCCTTATTTTGAAGGGAGAATACACTACATTTCAAACTGTTAACTTTCTCTAAAAAGTAGTTTGAAATTTTTGCCCCAAATAGAAATTATTGCTTTCTGATAATAAAAATAATAAAGAACTCATTTCAGAGAAGTGTGACATAGAGAGTAGAACTCACTCAGACTCTTACCCCTGAGAGATATGTTAATATTTTGTTAAAAATAAGTCCCCTTTTCCCTCTAAATGTGTGTGTATCTTAATGAAAGTGGTATTCTTCTACACATTTAGTAAAAATGGTATTTTATTCACACTGTTTTTGTAACTTTTTTTCCCTCTTAAAAATGTATTAGCATACTTTTTCTTTTTTTTTTTTTTACATCTTTATTGGAGTATAATTGCTTTACAATGGTGTGTTAGTTTCTGCTTTATAACAAAGTGAATCAGTTATACATATACATATGTTCCCATATCTCTTCCCTCTTGCGTCTCCCTCCCTCCCACCCTCCCTATCCCACCCCTCTAGGTGGTCACAAAGCACCGAGCTGATCTCCCTGTGCTATGCAGCTGCTTCCCACTAGCTATCTATTTTACGTTTGATAGTGTATGTATGTCCATGCCACTCTCTCACTTTGTCACAGCTTACCCTTCCCCCTCCCCATATCCTCAAGTCCATTCTCTAGTAGGTCTGTGTCTTTATTCCTGTCTTACCCCTTGGTTCTTCATGACATTTTTTTTCTTAAATTCCATATATGTGTGTTAGCATACGGTATTTGTCTTTCTCTTTCTGACTGACTTCACTCTGTATGACAGACTCTAGGTCCATCCACCTCATTACAAATAGCTCAATTTCATTTCTTTTTATGGCTGAGTAATATTCCATTGTATATATGTGCCACATCTTCTTTATCCATTCATCCGATGATGGACACTTAGGTTGTTTCCATCTCCTGGCTATTGTAAACAGAGCTGCAATGAACATTTTGATACATGACTCTTTTTGAATTATGGTTTTCTCAGGGTATATGCCCAGTAGTGGGATTGCTGGGTCGTATGGTAGTTCTATTTGTAGTTTTTTAAGGAACCTCCGTACTGTTCTCCATAGTGGCTGTACCAATTCACATTCCCACCAGCAGTGCAAGAGTGTTCCCTTTTCTCCACACCCTCTCCAGCATTTTTTGTTTCTAGATTTTTTGATGATGGCCATTCTGACTGGTGTGAGATGATATCTCATTGTAGTTTTGATTTGCATTTCTCTAATGATTAGTGATGTTGAGCATTCTTTCATGTATTTGTTGGCAGTCTGTATATCTTCTTTGGAGAAATGTCTATTTAGGTCTTCTGTCCATTTTTGGATTGGGTTGTTTTTTTGTTATTGAGCTGCATGAGCTGCTTGTAAATTTTGGAGATTAATCCTTTGTCAGTTGCTTCATTTGCAAATATTATCTCCCATTCTGAGGGTTGTCTTTTTGTCTTGTTTATGGTTTCCTTTGCTGTGCAAAAGCTTTGAAGTTTCATTAGGTCCCATTTGTTTATTTTTGTTTTTATTTCCATTTCTCTAGGAGGTATACATTTAAGATGTTTCTAATTTTTTGCTTTCATAAACTGCTCTGTAATAAACATCATTTTTCCAATTATTTTCTTAGAAATAATTCCTAGCAATGGAATGTAAATGTTGATACATATTTTATTGGATTGTCCTACAGAAATACATCCTTTAAGTCTCCCATGAACAGTGTTTGAGAACACTTGGGACTCCCCTGGTGGTCCAGTGGTTAAGACTCCTCACTTCCACTGCAGGGGGCGCGGGTTTGATCCCTGCTCGGGGAACTAAGATCCTGCATGCCGTGCAGTGTGGCCCGAAAGAAAAAAACAGTTTGAGAACACTGACCAACTGGTTATCCTGCTGTTACTTCTACATGAAGTTTTGGAATATGATCAATCTCTTTTTAAATTGAGAACTATGTGTTTGCTGAATCTCACCATTTTCCCCTTCCCAGTCTTCTAACTTAAAAGATAAAGCAACAAAAAAGCCATCAGCATTTCAGAAAGGGAAAGAGAAGATCCTAGCTACCTGAGTAAATAAGAATTAGATACTTCTCAGTTATTTGGGGGATAATTAGCTGGAATCAACTGGATATTTTTGGAGAGGGGAGCAGGGATGGTTGTAAACAATCCTTAGGTTTTTAATTTAGATTTTTCTATGTAAGAATATATTGAAAAACCCAACTGTGCGTATTGGATCCAATCTAGTTTCAATATACATTAAATTAATTTACCTCTTTTGGCACTTGGAATCAAAACGTGTAAAATTTTATGTCATTAAAGCAACATTCTGCTTAGGTAGAGTCTGTAAAAGTATGCATTAGAAAGGTAGACTGAAAAAAGAATGGTAAGCAGATTTAAGTTACTTGAGTGTTCTATCAGATACAAACCTCAAAAATGGTTTGGAAACAAAGCACCCATGGGAAGGTAATGGGATGAGGGAAGGAATAGAAATTGAAGAGCAATTTTATAATAAAGGGGTGAAAATCAGCAACTATGTCTGGTCCCTGGACTGTTTTTCATTTCTGGGTAGTCTGGGAACACTTTGGTACTAAGACTTCGAGTTGTGTTTGTGTATGTGTGTTTATTTATTTATTTTATTTTTTGTAGCAGTTTCTTTAAAAAAAAAATAAAAGGAAAATAAAACGTGTATGTATTTTTCCTCCCTTTTCTCATTTGATTTCAGTGTGGGGTTGAAAACATCAGAAGAGCAGAGTCTCTTAATGGAAATCCACTGTTCTCGAAGGTATCTCTAGTGTTACAACCATTTCAGTAGAACATGTCGGAGAGCAGTCCTCTGAGAAACTCTTACAGAATATTGGTTTTCTCACATATTAGAACATTTTGAGTTCCAATTAATTACAAAAATAAAATCGAATCCCTTATGCTCTCGCTCTTTTCTCCTTTAGAGAGCCCCCGTTTTCTTATTTCTACCCACCTATCACTATGTCTAATTAAAAATCTGCCTTTCAGAGACAAGGTTCAGCAGGTGGGGTGAGAGGATTTCCTTTTCTAAAACCTGTATTTGAAACTTTTCTCTAAGCTGAGAATTCTTAGGAAAGGAAGACATCATAGAATTGGGTTCAAAGGGTTCATAGGTTTTGAATGAAAAGAAAGTGGCTCCTCTGGGGGATGGGCGAGGGGAGGTGTGGGAAGCTGCGGCCGCTCTGCTGCTGATGGGTCTCTCCTGCTTGCTGTCTGTCTCCAGGCCCTGGCCGACTTGGTGCACTCACACATCCAGTCCAACGAGCGCTGCTCCATGCAGCTGACCCTGAGCTGCCCGCTCTGCGTGAATCCCGTCTGCAGGGAGACCAAGTCCTTCTTCAGCAGCCAGCAGCTGTGACCCCGCCAGAGCGCCGCGGGGATTTGGCAGGTGCCCAGCCTCCAGACACCTCCGAGGTGGAGGAGGATGTATTTAGCATTAGGGAGGGAGTCACATTGATGTGGGCATAGCCTTTGGCCACAAATTGTGTACCTTCTTGAGGAATGGACTCTGAAATCCTTATTGAGGGGTATTTTTTACAGACCAATACAGTAAGCATTTATAGTTCCCCTCTCTGGGTGAAGTTACTAGTTTGGAATGTCCACTAGGCTATTTTAAAAATGAGTTTTAAAAATTTATCTTATGAGATGCACACGTATTTTCAATACCGATTTTGGTTTTATTGCCCCCCAAAACCCCTGCAGGGGTACGGAGAGTGCCCTCTGTGGGGCTGTCAGAGTGAGCGAGGTCTGTTTACAATCTCATACTTGTTTTTTAAAGTGAACATAGTTGAGTAAATGAAATATAATTTGAAAAAAGAAAGGGTACCTAATCTTTCCGTCAGCCCGTGGGTTACAGGATGCTGGTCCGGTGATGTGGTTCCTACAGCGGCTGCTCTTGCCAGTGACGTCACTAGTAATCGGCCATTTTGGTCCTTGTATGTGAACCTCACTTTCCTCACCATGAAACCGAATCAAGTGTAGGTTCCAAAAGTGCTTTGAGATTCCCCAGGCACACAGGGCTGATAAACGTGTAGCAATCCCGCATTTGTCATCCCCACCTTGGTGGGAATCGTTGGTGCCACAGGAGAGGGGGGCTGGAAATGCTAATGAAGGGCTTCATGTCCAGAGCTCCTCTCAGGACCTCGTGGACATTTCCATTGAGCATCTTCTTCATCTTGGTTGAATGTCCCCTTTCCGCATATTTGTTTGAAGATTTATTTTATAAAGTCAACGATGTTTGGTAACCTCAAATTCTTAATTTACAATTTTTATTATAAAAATTATATAACCGTGCTATAGGAAATTTTAAAAATAGAGAAAAGGAAAATAACCACTCTAATGCAACAAATATGATTCATATTATTGTATTTCATGTTAGTCTTTTCCTGTGGCTATCTTAGATGCCATTGTAACCTTGAATTTGTGAGTGAAAAGTTGTCCTAAAAATGTAGAAATAATGTAGGATCAGAGTCAGATCTTCTATACCTGGATTTATATGGATTTTAAAAATCTCTGATGGATCCACAGTGAATTTGTAATAATTACTTTCTCTTTCCTTTAAGCCTTACAACTTTGTTCTTTGAAAGTGCCTTTCTTTTTTTTTATTTAACCCAGTGAAAGTATTAGTGGAGTCATAGACCTTCTATATTCAGTATTTACTATATTAATAAATATGACATCATTAAGGTTTTAACCAGTCTGATTCATTCTCTCTGTTAAATCAAAAGTAATCCAAATTCATTACTAATCAAAATTATTAAATAAGAGGAATTTACTTGGTAGTACAAGAAAAGTAACATGCCATCCACGTTAGTTAATAGTTTCCCCGCACTGATAACAGCTCTGAAATTTGAGTAGCATCTACACTTTTTTTTTTCCAAATTGGCTTTCCTTTTAGTAGATTGTGTTTCCAGAAGAGGGTACAAGGCATAGACAGTTGTTTAGAATTTTCCTCTTCTGTTTCCACATACTTTGGGGGGACTAGGTTCAAGGTAGGCTTTGAGTGACCTTGGCGGGATGGCGTAAGGAGCAACTCGTGTGTTAGCCAGAGGGCAGAGTTTAAAGCTGGCGGCCATAAGAAAGAACTAACATTTGTGTGTGTACACGTGCGCTGGTGTGTAAGCCTAGGGCCCTTGACTGCACCCTTGGTACTGCATCTCTAAGCTCTCAACCCAGCCTATAAAACCCCTTCTGTCGGATCCTGAAGATGGCCAAGGAACATGCTTCCCAACGTTGGGTGGAAATGGGAAATTCATTGAGATGTTGCAAGCTGGAAAAAGAAAATTCTGAGTTGACCCCAAAACTAGTGTCCTAAATTAAGGTCGTTCAGTTTCTCCGTCTTAATATGGAAATCCTCAGAGAAAGACAAAAGCTAATCTTTTCTTTCCTTATTTCTAAAAATTATAAAATTAAAAACATTTCATCAAGGTTGTACCCCAGACTTTGTAAATATCATTCCTAGGAGTGTTGTTCTAATTGCCTAATAATAGAGATTCCATTGTAAAAAAACCCCTTCAGTAACTTCTCCCAGTCCAGTTGGCCTTCTGTGACATTCAGCTTTCTTTTTATAGAAGCTGGCGTCATAAGGTTTCAGGGAATGTACATCAAATGAATTAAGCCTGAATATCGGATGGCTCAAGAAACCTGAATTCTGCTTAAATCATTGCCAGTTGAAATATTTAATCATGTCATAATTATATTGAAGTTTTGTATGCTTGCTTTCTAACATTCCTGGTTAATTCAAACAGTGGCACCTGAAAACTTGATCTTTTTTTTGCTAGATTTCTTCCAGCTGGACAGTTGTGTGGTATGACTATTATCTAATCTTTGCCTTAAAAGACATGCTTCTTTTCTTAATACACTTATTTTGGAAAGTATAAAGTGTGCCAAGCCATAAGGCACCGAGGTGAGTGGTGGGTACCGGTGGGCAGTCCAGAGAAAGAAGCTGATGCTGTCAGTATTCGCTGAATGGCACCAACGTGACAAGCAACAGCAGTGGGCGCCCTTTAGCGGAACCATGGCTCCCAGCGTGAGATGAGTCTTAGGAGGGCTCTGGGGAGTGGGTGACCTCCAGAGAACACATTCACAATCTAGGCTCCCAGGAGAGGAAGAAGTGCTTCTGCTTTTGCTGTGGGAATCTTATTAAGCCTTTCTACAGGGAAGAGGAAGTGGAAAACAAATGCACCCGTGATAATCAGTTTCTTACAATACACTCTGATAGTGTCGGCTTAATCGTTTCTAGCTGAAATCATTAGCTTCCATTTTTAGCATTAACAGCTCCTGGCTAAATTAGTCTACGGTAAGCCATTAGGAGGGATGTTGGAATTAAAAACATCTTTGGAAAGAAGCCTGGTTTGAACCTGTGTTATAAGCCCTTGGGCAGGAGTCGCCGGGTCCTGTTTCTGGTTGTTTGACAGCTGTCACTCTGATGTTCCAGGTGCTCTCTCAGCAGCCGCAGGCCGGCTTTTTTCCTTCCACTCTCCCCAAGGGGTTGAAGCTTTACTTTCCTGACATATTAAGAAGTAATAGATTTTACCCTGAGAATTCATGAGGTATTTTTACCTTTTCCTTATTTAAAAAAAAATTATATACATGAGATGGGATTAACTGCACAGGCATACAAGCAGGGGCTTGCTGGCCAATTGTTCAAATTTCAGGTTGCTACATATAGCAATTATTAAAAGTGTTATATCTTACAGTTTAATTATATTTTAAAAAGTAACAAATACTCAAAAATCATTTCCCTATTATTTTACTATATTTTATCATCTTTATTCTAGAGGTTATTTATGTTTATGATACCTATATGGTGAAAATACTATATAATGATGATGAGCTACTGTACGTCTCCAGCTTTGTTCAGTGACCGCGTTGGTAGCTTGAAATTGGCTACAGTAGGGCTATTTACGTTTGGAAATCAGCAAATACTACAACGTAGGGCTTCCTTGCTTGTTTTGTTGATTACCTAGACTTAAAGTGGTGGAAAAAATGTTCATACATATTAAAAGTTGTCATGTCTCTAGCCATTACATCGTGAATAGCACGAAAATTTGAGGAAATATCCTCCCATTATGTGAAAACTAATAGCCGATTTATCCAAGTGAAGTTTTGATATACAAAGTTGTTTTACGTTTGTATCACTCATTAATGTAAATGAAAACATCAGCATTCATGGCAGAACTATATAGGGTGGCTACAGATGTGAGAGCTTGATAAAAGTCAACAAAAGCATTCTCTGAGAATTGATTATATGGAATTTACGGTAAAGAGAATTATGTATTTTATTATTACTTGTAAATTGTGCATCCTGTATCTTTTATACTGGTAAAAGTTATAATAAACATACACACATGTACGTAAAGATTGTTTTTTTCAGAGAGCTGGTTGGTGACCATTTACCAAAACACTACTGCCTCAAACGGAACTTTTCTGGGATGATGGACGTGGTCTATGTGGATCGCATACTTGCGTTGTTCCCAGATTCATTATATAGAGAGAGGTAGCTCGCTCTGTAGATCGCTGTCTCTTTAGAGTGGAAGCTACCCCATGGTTACTAGAAATTTTAATCTTTTTAGTAAGATGCCAGTTGTGTCCAACAAAATCCCACGGGCCTGTTGTACTAACAGGGGCCCTGAGAGGCGAAGGTTTGCTTATATCTGATAAACATCCTTATAGACAGAATCTTTGGACATATTCTCAGTCATTTCCACAGGAAATATCCCTTAGAAGTGGGTTTTCTGGATCAAAGGATATTTATGCAGATTTTAAATAGAGGATTAAATGAGATCACATGCCTAACGTATTTAGTAAGGTGCAGTGTTTGGGTGGGGTGTGTGTGTGTGTGTGTGTGTGTGTGTGTGTGTGTTAAAGGCCCAATAAATGGTAGCTATTATTGACTTGTGTTACTCACTTGGTTAGCAGACGATGGCTGTCTTGTTCTCAGTGTGACTTTATTCTAGGAGGTGGAATTTTACTCTGTTGTTTTTTCATGAAGATGTGATGGCAGACGAATGTTATCCTCAAAGTTCAGAGCACTCACAGAGCCTCTAGGAATCAGGGATCAATTCTCTAGTCCTGCCTTTTATGTTCCTTGTTGCATTTACTTTGGGTCACTTGCCCTGAGAAGGTCACAGGTAGAGAGAGAAGAGACAGACTCTAAAGCTGTCGATCCTCCTTCATCAGTAACTTTGCAAAGAGTTTGAATGTTGGGAGAAAGTTGAGTTTCAGGTTTAAACAACTTGGGGGATTATGTGTGGATTTCACTTACCCTTTACGGGTCTGCAGGTACCTGAGAGTTGCCTGTGTGTGTCCCGCCTGCCAGCCTGTCGCCGTGTGGCTCTCAGAGGGCAGGGCCGTCCATCAAAGCCGGGCCGGCCTCCAACTCAGGTAACCACTGCACTTACACAATTGTCCCTTTAAGAAACGTCAGCAGGGAATGTGTTCCTTCCTGTTTCTGCGCTTCTGAAGGTTTTCATGTCCATGCTAACCCACTGCGGGTCTCGGCCAAGGCCCAGTTGCCCATCAATATTGTAAAGTAGCAGCGTTATAAAATTTATGGAAGACGCACAAAGGACAATTCCCTGAAGTGACCAGCCTGCTGAGAGGGGATATTGGATAAAAGGGGATTTCCCACTTGGAAACAGTGTGACATCAAGTGCCCAGCTGGGGAGACCCTTTATACTCGTGGGCTCGGAGCTTGGGGAAGAAGGAAATCTGACCTGGTTTCAAATCCCACCTACAACTGTTAATTTATTTGGTTATCTATTAACAGTCTCCTGGCAGCTTACTTTTATGTTTAAAATTAAGTGCTTGATTGATTATTTTATGGAACAGTGATGGGCTGTTGTTCTATACATAAACCAACCCATTAGTGGGCTCTCTCATTACTGATCTCTTTCCTTCTTTCTTGGCTCATTTTGTGTGCGTGTGTGTGTGTGTGTGTGTGTGCGCGCGTGCGTGCACCTGAAGGTTGGGAGAGCTGGAGGAAAGGACTCTTTGTTCTGGGCTTGTATACATTCCCCAAACTACACATCCACAAGGATTTTCCAGCGTCCAAGGATTAATTCTCAGAGTCCCAGAGAATCTGTTATTATGCTGATTTCATTTTATCAAAAAATCTTAGCATAAGCTCTTAGTTTTAAAAACCTCTACTCTCCTTTTATCTGCTTTTGGAGACATCTTCAAATCTTTCTGTCTTTCTAAGATTTGCGTCTGATGGTTGGGACACTATTATTACTTTAAGTTAGGTTTATTAAGTATTAAATAGGTAGTCAGAGATATCTGTAAGGGAGAACCTGCTGACTCCTGTGCTCGGGAAGGTTTCTCGTGGTCTGGCTGCTTGCTGGTCTCTCGGCCCTTGCGGTGGACAGAGGTGGCCTACACTGGCCTGACCTCCCAGGATGTTCATCTCTGGCCATCAGAACAGTATTGTTCCAGGCTCCTCAGAGCAGCACATACAAAGCAGGATCTGACCTGTGTTCTACCTGAAAAAGGTTGGGAGACGCTGGAAAGAGGTGTCAAGGGTGACAATCGAATGCACCTCTGTGTCCACAGTACCGTGTAAGAAGTAAACCGTGTTGTTCTTTTTCTAAGCTGCCCTCATTTGGGGTAGATGGTCCTTCCGATCTATAGATGAGAAGAACAGGTACAGGGACAGGTGATCCAGTCCATCAGCCCTCCCTGCTGCTTTGCCTGTCATCTTAGGAGATCCATCTTAGAAGGAAGTCCAGCTCCCTTCATCTCACAACCCGAGGGTTCATCGTGAATAAACAAGCAATCTGTACCGTGGACCATACTTTAAGTAAGAAGCGTGTCCCTAAGATTTCTATGGAAGCGGGTTTTGTAAATCTAATTACATTTTTCTTTCCTCTCCTTTTTTTTTGTGGCCATGCTGTGCGGCTTGTGGGATCTTAGTTCCCCGACCAGGGATGGAATCTGTGCCCCCTGCAATAGAATTGCGGAGTCCTGACCACTAGACCGCCAGGGAAATTCCTAAATCTAATTACATTTAACATGTATTTTGGGAGGCAAAGGAATCTAAAGGGAAGCATCAACAAAGTAAAGAATGTTTCTCTAACACACTCTCACCTCGGCTAATTTGTAAATCTGGGTTTTGGACTCAGGCTAGAACATGTCTGGGGTCAGTTGCCAAGTCTTCCTGAGAAAGAAACTGGGCTCCATTAGGCAAAAAGTAGATGGAATAATAGTCCCAAAAGCCATTATTAGAAGCTGTATAATGGTAAAGGGCATGAGGACGGCACGTTGGTGTCTGGGCTGGGGAGGGGGGGGTGTTAATTTTCCAGGTGGCCTTTTCGTTCTCATCCCTCCTGCAAGAATAGAAATTTCAGTTTGACAGGACCTGCTGCTGGCAGCACACAGGTAGGGTCGGCTCCCTCTGGATCCACAAGTCCTAAAAATGCGCACAACTTTTCCGAGAGGAAATCCTTATTCCATCTCATCTCAGTTCGCGAGGGCTGCTGTAACAATGTACCTCAAACTCAGTGGCTTAAAAATCCCAGAAATTTATTCTGTCTCTGTTTGGAAAGCAAGTCCAAGGTGCTGGCATGGCTGTGCTCACCACAGAGGCTCTAGGGAGGACCTTTCCTCGGCTTTTTCAGCTTCTGGTGGCGCCAGGTGTTTCTTGGCTTGTGGCTGCATCACTTCAATCTCTGCCTCCATCTTCCCCTGGCTTCTCCTCAGTGTCTGCATCTTCGCTGTCATCTCGGACAAGGAGATGTGTCGTTGGATTTAGAGCCCACCAGGGTAGTCCAGGGTGATCTCACCTTAAGATCCTTCATTACATCTGCAGGGACTCTTTTTCCAAAATGGGTCACATCCTAGGTCCTGTGGGTTAAGCCACAGACATGTGTTTTAGGGAGATCCCTTGCAACCCCCTGGAGCCCCCGTCTTGCCTTTCCCAGAAGCCTCTCCCACACGTGCCTCAGGATCTGGGATGCTCCCATCTCCTGCTTTATGGTCAGAGCATAGAAATGGGGTCCCAGGGCTGAGGTGGGTGGTTATAAGCACAAGCCTGGATTCCAACAGGACCTGGAACCCAGCCCTGGCTCCCCATGTACCAGACATGAGACCTGAGTAACCAAACCTCTCAGGATGCTGGTTCCTCATCTCTAGGATAAGAGTAATATCTACTAGCAGCTTGTTGTAAAGAAAAACCGAGACGACAGGTAAAAAGCAAATGCAGGGCTTCCCTGGTGGCGCAGTGGTTGAGAGTCCGCCTGCCGATGCAGGGGACACGGGTTCGTGCCCCGGTCTGGGAGGATCCCACGTGCCGCGGAGCGGCTGGGCCCGTGAGCCATGGCCGCTGAGCCTGCGCGTCCGGAGCCTGTCCTCCGCAACGGGAGAGGCCACAACAGTGAGAGGCCCGCGTAACGCATTAAAAAAAAAAAAAAAAAAAAAAAAAAAGCAAATGCTGTGGACCAGAGTGATCACTCACTATGGTAGCCATTATTATGGGCTGGGAATGGAGGAACCTGGGTGCTTCCATCTTGCCTGGTCCCGGTTAGCCACGAGACCTCTGGTGGGTCCTGCCCTCTCTGAGTATCAATGAAACAGATAAAGAGGCAGTGCTCTGACAAAGTGATGCCCAGCCCTTTCCAGCCACAGTGGCCTTGAACCCTCAACCAGGCAGAGACTACCCAGGAGTGCTCCGAGGCTCTGGCAGCTCTCAGTTTTGACCAGCTTTAGTGGAGTTCCTATATACCCTTAGACTGGGCTTCCAAAATAGTGTGGGGAATTTTGCAGCCCATTTAAAAATAATGTTTGCTGCTCAGTTATCCTTTGGAAAATGGTTTTGGTGGGTTGTACTTCACTTCCTGAGAAGGAAGCAGGTTATGGGATTCCTGAGTTAAAGAACAGGGTTAGAGAGCCAGTTCTTTAGTCCATTCTCCCGTGTCGAGGTACGATTGTCCAGAAACAGAGGAATCATGACAGATTAGAGGTTGTCCTGGCACCTGAGCAGAGCCTGTGCTGAGCAGGCCCTAGGAAGGCACAAGTGCGATTTGAATTTACAGATGAAGAAATCGAAGCTCAGAGAGGTGAGGTGACCTGGCCAAGGTCACACAGAGCTGGTCTTCCAACTCTCAGACCAGCATTCTTTCTTTCTAGGGTTCTTATTTCATCCACAATGACTTTTAGGTCCCACTGTTCAGGACACATTGTTATTCAACGCAGTTGTGCTCCTGTTCAGATATCATTAAAAATTTAGTCACCCCTCCCAGGGAAATGACCATCTGATGTGAAGTTAAAAGGAAAGGAGGAGGGTGGCTGTATGAGATAGAGCAGAAAGAAGATTCTTCCAAATGGAGGGTCTGCAATGAGGGCCTGGATGATCCTATATAATGTTTCCATTTCACAATAGAAGACACATTTTATTTGCAAACCAAATCTTTATTTAAAATGATAAGGCACATCTATGTTTTTCTACCCGTGGTCTAGTCTCCGAACAGAACTTTTGCTCATACAAGGTTATTGGGCAACGTTCTCAAGATCTATTCATCAGTTTCCCAGCACCAGGATCTGCTCTGGCTAAGCTAGATATCCTTTGATGTATATTTTTTAAAGAAATGAAACTGCTATAGTAATAAACAATGAGAGCACCGCCTGTTCAGCTCCCGAACTATTTGAATTGTATTTCTCATCAATTCAGAAATTAGTCTGACCTTTGCCCAGGGGCATGTGTGCCAGGTATTAAGGGCTGATGAGGGACAATCTGTGTGGTATGGGAGGTGACATCTGTTCTGCAGAACATGACCTGCTTTGTGGGGCTAACCTTTCACCTATCTGACACCTATCTGATCTTGTCTTTCTTATTGGCTGTGTGATCCACTGCCTCTCAGCCTGTTTCTGAGAACGGTTCTGGTGGCCAAGGAGAAAGCCCTTGGCCTTTGATGGGCCTCACACATCTGTCCACGGCAGGCTTCGCCGCCGGGCAAAACTTAGGAAAGGAAAATGCTTGATTTTCGAATGGTGGTGGCGTATTGACCAGCGTGTGTGTGTGTGTGTGTGTGTGTGTGTGCGCGCGCGCGCACGCACGTGCCCTTGCATGTGGATGGGTGGAGGACGAGGGGAGGAAACCAATTTATAAATCACATCTTACAAATCCTTCCATTTTGAGCAGGTTGTAAACTCATTTCTTTGCTCTTCTCAAGCTTTGGTTTATGTGTCGGGATCATGGGATTTGTGTCCCTTCTTCTGGTCTAAGTTTGGGTTTAGCAAGATGCTCCATAAAAATGTTCAGTAATTTGCATGCTCTGGGCTGATTGAGTTGCATCCTTCATATGACCATTTTTAGATGGATTGTCGCTGTGGGCCTCTGTCCTTTTGTTTTCTGGGGTTCAGAGGTTACATCAAAAACCTCCCTGCCTGCCGCCTGATGTGACCTTTGAACTCCAAAGGGCACAAGATCATGAGGCCATAAAATCAGGCACAAACACTAAAGGTGTCATTCTGATTGACCTCCGAGGACAGGAGTTTAGGGCTGGATCACATGATTCCGGGTGGAGGAAATACTGAGAGAGCAAAAAAGCAGGGAGCACTGCACATCTGAATCTCAATCCATGGCCAGGAAGTATGTGAGAGAGCCTCGGGGGAGGGACATTACGCCAATTGCTAAAAATGTCAGCTGCATCTTTCTCAGCCATTTCTGGAAGGACAGTCCCAAGAGTATGCAGCGTCCCCAATCTGAGCCTGCTGGGTGGAAGATGTTATTTTTTAATTCATCTTAACCAGGCTCACTTTTCTGTGTGCTGCCTGCCTTGGCCAGCAGGAAGGCGGCAGGAAGTTATCAGGAGAGGGTCTCTGTGCTGACATTCAGTGTTCAAGCTCTCAGGAAGGACAGCAAACCAAGGCTGAAATCTGAGAGCTGCTGCCTGCCCGGCGTGGAAAGAAGACTTCTATATTAGCCGCTGTTTTTTTTAAAAGGGGAAGAAGCACGGGCTCAGTGTCCAACCTCCCCAGAGTCTGTCATTACAAAGGGGAGAAATCTATTTGGAATAATGATAAAGGTCTCCTTGTGGCTGGCTAGCATTTCAGGGCAAACCAAAACAAACATGCAAGGGAAACGCAGCGGAGCCCTGCGGGGCCCAGGTGGAAAGTGAGGGTTCAGGCTCCTTGACACCAAATAAATTATCCAGAATATTCTAAAATCATAAATGGGCTGCTACTGATTTATGCTGAGGCTTCCAAGATCTTTCAAAAATACACGTGAGGAGCGTTTCCACTCCGCAGCGGCCTGGGAAATGCTCCACGGCAGCAGGAAGGACCGGAGCCCAGCCCGGCTCAAGACCTGCAGCTGCAAATAAGATGCCGAGGTGGGAAAAAGCCTGTAAACGGGATCAGAAGTGGGTGAGAGGGGTGTCCTTGGAGAGAGGTCAGGGTCCACTCTGGATTGCACAGAGGGGGACACTGAGCCCCATGACGAAGGTGACCCCGAGATATCTGTCCCCAGATGTTGTTCTCACACCCAAACCAAGTGGAGGGAAGGGCCGTTTTTTTTTGCGGTACGCGGGCCTCTCACTGTTGTGGCCTCTCCCGTTGCGGAGCACAGGCTCTGGATGCGCAGGCCCAGCAGCCATGGCTCATGGGCCCAGCCGCTCCGTGGCATGTGAGATCCTCCCGGACCGGGGCACGAACCCATGTCCCCTGCATCGGCAGGCGGACTCTCAACCACTGCGCCACCAGGGAAGCCCTGGGACGTTTTCAAAGGAGCAGAGATGTGTGGAAATCTGAGGTCCCGCCTCAGGGGCACAGAAAGGGACGCTCCTGGCCTGAAACTCTGACCAGGGGGCTGTGGGTTTGAGGACCTTAGAGGGCCAGGCAGATATTTGAGAATTTTAAGCTAAATACTTGAGAGTCAGCTGAAGCTAAGGAATGAGGGTCCACGAAGGGATGCTAGAGGGAGAATGGGGGGCCTGGGGGCGGCCAGTAGGCCCGAGAAGAGCCTCAGAGGGAAGAGGGCGCTCACTAGGACGGTGGGTTCTTCTCAAGCTGGGGAGGGATTTGCAAATGTGAGACAGAATGCAGGAAGGACATTTTCTCTGGAACGGCTAGGTTTTATACTTGCTGCAGGCCCTGGGCATTTAGGGATTAGCTCCCAGGAAGAGCCGAGCTGCTGCAGCAAAACTCTTACCTGTCTCTACCTCTTAGAGCAGCTGTTTGAAGGTGGGGCCTGGTTCCACTGAGAATTGACTGAGTTTTGGAGTATCTGATGCACAATGTCTTTGAAAGGTGGCGTCCGCCCAGGGATGAGACCGGGTCTCCTGTCATCTCTGATCACCTGCGTCGTCTCTTGACATCTGCTCCATCGGAGGTCAGAGGGCCCCATCTGGATCCTTGTGCTTTGTTGGATTTAGACCAGTGGCGGTTTAAAGACCCGAGTTTCCCTGGTTGGCCTGCTAGAGAGAGAAGTCACCCTGTCGGGGAAGGGGGTAAACCCCAAGGCTGTAGGAGAGCAATGAATGGAGGATGATTTAGATTGGCTGCTGGAGCAGGTTGGAGAGAGGGCAGAGAAACAGCTTCTCTTTCACAGTGGGGTGGGGAAGATGCTCCTTCAAGCGCCCACATGGCTGGTTACCTTGTCTGTGGGCCTGCGGTGTGCTGCCTGCACACCACTGTTTTGAAGCCCCACCTTTCCTCAAAAGAACCTGGTTAAATACCCACCCACCTCCAGGAAGTCTTCCTGGGCCAGCCAGACCAGAGTGAGCTTTCATTTCTGATCACGTGGAGTACCATTCGTTCAGCGTGTATTATGCTTGGCTTCCTACTGTCAATTAAATAGACGGCACAGGGACATATGCATTTTTATGTGTATTTATCTACATCAACAACTAAATCCTCCTGCAGCTTAATTAAAGGTTCCTCCAGAGCAGGACATATGTCTTTCCTCTCACTCATCCCCCCTCTCTAAAAATATTTATTGGTTAATTGATATATTGACATCTCAGGTGCACCACACATCTTCCTTGGGTGGACGTTGATCTTATTAGAAGCTTAGCAGAACAATGAGTGCAAATCCTCCCCAGCTTCCCTACTTCAATGCTCCGTGAGTCAATGGATGTGTAGAACATCCACCCAAATGACAGCACCGTCCCGTGTCACTTCCACACAGTGGTGCTCTTGGAAGGTCCAGGGCATAAGAGAATTCAGTTTTGGTGGCTGTACAGGGTGAATCAGGCCAGAAACCGGGGCTCTGACACCTGGACCCCACCCTCAGAGATTCTGATGTAAGTGGTCTGAGTTGCGACCTTGGTGTAAGTATTTCTGGCAAGCTCCCCAGATAGCTCTAATGTGTAATCAGGGTTGGGGATCACTGGTCCGTATGGTGAAGTAAGACTGGCTCCTGGCTCCTGTGTTTACCTGTTACAGTTTGCACCCACACAGGTCTGCAGTCTCTCTCAATTCCAAATCAGTGGGAGAGGACATTTGATTGGCTGAGCTTGGGATCAGGGGTCCACTTTGGTCCAATTAACCATGGCCGGGGTGGCAGTGGTAGCAGTAAAGTCATGAATTACCAACCAGGCAATCGCTACTACTTTAAATTTGGAGTCTGTTTCCCAAGAGTGGGAGGTTGTGAGCTGGGAAGACATCCCCAGAGATGACCGGTACTCCCTGTGCCATTACAGTATCAAATTGTTTTGAGGTCTGTGAGCTCTTCAAAGACAGAGCCTGTCATTTGGGGAAAACCCCATGTATTAATCATCGTTTTTATTTTCTACATGGTGTGATGCTTTGACATCTTGGGGCCTGAAGACCAGGAAGAAATTGGCCCTCCCAGCGTTAACTAATTCCTAGAGCTAGCAAACAACTGTCTGCAAGCATGCCTTTGATATGCAAACCAGCCAATCCCCAAGTCCATACACCACACTCACCTCCTTTCATCAGGCTCCACAGTCTAGGACATTATCCTCTGGTCCTAAATCACCCCAGGGATGGGTACCAGAGAAGTGGGGACCACCTCTCTATAGCTCAGAGCCTGTGGAAGTTCTTCAAACTATCCAATGCCAAGCTTGCTCCGCTGCTCACCCTGCCTCACCCATTCCTCCCCATGAAAACCACCATAAAGGACTTCCCTGGTGGCGCGGCGGTGAAGAATCCACCTGTCAATGCAGGGGACATGGGTTCGAGCCCTGGTCGGGAAGATCCCACATGCCACGGAACAACTAAGCCCGTGCGCCACAACTACTGAGCCCGCGTGCCACAACTACTGAAGCCTGCACGCGCCTAGAGCCCGTGCTCCGCAACAAAGAGTAGCCCCTGCTCGCCGCAACTAGAGAAACCCTGCACACAGCAACGAAGACCCAACGCAGCCAAAAATAAATAAATAAAATAAATAAGTTTATTAAAAAAAAAGGAAAAAAGAAAACCACCATAAAGACACTTGCCCTTGCTTTCTCCTTGCTTCTTCTGCCTCCTGACTGACCCTGGCGCTTCCCTGTGTGGCCCTGCTATGGCATGGTGTGGTGTGGCATGGCGCACACCCTCCTCTTGGGAACTATAAGGATCAAACTATCTTTTCTTTTTCATGTTTGTATTCATCCACATAACAGCCACGCAGAGCATCTTATGTAACACTTTCAGCATCCCAGAAATTTCCTCCGTACCCCTTGAAAGTCAACACCCACCCACCCGGAGGTAACCCCTATTCTGACTTCTGTAAGTTTTAGATGTTCTTGAACCTCATGTCAGTGGAACTCTTTTGCATCTGTCTTCTGACACTCAACATTATCTCCAAGATTCGTTCACGTCATTGCATGTATTTGTAGCTTGTTCTCTTTTTATTGCTGTGCAGTATTCCACTGCATCAAGATGGAATCTATAGGACTTGCTGATGGGTGTCAGAAACTGTCTTTTAGGGGCAGTTATCTCCTGATCTGTTAGCCTTGCTGAACCCGAATTAAAACCAAAATCCTTGGTACATTTTAAAACACCCCAGCACCTGGCACAGTGCCTGTCACAGAGAAGGTGAGTGATAGAAATTTGTTGAATTGAATGGGTGGACTTGGATGAATGCACGGACGGACGAGCAGACCCTTGAGAATCTAGTGGGGGCACGGCTGTGACGTGATATGCTTGATCCAGCCGGGGGGACGGATGCCCGTGCTTCTTCTCGCAAGCTCCCTTCCTCTGTCGTAAGAGGAGCCATAGGTAATTACAGTGGAAGAACAGAATGGAGGGACCACATGACTCCCTGGAAAACAGCAATCAGACTGAAGACCCAGGGCAGAAGAAAAGACGTGAGTTCAGTGGCCGTGATCTTGTGGGAGCCCTTCTCGGTGTTTGTAAACAGAAATGATGAATGAGTAGGTTCTGACATTTATGTCACTGTGCCGGGCTTTCTGTCCCCTTCTCCTCACGTTCTCTCTCCAGGATAAAAGGTGCTTGGCACCAGAGGACTGTTTTCCCTTCCAGTCAAAACTGGGGAAACTGACAAACTCAATTCTGCTTCATTAGAGCCCTGGGTGAATTATGGGAAGTGGAGGGCAATCGTGACCGGAGCACAGTTAATGAACCCAGGACCTCCAGTGATGGATGGATGGATGGAAATGAACATTAATCTACTCTCACTTGCTCCTATGATGTCATTTTGAACCAGCTGTGAACATCACCCAGAAACCAACCTGGAGCCAGAGCAGTGATAATGGGGGTGGCGTTGCTGAGGAGAAACGTTAGCCGGATTTCAGGATTCTGACAGTTGGTCCTGCCACGAGTTCATTTAAATGCTCCATTTAGCTCTTGAATTAAAACAAGACAGGGCTAAAACTTTAATCAATCCAGTTCAGCCGCCACACTCAGGCAAGAGCGGAGAATAAAATGAAGGTCACAGGAGAAGTCTGCGAGAGAGAATTTGACAGTCTGTGCAGATGAATGGGGGGATGCCAAGTGGTCTTTGAGATGAAAAGGAGGCCCAGGCGGGCAGTTCCTTTAGGACAGGAGTGGCGATCTGTTGATAGCTGGTGCCAGATTCCTGGTCCCTGTTTTTCTGGAGCGTGCAGATGTGTGTGTGTGTGTGTGTGTGTGTGTGTGTGTGTGTGTGTGTGTGTTCACCGGCCCAAGTGGAAAAATAGGTAAGAAACTGCTAAAAAAGACCAAAACAAAACTCCTCTTCCATCACGTTCACCTAATTAGAGACTTATTTATGTTATTTAGCAACCACTTTCCACGGAAGGTTAATCCATATTTTGATGTTCATGGTATTTCTCCACAGAATCTGATTGCTTTAGTCTAAATTCCTGAGCTCAAGGAAGGGGTGGGGATTTCAAAACCAGGGTGTATACATGACAGGCCAGGCCCGCGGCAGCATGAACAGCAGGGGACAAGGGGGCACCAGGGCCCAAAGAGCAGCTTCTCCTCTGGACTTTTGCTTAGCAACCTTCAGGCACCCCTCCACAAGGTATGGGAGGCGCACTGTCTTCTGCGTGCTTAGGAGAGGCCCAGGGGTGGGGAGAGGACAGTGGGCTCAGAGGCCCGGCAGTGGGGAGCCAGGAAGATGCCGTGGAGACCTTGGGGACCATCGGTCACATCTGATGTGACTGCAGCCCAGACATTCTCCCCGTGACACCCACCTTCATTGCCTTGGCCCTTCATAGTCTGGTACTTAGACACTATCCTGGGAAAGGAGGAGAGAGGCCTTGTATTGAGTACGGCTGCTTCCGTCCTGCCTGCCAGATAGCCTGATTGTGCCCGTCCTCCTCGCAACCTCTCTGACTTCGTCTCTCCCACCATCTCCCCTCTCTCTCTCCACTCTAGCCACACTGGACTCCTTGCAGATCTGTCTACGCCAAGACACACTCTGTCTCAGGGCCTTTGCACTTGCTGTTCTTCACTTCCTAGGACATTCTATTGCCCAAATATCTCATGATGCCCTTCCTACTTCACTGTTGAAATGTCACATTTTCGGATAGGCCTTCCCTGAAAACTTATTTAAAATAATACCACCCATCCATCCTGCTTAGTCCTCTTTATTTGTTTATTTTTTGTCTGCAGCGCCCTCATCACCACTGACATTATATGTATACACCTCCCCCATATATACATTTGTTTGTTTTTTATTGTCTCTTTCCCCCTGTTAGGATGTCAGCTCCATGACAGCAAGGACTCCATCTATTTGTATCTACGGTGCCCGGACAGAACGGTGCCTTCCCGGATGATGGCGAATCCACATAACCCCCTACTCTACTGCTCGGCTGTGCAGGAGCACAGGGGACTGGGCTTCAACCTGCACCTCAGGGGTTCTGTCACAGACCCTCTGCCTTTGGGACCCACCGGTTTAAGCCCTCTTTCCTCTCTACTTCTCAGCTCCCTCACGCAACCCAGAGAAACTTTATCTTGCCTGGGCAGAGCTGTCTGCTTCTGACCGATCACAGTATTCATTCCAATCTATTATTTATGCCTCAACCCTATGCCCTGAGTCCTTCAGGCCTGAGGCTTCTTAGGCTCAAAAGCCAGGCTTGAACACATAAAGCTTTCTTCCCCTCCTTAAAACTCTAGTCTCTGCTGTTTCAAAAGCCTATTTTGTAACACAGAAGCAGAAAGCTGATTCCTTTTGCTGCATTTTGGCAATGTATCACTTTCCTAATGCAGGTCTTGTGAATGTCCCTGTGGCTGCCTGTATCAGAGGGCAGGCCAAAGGGTAAGGAAGAAGGTAGGGTTGGTAGGGCAAAAACTATTATCTAGCCGACATACTCTATAGTAGAGGAACTCCCACTAAGTGTTACAAGTGCAAATGACCTCAGGAAAATCTCTTGAAAGGCACTTTCTAATGGGTGCTAAGGAATAACAAACAAACGAAAAACAGTAAAAACCCAGGGTTGCTGGGAATGTGCGGAAACACGATACATTGCTGACGCTGCACTCGTTTGCACCAGGATTTCTAGAGAGCAGACTGACGAAAGGCATAACAAACAGGAGCTACTGTAGACCCAACGGTCTACGAGGGATTCCAACTCGCCCAAGAACCGCCAAGAGTCGAGAGCCGCTGCAACACGCAAGAGGTTTATTAGGAGCCGATGCACCGGGGTTCCACTGAACCTCACGCAGGAGGCCGATGGGTAACCCCTAAAAGCGGAATCACATACTTTTATAGGTTTATTTACTCATAGGGCGGGTATATTCTCACAATGAATTGGGTAAATGTGGTGACTTTTGAATTCATTGGCTTAGGAACTTTTGTCCCACCTTCTGGCCGTTATAGTTGTCTGTTCATTGTGGCGGTTAGGGCGTATACCTGTTACGGGCAACTGGAAAATTACCCGCTGTCTGGCAAGTCCCCGTCAACTGAAAAACTCCAAGAATTGGTTTCGATAGTGGAGAAGGAGTGGCGCACGATAGGGGAGAAGAATTGGTTACGGGAACAAGTGAGGGGGTGGAAAGTCCCTAAAAGGCCCCACACTACGAAAGAGTTAAACCCCTGGTGATGCATTGGTATTGCCCCTGGTCAGCCCATCTGGAGAATATACTCGATGAGTATAAGCCAGAAGGAACAAAGGAACAGTGTAATTTGTTCAAGAGAGTCCGTAGCGTTATTTTGCAACAATGAAAACACCCAAGACAGGAGGGGGCAGCAGACTATGATCTGTAAGATGTAGCTGCTCTAACAAACAGTACCAAGCCTTGGTGGCTTATCACAGTAGAAGTTTATTTCTTGCCACAGCACAAGCCAACGGGGGGCTTGGTTGGAGGAAGGAGTTTCACTACACCATATAGTCACTCAGGGACCCACGCTCCTGCCATTAATGGCTCCACTGTTTCCTCTCTGCATAGCATAGGTGGATGAGGGAACAAGGGCAACAGAGGACAGAAGGGGAGCTTTCATGAACCAGATCTGGAGGTCTGGAGGGCAACCTTACTTCTTCCTATAGCCAGAACTCAGTCATCTGGCTGCACTTAACTGCAAGGAAGTTACATCGTTACGTGCCCAGGGTGGAAGGGCGACAGGGTTGGGTGAACACAGCAAACGACTGCCACATCTTAAAATGATGTGCGTGTTGACTATGCTGACACGTGGAAATTTAAATATTAAATAATATAAACAGAAAAAGCAGAACACAGAAGCACCAATTAGGACTAATTACTAGTAAATATATAATTGCAACTATGTAGATCACCAACTGGGAAGTGATTTTAGAGTATTGTGAGCTTTTTAGCTCTTAGGGATCTTTTTTCCTCCTGTGAAATGCAAACATGTGATAAGGTGGAAGACAGGGGTTGTGGAATCATGTGACTGGAAGTTAAGTTCCATTATGCTGTTTACCTTTTTGAGAGTTTTTCACGAAAAACATGGGTGCTTTTTCAATTATTTTGTTTCCTGGCTAGAAAAATAAATGCCTTTCCTTGTAGAAAATTAGAAATATATTTTTGAAAGTATATAATCATTTTTCAACTCACTGGTAACCACGGTGGACATTGCTTTCCAGTGTTTTTCTTAGGCCTATGTTTATATATTTAAGATCTTATACTATAGACCATTTGCAGCCAGCATTTTTTCACTTAACACTATCTCATAAATATTTTCCCCTGCCACTAAAATTATTAGAAGATTAATGTCTTTATATCATTCCATTCTGTAGCTATGCCATAATTTAAACCACTCTCCTGTTGGGGGGACATTGTTTCCATATTTTATTGGTATAAATTACTCTTGAAAGAATGTCTTTTACATACATCTCAGCCTACATTTCTGATCACTTTTTAGATATTATAGAGGAATTACCAAGTCAGAGAACATGATTATTTTCAAGGTTCTTGATACTCATTGCCAAACTGCCTTCCAGAAAGGTCATACAATTTATATTCCTCTCACTTCACCTCTGTAGTGTCTAGTGCTATAAATCTTCCATATTTTACTAATTTGATAAGCAAGAAGCTGTTATTTGGTGACTTTGTATTTAATTTCTTTGATTACTTTTTGTGGCTGAATAGCTTTTCTTATGTGTATTAGGCAGACATGTATTTTCTCTTTTGTAAATTGTCTATTCATAACCTTTGCCCATTTTTCTATTTCTTTTCCTTATTGATTTGTATAGATCTTTTAAATAGTAAGAATATTAACCTTTTGCCTGTCATGTATATGGCTAATATTTTTCCAGTTTGTTTGCTTTGCTTTTAATTTTTTAAAACTAGACATCAACATCTTTGTGTGGTATACTCTGTTAGTATTTTCCTTTGTGATTTTCCACATTGTTTGATGTTTGAAGAATTCTTCCAATCCGGGGATCAGAAATAAATATTTACCTACATTTTATTATAGCTTTTTTATAATGGGAGGGTAATATAATTTTAACATGTCTGCAATTTATTTTATTTTATGATGTGAAATGAGGATTTAGATATTTCCCACCACCAAGACAGCCAATGTTTCTAAAATCACATTTGAATAATTAATTCCTTTTTCCCTGACTTGTAATACCTCCTTTATTAGCTATGAGGCTCTTATCAAAGTGCAGATTTAAAAATCTGTAAGGTGGAAATAGTCATCTGTCATTCAGCACCCAGAGCTGTCATGAAAATAGAATGAGATAAATCTATGTGACATGGTTTCTCAAATCCTGAAACATTCTACAAATGCTTTGGTGGCTAATGAAACTTAAGAAAGAGAAAGGAAAGAGAACATCGATGCCAAAGTGTTTACCATTTTCCTAAAGCAAATGTATGTGATAACATCCAGTCACTGTTGATTACCTTGGGTTTGAACCACCATGAGGGTTATTGGACTTTTCAATCTTTCTCTTTCGTAATTATGTCTCTCTTTGCTTGTAATCACACTTTGCAAAGCCAGGAGAGAAGAAAAGATAGACTGTTTTCCAGCCAAGTCTTATGAAGATGGGAAGGAAATTATTTTGGGCCGGGGGGGGGGGGGGGGGGGGGAGTGGGAGGTTACAGGACAAGAGAAATTAACAACAGAAATGACATTTGGGCACTGTTTAGAAGTTTCCATTCTCTCTTGTTATCCTTATTCCCCAGGTCTCCAGATGAGAGCTGGCTGGATTCAACAGCTCAGTCAACCAAACAAGGATTTATTGAGGCTCTGCCATGAGCACTGCACCGGGTCTTGGTGAGAAATACACTGAAATGTAATGGACTATTTTGTGCTCAAGGAGAGAAGACTGTCACCCATGAAAAAGCCAGCCGAACTAAGGCCCTATATAGGCAAGGGCCAAATGCGATCACAGAAGAGCCAGTGACTCATAAATGTTCCTGGTGATGGGAAATAGAAAAAACAAACAAACAAACAACCACCAATAAATCTATACCATTTTGTGTGTCTGCCCAGTTTAGAAAAGAAGACGATGAAATGACAGCAGTGGGCAAGTTCAGAGTACTATACAAACAAAGATGACCTGACATCAAGTCTAGGTCTGCTCCGTTGGGGAGCCGACCTGAAAGGAGTTCTTCTTCTGATGGAGAATAGGCCCCAAAGGGGAGAATGATGTCAGTGTGAAGAGTGTGAGAGATGGTCAGATTTGTTTGTCCGCTGCTAGAAAGCTATTTCCCATAGCAGAAACTTAGGGGTGGGAATGGGTTTAAGAGGAGACGTCTGGGGGAACAAGGAGCAATGGAGAAACAGCTGAACATTTTTGTGGCGTTTTATTTCACCATACAAACTATTAGACGACAGTGGTTTTCCAAAGATTACATACTCCATGTGTTTAGTCAGCTCTGGGCTGGTATACTCCTGGTAGACTTGATCTGTGATTTTGCTGGAACGTTTGCCTCGTTGGGATTTGACAGTGTGCCACGAATAGAAGAAGACCCTCACTCTTGCTTTCCTATGGATCTGACCAGGCCCATCCCAGTCACGCAGATCCCAGCGTTCAAGTACTCACAGCCTTCCTGCATTGCCGACTTTGCTTCTTCTATTTCAAAACCAGACGAAGTCATGTTGTTCCATATTCAGAAAGCTGAGAGTCTGGACAGGGTTGTTTTTTTTTTTTTTTTCATGGGGGACAATGGTGAAAGATCTACTATCCGCTCCACATGGCCTTTGGTAATTTTTTCTGTCATCTTTTTTTTTTTTTTTTTTTCTTGCGGTATGCGGGCCTCTCACCGCTGCAGCCCCTTCCGTTGCGGACCACAGGCTCCGGACGCGCAGGCTCAGCGGTCATGGCTCACGGGCCCAGCCGCTCCGCGGCACGTGGGATCCTCCCGGACCGGGGCATGAACCCGAGTCCCCTGCATCGGCAGGCGGACGCTCAACCACTGCGCCACCAGGGAAGCCCTTTTCTGTCATCTTTAAGGATGATGCACAATGTGTGAATATGGCCCACAACTGAGGCCTAATTACGGTTTTCCAGCAAGTGTGCTGCATTTTGGAGAAAGCCTTAAATGAGCCCTTAAGCGGTAATGCCTCTGAGTACACCGCTGGGGGTCTGGAGCAGAGCTCTGATCCCTGTACCCGGAGCTGCTGCTCCCACGAGTACTTTTATCACCAAGTTATTAGACCATTATGGTCTACGATTGTCTTTTACTGCCTTTGATTTTTTTTCTGTTGTCAGACGTGAGGAAAGTGATGTGTAATGTGATCCAAAATGCTGTTGTTTGTTTTAATCTACCCTTTTAATATATTATGGCTTCCTGCCATTACCCTTCTCTGGCAGGGCCCTGGGGCCCCTTGGAGACAGTGGGGTCCTGCAACGTGCCAGGCACTTTGGTGCAAAGTGCGGGCACGTGTGCTGCTGCCAGGTGGGGACTCAGAGGTCACCGGGAAGGGAGGTGGCCTGGGGACGGGGCAAGTGGAAATGTCCCCCCAGGAGGTCTCTTACAAGCTGTGAGTTCCAGCAGGTGTTTGCACAGATTTGGGGTCCAAAGCCTTCCTGGGCTTGAAGTTAAAGTCACTGTCCGCAAACCCATCTTGGCAATATTAAAGAAGATGCTCATCTCCGGGAAATGCTTCGCAGTGAGACATTCATTGTTGGGGGCTGTCGTATGTGACAATCACACGCAGGCCTGAGAAACTCTGGTCTTGGCTCTGTCGCTAACTGGGCAAGTCTCTTTCCCTCTCAGGGCCACTTGGGCCCTCATTTCTAAAAGGAGAGTGTGAGACTAAATGACCACGGGCCCTTTCATAGTTCACAACCCTTTCCTGTGGACGCCCCGTCATCTCCCCAGCCTTCCTGGGGGTGATTGAGTATCTTATACACAGGCTGTGATTCCTCTTCCCCCTCATGAGAAACTGTTGGCTTGGGAAGACCGGCGGTCAGTGAACCAGGGAAGGCCGCGAGCAGAGCTATCTGTGCTTCCTCTGCTTTTGTGGTGATCCCCAAAGTCGTTCTGGAAAGTCCTCTGGGAGAGATGGCAGAGCCTGGCCCACTCTGCGCGCCCAGCTGGATGCCGGCAGGGAGGCTGATCGCCCCTGTTGGCCTTTAGCCACAGAGCAGGCAGGCTCTTAAAACGAGACACGTGCCTAAACTCTTCATTGGATCAACCAAAAAAATTGAGTGAATATGTGTCAGTGCACTAGCTCTTCTCCTCCTATATGGCCCCGTGAGAAATGCAGGGAGAGTATTTATGCCGTCTTTACGGCTGAGGCAGCTGAGGCTCAGAAGTGTTAGGGAACCATCGCCAGAACCGAGAGCAAGTACACAGAGACTAGAATCCATGTCCCCTCACCATTAGGTCAGTGCTTTCCGCTATATTACAGATGACAAAGCACAGACAAACCCTTATCCCTCTACCAAAGCACTCATTGTTAGGGGAGAAGGAGAGGGGAAATGACTGGCAGAGTCTCTATACACCCCTTAAAAATGTTTCAACTTAAATCGTTGACATGAAAATTGGCTCTGTTTAAACTTCCATTGAGACAGATCATTATTTAACAGTGAAAAAAAACTATGGCCAATAGAAGTTCTGCCATGAAGTCAAATTCAAAAGTCATACCCTTGTTCATTTTTTTATGGGAAACAATGGCTTTAGGAGAGGAGGAATACTGCCCTTAAAGACAAGTGGTCTTTTGGTTCAAGATGGCAGATGAACACAAATCCCAGTGAAATGACAGTGAAGAATAAATCTATCACAGAGCAAGCATGGAAACTGGGGAGGCCCCTCTGAAGCCAGAGATTCTGATTCTGTAAGAGATTCGGTTAATAAACCCAAACAGTTATCTACAGGAAGGAAGCACGCTGTCTGGAGAAGGCTAGGGCTTCTCCTGTGTGTGCTGGTGTCGTACAGTAAAACTCTTTTCAATTTTTGGCAATGAGTTAGGGAGGGGGTATAAGGAGGTGCCAGCTCTCAAGAACTGAGTTCCCCATCAGCCACCACTACTGCCGTGATTCAGGTAAGAGCCAGGTGATGTGTGGAAATGCACATCTTCTTAGAGGAAACCCATCGTGGCTTCCTATACCAGTCACCTGAGCTTTTCATTCGTAAATATGAATGGGTAGTCCGAGATCAGCAGACAAGAAAGAAAACAACAACACAGGAGAAGATTAACATAAACAAAACCCAAATGAAAAAGGTACCTCAGGAATGGAGAGAATTTTAATAAATCTGATTAGAATCCTCAGAGAGATCCAAGATCTTATACTCATAAAGCGGGAACAGGCGGCTATGAAAAAAATCTCCAGGAAAACCAAAAGACTCATTGGAAATTAAAACATGACTGCTAACATAAAAGTAATAAAATGGCTGAAGATGCATTTGATGAAATCTCTCAGAGCACAGAGCAAAATAATGAAAAGATGAAAAATATGAGAGGAGAATTACGAGGCATAAATCCTTAGTCCAGAAGATCCAGCGTTGAAGTAATGAGAGGTCTGGAAAGAATGGATGTAAGGGAGAGAAAAATGATGACACAAATTGTAGTAGCATTTGTCTAACAAGAAAAGAAAAACACACATTTTAAAAGTCAACAGGGCACCCCGATTTCTGAGCAGGAAAATGAAAAACGACCCATATTTTTAGGTGAAGCGATACACCACAAAAATAAGAAGGTTTTAGACCTGCGCTGTCCAACAGAGCCAGCTGTCACATGTGGCTGTTAAGCCTGTGACATGTAGCTAGTCCAGACCGAGATGTGCTACCACTGTAAAATATACACTGGATTTCAAAGGTTTAGTGTGAGAAAAAGAATGTGAAGTATCTAAATAATAACATGTAAATTATTCACTACATGTTGAGATTCTACTTTGGATATATTGGATTAAGTGCAAATATGCTATAAAATTAATTTCATCTGTTTCTTTTTACTTTTAAGTGGCTGCTAGAAAAATTTTAAATTACATGTATGGCTCACATTATATTTCTATTGTACGTTGCTGTTCTAGAAGCATCTAGAGAAAGAGAGAGAGAGGGAGGGGTTACTAATAAAAGAATGAGTATTACAGGCATAAGACTTCTTAGCAAAACACTGGAGGACAGAAATAATGGTCTTTAAATTTCTGAGGGGAAAAAAAAGATCTTAAATCTAGAATTTAATATCCAGCCAAACTTATCAATTAAATATGAAGGGAAAGGGACTTCCCTGGTGGTCCAGTGATTAAGACTCTGTGCTCCCAATGCAGGGAGCCCAGGTTCGATCCCTAGTCAGGGAACTAGATCCTACATTCTGCAACTAAGAGCCTGTATGCCACAATTAAGACCCGGGGCAGCCAAATAAATAAATATTTAAAGAATATATGAAGGTAAAATAAACACTTTTCCAGCCATGTTGGATTCAGAATGATTTCAGAATCCTTATGTACCAAGCAACCTTTCTTTTTTAAAAAGTTTACAATATTTGAGGATGTACTCTGTTGAGAGTACAGGAGGGAGAGAAGCAGCTTATGGCTCAGGAAACAGTGGGGGAATTCTAGGTGTGAAATGGAAAGGATGACACCTCTGCAGCAGCCCGAAAAACACAGCTCAGATTAAAACACCAGATCAAAAGACCCTAAAAGGAATTCCTTCAAGAATAGAAAGAGGAAGATTTAACAGGCAGGACAATTAAGAAGCTGGGAGTTCTTAGCCCAGTGGGGAAGAAGACAGGTTTATTTTCCTCTCAACAAGAAAAAAGAAGCCCAAGAAACCAGAAATGCCAAGAAAACAATTGAAAAATTAGAGAAGAAAGTGTTGATTCAAATACAAGACGAGCAAAACTGTGGCCTGATCATTTGATGGAATATAAGAGAGGTCATTTGACTTTAACCCTTGGGACTTTCTCCTTTGAGAGAATCGGTGACAAATTATATTTCATTTTCAGTGGACCTAATCACACTACTTCTGCAGTGACAAATAGTTGAATGATCACATTTACATAATTATAATTAGATGGTTACTAGTTTCAATTTCTATAATCAAAACATAAGACCTGGGGCTTCCCTGGTGGCGCAGTGGTTGAGAGTCCGCCTGCCGATGCAGGGGACACGGGTTCGTGCCCCGATCCGGGAAGATCCCACATGCCGCGGAGCGGCTAGGCCCGTGAGCCATGGCTGCTGAGCCTGCGTGTCTGGAGCCTGTGCTCCGCAATGGGAGAGGCCACAACAGCGAGAGGCCCCCCGTAACGCAAAAAACAAACAAACAAACAAACAAACAAACATAAGACCTAATTTTAGTTATAGAATAGAATGTGCAGGTCATAAAAGACATTGTTAAGGTAACGCTCCAGCTGGTAGAAGTCAAGTTGAGAGCAGGGAGAAGGAAGGGCGAGTGTAGGGGCGCAACTTTCCTCATTTTACTTTGGGATGATACAAGAGATACTGTGTAAAGAAGACGGAACGAAAATACAGGATTATGTATACATCACTTAAAAGTATAAAGACAACTGATAGAAAAACCACACACACTAATATAACTAGCAAAACTCAGGGGAGAGAGAGGGACAAGTGGAGATGTGAGCTGAATTTCTTGTCTATCAAAGAGGATGGAAATGACTTGATTTCTACTGCTGGTACATTAAGAAACTGAGATCTTAGCATATCATTTAGAATTATGGTGGTAACTTATCAGAAGAATTAAAAACAAAATGTTTGAAGGGGCTTCCAATGAAGTGTGGGACTTGGGTAGGCGAGGTGATACGGAGTTTTTATTTAATAACAGTAAAGTACGTGCTGTTTGAATTTTGAAACTGTGCACACGTTTTAAAATGTTTTTGAAAATACATTTATAAAAAATTGGTGTTAATAGGTATAAAGAAAGCCCTAATTAAAGAGTAATTCTTCTCTGCTGGTGACATTTACTAGCTTCGGTCGTCAGCTAACGATGCATCTACTTGTCCTTTGGGGGGTCGCTGCTCTGCGGCTAAGTTCTTGTTCTTTGTGTTGACACACTCCATCATTCTAAATCAACATGTGCACTTAACAGTGCTATTTCAGCCTTAATAAATATTGTATCAACATTCGCAGGAGATGGTATGAAAAGAGGTGGGAGCTCATGAGACACGGATTTTTCTTATCAGGGCCATTGTGCATATATTTGTCAAAGAGATGCACACAAAAAGGAAACATTTTCACTGAGGTTTTGGAAAACTGGATGGAGAAACTTAAGTGTCTTTATACATTTCCTCAGGAACGGGAGAAAAGCCAAGGGCTTTCTGGACTGCTCGGGGCTCATCTCCTGGCCCCAAGTACGTTAATCTGTTTCTTCCATTTGGTTTGCAGCCCCTGCGTGTTGTCAGCTGCATGGTCACCCAGAGAACACAGTGTCTGGGCGCTTTTCAGAGCCTTCCCACGGAAAGTAAAGCCCCCGCCATTCTACTCCAGCTGACACCAGGACTTGCCCGAGCCAGGGAATGGTAGCCTCCACCGGAAGCCATCTCTCCCTGGCTCCAACCTGGGGCTCAGGACCCCTCTTCCCAACAGAGCTCTGCTTACCCCTGCTCTCTGCTTTCGTCAGTTCTCTGCCGAGGAAAGGGCTGCTAACACTTGGCCGGTTCCTGACTGCACTTCTCTTGCTTTGTTGGGTGGCTCCTGGCTCCTCTCCCCCGGGACTGACCCTTCCCGTTTTCATTGTTGCCCACTTGCCTCTAAATCTCCCATCCCCCTTTGTGAAGATAAGAGACCGGTGACGCAAAAATGAGTAAAGTTCAGCTCTGCTTCAAAGCAGCTCACAGGGCGGTAAGGAAGGTGGCGAGTGATGACGAGTCATGAGTGGCGAGTCTCAGGCTGGTAGAAACACAGGGCTGCAGGGACGTGCATGGCAGAGACCCCTAATCCAGATATGTGCCTTAAAAGCTAAATAGGAGTTCATCAGCCCAAAAAAAGGTGTTCTAGAAAGAGGGAAGAGAGGGCAAGGGGCAAGAAGTAGACGGAGCCTTTTAGGTACCTATGACTGGCACTCCAAAATTAGGATCTAAGGTGGGAGGCTGGATGGCAACGCTGCCGAGCCAAGTTTCATTTTGCCTGACGCACAGCAAGCCCAAATGCTGAGACACAGAGGTCTGCAGCAGAGAGGCCTTGCCGAGCAAAGAGACAGAAGAACAAACCGCAAATCTACCTCCCGAGGGCAACGGGATGGGGATATTTATAGGATAACGAATAAAGAGGCAGGGCTGTCTGAGGCGTGGGGAGCGTGGGAAGTATGGGGAACGTGGGGAAAGGTGATTGGAAAAAGGTGTGATAGTCATCGTTCTGCGCAGGTGTAACTAAGTTACAGGCCTCTGACGTCAAAAGGTCACTGAGCGGACACTCGCGCATGCCCGGTTGAAGCGACGGTGGTCCTATCCAATCTCCACCAGCTCAGCTTCAACCAGACACAGCTGATTTCAAGTTCCTGGAAAACAACTCTTATTGTTTAGGCTACATACTGCTTGGAGGATATGCAAGTCTTAAAATGACCTTGATTAGTGAAGGCAGGTGAAATAGATTTGACTAATTACCCACGTTTTCAGTAACAGGCGAGGCTGGAGATGTGGGCAGATTTCAGATCGAGAAAAGCCTTGAAAGACATGCTAAAGACTTGGGATTTTATCCGAGAACATTGGAGAACCACCGAAGTTATTTAAGTAAGGAAGGGACAAAATCAGATTCATGATTTAGAAAAAGATCTGGCTGCATTGTAGACAATGAATTTGAGGGAGACAGTCCTGGAGGCAAGAAGATTAGTCAAGACACTTTGTAACGATCCAACGATGAAATGATGGGTGTGAGGCCTTGAACCAGGGCAGTGAGACAGGGAAAGGGGCAGATCTGAGAGATACTGAGCAAGGGGAATTGTCACCAATTAGGTAAGGGAGAAAAAGGATCCAAGGATGACTCCCAGTTTCTGGATTGGGCGATGGAGTGGCCATTCACTATGATGCAGAACACAGGGCTGAATTTGGAGGAAAATGAGGAGTTGAGTTTTAAGTTGGTTTTCTGAGTTTCAGATAGCTATGGAATATCTATATAATATGCAATTAGATATATTTATAAGAAGCCCAGGAGAAAGATTTGGGCTATAAATAAAGTTTTGAGAGTTTTGAGAGTCCTCAAATAGCATATGGGTGAGATCAGTCAGGAAGACTCTTTAGAGAAGATAGACACTAGGGGCTTTTTTTTTTTTTTTTTTGTGGTACGCGGGCCTCTCGCTGTTGTGGTCTCTCCCATTGCGGAGCACAGGCTCCGGACGCGCAGGCTCAGCGGCCATGGCTCACGGGCCCAGCCGCTCTGCGGCATGTGGGATCTTCCCGGACCGGGGCACGAACCCGTGTTCCCTGCATCGGCAGGCGGACTCTCAACCACTGCGCCACCAGGGAAACCCAGGTACAACTTATTTTTTTTTTTTTTTTTTGCGGTACGCGGGCCTCTCACTGTTGTGGCCTCTCCCGTTTTGGAGCACTGGCTCCAGACGCGCAGGCTCAGCGGCCATGTCTCACGGGCCTAGCTGCTCCGCGGCATGTGGGATCCTCCCGGACCGGGGCATGAACCCGTGTCCCCTGCATTGGCAGGTGGACTCTCAACCACTGCGCCACCAGGGAAGACCTAGCCTCTTAATTTTCTATTTCTGATCTTCGAGAGTCCTATCTAGCTGTTTGGGGGAAGAGGGTAGAAACCGAGTCTTACTCTGTCACAATATCTCAGTCTCTTGCTGTTGAAACAATCTGTTTTAGGAAAGAGCTGAATCTTACAGATTTCCTCCCCTTTCCTTCCTCCTTCTCCGAGTGTCTGGCATTTTCATGGGAGGGGAGAGTGAAGGGGAAGAAGGCCTATAAGTGGGTGTCATAGGTTAGGTTCCCTGGGAGGCAGACCCCAAGATCCACACACAGGAGGTATTGGGAAGCGCTCTTGGGAGCAACCCCTATGAGGGGGCAGGAGAGCAGGACGGAACAGAGGGAAATGCTGGCCTGCAGTCTCGGGGGTAAGTTCAACTTGGGAGGATTTTATTAGGAAGTGCCTTTGGTCACAAATCCAATCCAACGTCTCCAATTCAGCTCTACCAATAAAACAGATTAAAAAATTTTAATGTTTAATTATTGTCTTGTTTCTTAATTAGTTCTGCACTCGAAGGGGAAGACAGGAGGGTTATTTATTGGTCTCCTTAAAATCCAGCCAGAGTGCTGAAGGTGAAGGTAATAATGACAATACCATGATAATGATGATATCGAGGACCACGTGAAGCTCAAATGAGGTTACTCAAAAATAATCCTGTTAGGAGATGTATTTGTAGCCACTGGTTCATACCAACACCAGCTACTTTCTTTGTGGTTTCAATTTTGCAGCTTAGTATCCTTTAAAAATTCATTTTTGTGGGCAGTTTGAGTACCCACAGCCAACAGTGAGATCTTACCTGCACTTCTGTGTACTTCTCTGTGGTCTGGGAAGTCCCAAATCATTGCTTGTCAGCTCCGTGGAGTTCCATGCACATGTCCTGGATGGAGTTCCCCAAGGGCGAAATGAAGACTTGGAGCTGTGAGCAAATTCTGAGCCATAACCTACAGCATCCCATCTGCGAACACATCTGGTGGAGATGTTGGGGGGACGTTTGAACTGTTTGTCTTCGCTTCCACCCACCTCTACTGCTTAGTGATCAGGCCCTCCTGTTGGAAGAACGCAGGAGTAGGAGTCCCAGCTGTGAGCACGATAGTCTAAGCTCTGCCATTAACCCAAGGAAACGCTACACAAGTAAGAGCTTAGCCCTGGAGTCAGGCTGCCTCCTGCGTGACCTGCAGCAAGTTACCCAATCTCTCAACACGTGTTTTCATCTGTAATGTGGAGATAATTATAGCACCTGCCTCATGCAGTAGTTGGTAGAACAAGATGAGATAAACCGCACACATGGTAAATATCCATCCATGTGAGCTGTTATTATTAGGTGACTATGAAACCCTTCGCACTTAATTATTCCATGGGAATAATAATACCTGCACTACTGGTTGCAGGAAAAGTGAGATGAATAAATAAAGGAATAGGAAAGTAGTTTTTAAATGCCAGTGTAAAGTGTCATTATTTATATTGAAATTAACACATGCTCTCCGATCATTTCTAACATAGGATGTGGATAAAGCCTGAACTGCTGTTGTAATGACCGTGACTTACTGTAACAGGCCAGAGCACAGAGAGTGTGGTGGAATGTGTGTGCTGGTTTGTTCAAGCTTCGATGTGGGGGAAGTAAGTTGTCCTCATCAAGGGTGTGCAGCCCTGGGTGGTCAGGGAACATGGTTTCTGAAGGGTCTCACTCCGGGGCAGCCACCGCTCACACTAGTGCTTCAGCCATCTACGTCTCAGTCAATGCCAGGCTCTGCTAATCAGCACACTGAATACCAGAAGTGGCATCTTAATGGTGAAAATAGTAGCCTATCAATTACCACGAGAAATGTGACCAATGGACTTTGGTGACGGTAAGATTAAAGGTGTTAAGATAGGTGTGTTGGAGAGAGAATGCCTCCTGCACTCCCTTGTCTGCGCAGAATGGAAGAATCTCTGAAACCTTTCGCCAGAACCCTTGGGGAATGCAAGGGAGGTCTGATCCCTAAAGGACCCTGTGTTCCATCTTTGGTTTAGGAGGTTGCCTGTTGTCTGATGCTCATACGGCATCTGTATAAGGATAAGGTCAGGATGGGTTATCTCTGAAGTTTCAATGGGTTAAGAATAAGGTAATCTTTCTTTACAGGGGCATCCCTAAGCTTTTGTAACCGAAGGCATGGATGACAGATCTGGTGATGATAAAATGTGCCTTGCATCCTGTCAGAGGTAAGCAGTTGCAGTCTTGCCAAGCAGAACAACTTTACTGCTGTTCTTTGTGAAACCACAGTGGGATGCAGTAGGGAGAAGGATGCTTAATCCTTTCCGCGGAAAGAGAAAGAAGCCAGCTGAGACATGGTCAATGAATGAGAGCAGTTTATTTGACATTAATTGCAGGATTTACAGCACTACCATTTAATGAGAGGAATAAAAACAGAAAGAATCCAGTGTAAGCAATGTTGCAGACAAAACATCAGGGTGGGAAATGAGCGAAATTGAAAATGCAATTAACATTCGAAGAAATCTTCCAAAGGATTGGGAGCTTAGCAAGGGGTGAGCAGGCCCCCGAGAATGGTGTGTGATCCTCTTCCTCGCCAGGATTTCAGGGCAGCCACTGAACATTTACCCTGTTGACCATCCCTGGAAAATCTTTCAGCACAGTCTGACTTAACATGTCTGAGATGGGGCAAAAATCCGGGTTATATGTTTGGAAATATAGCTTAGGGTGAAAAGAAAATAAGAATGCGAATTAACTAGGGTGTGGGGTTTTTCTTTTTCAAAACAGACGTGAGTACAAATTTTAGGGGTGTGTTTTCCTGATTTTAAGTAGGAGAGGTGATGTCAAAGGGATTGACTAAAAATAAAAGTTTGAAGTTTTCCCCTATGATTTTCTTGGAGATAATATCTGCAAAAGCAAGGAAATAGAACAAGAGGTATGCATGTGACTCTTTGGTCTCTTATCTTGGAATCTGGATAGAGACCTATGAAAGGTGCCTGGACTTCTACTAAAGGGCTGGGTTTCTGGAAAAGCTTACCGACCGAGAAGCCCCATGGTTGAGCACGGGCTCTGACAGGGATGGTTAACCATGGTATAGCCATTTTCCCATGGCTTATTGAGTCTTCTCTTTCCCTTTTTAAACTTTAAATAGAGCTGGGGCAAATTCTTCTCACTTTCCATCTTCCTTCCCTCATTTTAGTCACTTTCAAAATCATAAAGCAACCAACAGGTTGGAAAGGATTCAAGCCCCACAGGCCAGCATGTGAAATTAAAAGGTGTTTTTAATACCCCAAATTAATACATCTGAGGTCATCAGGGTCTAAAGTGAGAAAATAGCCCAAACTGACTCAATCCTGAGAACAAAAACCAATGAAAGAAAAGATATTGGAACTTGTTCTCACTCACTTTTGGTGGGAAATAGTTTCTCTAGTAAGAATTCATTGACCAAGAGAGAATCTACAGCACCTGTACCAATAAAATATTAATTTGGGTAGAAGTATTAGAATAGGAAGGATGCAAAAATTGGCCAGGCTCTTTCCCTGCAGTCCAGGAAAACACCTTCTTGGAGAAAAGCAAAGGATGAAGAAGAGAACTAATGGGAATGCTGGTCAATCCCGAATCATCTTTGCCCATAAAATTCTTTGGCATCTGAGACCAGGAGAGGAGAGACTGAATGGTTCTAGGGTTGAGGGGGAAAAAATAAGAGTTGGTGATTGGAAATATGGATTAAAAGAGAAACCAGCACCAAGATTACGTCCGTATCACTTCAGCCCTTGCCTGCCAGACTCAGACGTTCTTTATCATTTTGTCAGCGTGAAGGTCGTCTTCTTGCTTCCGGAATTCCAACTTGCCAGGTGTCTTATAACCTTTCATGGTAAGAAGTTTGCTGGCCCCGTTTAGACTTGTGTAACACAAAACGACATAGTAAAGAAAGGAAGTAATATTCTAGCTTCAAGGAAGTATCTGTTAATGGTATGACTAGGTAGTCATTGAAGAGTTAACCCTGCTTCCTAGGTAGCAGGTTTCCTGTCATAATTTGAAAATAACTTTCCTAGACAGTAACCAGACTCTGAAGCTAAATGCCAAATTGGGTCAAAGTAAGGGAGACGGGACACTCCCAAGCTGTATAGCTTTTAGACTAGGATTTTCAAGCAGAGATAAAGGAGGCACTGGTGGGCCATGTTCTTGATTGGCTCAATAGCTATGGTTCAGCCTGTCCTCTAAGAAAGACCAGTAACATGGGCAGTGTGCATGGCCCCCTGAGAGAGGAGCCAGGCACAGAGAGGCACTGGGGTCTCCTTTTCTCTTGTCTATTTTCCAGATCACAGAACTAGAAAGAGCCAAAATATAAACTAGAAACAAAATGACAGAAAAACCCATTCACACCTTTCTTGGTTTTCCAAATACTTATTTGCCAAAGCTATAGATGGACTCACTAAACCAGGATGCAGAGGAAGAGTGATGAGGGAGATTCTGATTTAGAAGAGCCCCACTGCATTGTGGGCACCTGGAGCCTTTGCAGTAAAGTGATGGCACAGGTAAAGCCAACCAGATGGACCGCCCACAACTTTGACTGGTGGAGCCCAGCTTGAGGATAGGTGAGTGCCTGGTGGGCGACAGAAGATTCAGGATGGCTATGTTCTCTTCCTTGTCCTTCCTGTAAGAATCGGGGTCTGCCTTCATGCTGGCATGTGCTTAAGGCCAAGGTATCTCAGAGAAGTGCTGGGGTCAAGAAAGTGAGGTTAGAAAGTTTGGACCCAGCTCTCTTCAAAGCTGATAGTTACGGAGATCTCCTCCTAGAGCCAGACTCTACCTTCTAGCCCATGACCTTTCATTTCCCAGGCCAGGCCCATGTGTCCCCATGAGAGCAGGAGTGAAATCCAGGCCAAGCTGAGGTAATTCCACAGTTCTGTGTCTCCAAGGAAAAGGACATCCACCGGCACAAAGCATTGAGTAAAAACCCTTTAATAACAAAATAACATTCACGATGTAGCTACTTCAGTTGTCTGGAAAACTCAGCTTACACTTGATTCAACATACCACTTTCCACAAAGTTTGAAAAAAAAAAGACATAAAATGGCATAACAAAATATACCTCGAGTTTCATAAGACAAGTCTTCTTGGCAAACCTCGTGAGCCAGACCCATGCATCTCTCGTAATAAAAATTGTTGGGTACACAACAAACAGAGTAAACTCCTCTGTTTACTTTGGATCGAAAATACATTTGAACTTCATAGATTCTACAACATCTGCATTGTGTGTAGGTCTGTGAGTGTGAACAGAACTTGACTGAAACAAACATCGATTTGGTTTATTGCAGAAGAACACGTAAAGCTTTCTGGAAGAGCAAGCACTACTACAGTCATTAACTGTCTCACAAAAGCCAACTTAAAATTCTTGTATCCATTCCCGTCTTTGGCAGATTAATAAGGGGAGAAATCAAAAAGACTGTGTCTTACAAAGCTTTCATTATCACAATCTACTTTATAAGGCCAAATAAAATACGTTTCTTTGTATTATTAAAGAAAGCACATGCTCAATATATTCCCATTGACAGGTCATATGAACGCTCTACCGTTGATGATTGCCAATATGTGGCAGAGCTGGCTGCTGCTTTCCCACCGCTTTCCTAAGCTGCACTCCTATGGAAAATAAAGTGTGCTTGGCAATCGATTTGGCTTTATGTCAAGCATACTGATTTGGAGAATAGGTATGAAACTTGAGAATGGGTCTCAGAACCCAAATATAAGAAAGAATGAGTTTGCCCAATCCACCACAAACGAAAGCTACTTTTTGAGATATAGGCGGGTCAGATAATTAGGGAGTTTATACAAAGACAGTTTTCCTAAACGAGATTTCAAACCTTCTTATGCCCCCTTTAGGATAGATGTAACATTGTTGGGCAGAAAAGAGTAAATTAGAATCATCTCTCACTCTAGGGAGGAAATATCGTGATATGGCTGCACAGGTTATGTTTTGGGGAATGGCCATCTATTTTTGCCCCAAAGACTGGAACAGCTTGTGGAGTTGTCCAGGAGAATGGACAAAAAGCCAGAGAAGAATTATTGATATTGATGCCATTTGAATTGACCTGACAGCAAAATACTCTAGTATTCTTCCAAGAAACCAAGCAAAAAGTGGCCATTCCCAAGCAAAGATCCAGGAGAGGCTAGAGCTGGATGAATTCGCCTCTCCATACACGTGGCCAGTTACGTCTGAGGTCATGAACATAAAGCCAAAATGACTCCTTTTCACGGAAACTTAAGATGCAGAGTTGTTTTTCAATGCTTGTTTCCAAACCCCTCTCGCATGGAAGTGAGACAGCTGGGTTCTGAGGATCTAACCACAGAATGTGAGTCGGCGAACTCAAACTTGGAATGACCCTTCTTATAACCTTTGAACTCAATTTAATCTGACTCATTTTGAAATCCCAACAGAGGTCAAGGTATTTTCGAGGTGAGACATCTCCCAATAAAACCAATATTACCACTGTCTGAGGCTGAACTGTGTACATTTTCACAGTTTAATGTATACACAACTGTTCCACAACCGCTAACGAACAACTGGCGCCCATGCATAAATAAAGTCCATTGAACCAAAGGGGAAGATCTAGTTCAAAATGAAAAATGTTGCTATTAAGACCACAATGCATCACACTGCTAAATTTTTAGCCTCATGCATAAAATTATAGCACTGATTGGCAGTTGCTAATTATAATACTACACTGTTAACACAGGACAACTCATTGTTCAGACCAAGTGGCACACATGTAGAAAATAAGAATTTTCTTTTTCAACAGAGCAAATGAACACAGATTGTTTCTTCAGCAAAATATGAAACTGTAAACTTTGGGCTCATTCTGCAACTTTCCCCAATCCAGAATAAATAAAATCCAAAGGGGAAAAAAAAGAACATACATTTTTTTTAAGCGCACCTTTTCGTCTATTACAAAAGCACAACCTAAAACGTATAAAGCTTTTTTTCTTTTTTTTTTTTTAAATCACAGTTACCAAAAGAAACAGTGAATAATTTATTACATACGCTATAATAACATTACTCTAAACACTATTATCTATGAGGTATATCTGAGAAAATTCGGTAAGGAATTGCGCGGTCTGCATTGCCAACATGCCCAGGTTCATATTAAAGCTTTGGAACCGTGAAGAACTAGAAAAGGGAGAAGGACAGGGAAGGCAGAGGAGGAGAGATAGAGAAAAAACCTTTGGTATTAGTACAAATCTCGTTCTTTGCAGGGTTGCATTGCAAAGCACCACAGTACAATAAGCCCACCAATGTACTGTATGGAGGCCCAGTGGAAGCTGAGGTATTCACAGGAAGGATTAAAAAAAGCACAGAGAAGTCCAGACTGGCTAAATCGTTGCTTTGGTTCAAGCAAGGCACTCGTCCCGTGGTTACGTCACACTTTGCAAGTGAAGCATGGGGCTGAGGGGGGATTGCTGAGGAGAGGTCTGCCAATCGGGGATGTTTTCTGTGTTCAGGCCGCCACCGGTCTGCCTACGTTCCCTCTTCTAGGGGCTCGGTGGTCGGAAGGCTGGGGAGGGCGGTGTTGGCTTATAGAGGAGCACTTCGCTGCTCAATGAAAAGATCTTTGTTGTGTCTCCCAGGTATCTGGAGAATTCTACTTCCAATAGGAATTTGGGAAGAAAACCAAAGCAATTTGCTGTTTGGAAGGCAGGCCTTACATCTCTGCCTGGTATGGAGGGGAGATGGAGCTTTGAGCCTGTTTGGACAGGAGAGAACTCTCACATGTGTCAGTATGGTGCTTGCAAACTACAGGAAGGGGGTAAGTGAGGGTTTCTTAACATCTGTCAACCTAACCTCTGATTTCTTCCACTGGCTGCACTCTGGATGCAGGGATCGGATGAGTTGACTGGTCTTTTCCCTTCTTAGCTTCTTTGTCTAAATTGTCTCTTAAAAAGCTAAAAGAGAACTACGTTATGTGAAATGCAAAATACTAGTACTCAATAAGGAACCATACAGGCTAGAGGCCGGTCTTTGCATATGTCTGAAACCCATTTGGTCAAAAACTGAGAATGATTCATTGGCTAACATACAAATCACAGTGATGACTGAATCTTAGTAGTGACTTAATCATTTAATGGAATCGGAAGAAACTTAAACAAGACCAATTCATTTCATGAGTAAGAAGGGAAAAGAATCAATTTTAAGTAATCATGTCTTAAACTGGCATATTGATTTCTCTGAAATTTTGAGGTCATCTTTTGTTTCCAATGAGTAATTTTTCAGCATCCAATGAGATAAGGCTTAAAGAAGTTCTCTCATAAATACAAAAAGTTGCCCTAGAAATGATGTATCAAGTCAAGGGGAAAGGGAAAAAGCTGAAGAGCTTAAATGTCACGTGTGCAAACAGTGATCAGATTCCCTCCCTCTGATAAATACTGACCTAAAAATATGCGTAATAGTTCAACTCAACAGACCAAGAATGCACTTTCTCTTCTCCCTTAATTAGAAGTTTATATATACAACACTCTGGAATGGGGAGGTTTTACAGTGATCTCACTGGATCAGTGTGTACTTCCAGGCTGTAAACCTCTCTATGAGCTCTAATAAATTAAGGCTGGCCACCTTTACAAGCAATTGATCATATGTGACTTTACGTTGAGATTCTAACTAGACAGATACTGAAATGCCTGTGACTATTTTTACAGAGTAAAAATGTTCAGTGACAAGCCCCAGGCCCCCTTCCTCTTTGCCAACGTGTGGCCCATCTCGGCAGAGGCAGCACTGAGCAACGGGCACAGACTGGAGGAGAAGGCGGGAGGCTTGTCTGGGCTTTGCCTCTAGATAGATACTTGTGTTGGATAACTATTTCACTCCCCCGGGCCTCCAGGGGCTGGACTAAAAGATTCCTAAGGTCCCTTCCAGCTCTACTATTCAATGATTAGAATTTCTATGGTCTAATCATTGGAAATCTCAACTGCGATAGCTCCAAAGCAGGGAACAGAGCTGGGACTGAAGGCCACTTCCAACCAGTCTTCTTCACCAATTTGGAGTTTGAATTTCAGGAATCCAATTACAGCAGCATCTGAACTTGCACCCTGAACATGTGGAGGGGACAGCAAACAAATGAGAGAAACACAGAAAATATCCCTTTCCAAATTAGCAGCCACTGTCGCATACATAACTATTTCTTTGGGGTATCTGAGCTGTGGCTGTACATACCATATGTCAGAGAAAATAGTTAAAATTATAAAAGAGCACAAGCAAAATGCAGACCGCACAGAGAAAGAAATCTTTGGTATCTTTGGTGTCATCAACACGATTAAAATTACAAATGGAAAAAGTCAGTGAGGTAGCCTTCTTTGGTTCTCACTAGAAATAGAAAGTTTTTCCTTTTTTTTTTTTTCTTTTTTCTGCTTTTTTTTTTTCTTTTCCTTTTTTGTTTTGTTGTTTTACACGCACACAGAGTTCATTCTTGGAAGCAGCTAGTTTAAGGGTTCCCCTCTTTTTGCTGTTCTGATTTTTTTTTTTAATCTATTTTTTCCAGTTTCTGTACAGAAGCCCCAAAATCCAGGCTGGTGAAGCAGGGTCTCGGCTTACATTTTCTGAATGCACGGGTTCGGGTTGAATAGTCATTGCTTGTCCACAAACTTTGCTCTGTTGTTCTGACAGCAAACAAACTGCAGTGCTCTCTATTGTTTTAAATAAAAAATATAAACTATATCGTGCACCTTTTGCAGGTGCTGAATAAGTTAAATAAATAAGTTACAATATGAAGGCTCTGAGGGCCCCAATAATTAAAAGGTGAAGTTCGCCTGGTACCAGGTGGGGCTGTGAACTTAAATTAAATAATTTAATCACTGCTACTTAAACTATTTTCAAAGTTAATTCAAGAAGGAAAAATACCTCGACATTTTTTTTGTAACCTGTATTTCTCCCCTGTCTGTAACAGAACTTCTCTGCTTTATAAAGCAAAACTTCAAGGGAATTCTAAAAGGGACTGTGCATCTCTGATGCACAATTGGTCTAGGTTTTCATAAATAAGCACAAAGAGTAAAACCAAAGTAAAGAAAGATGATTAAATAATTACTAAAATCCTATACATTTGTGTGCTAAAATCTAATTTAAATAAATTAATTACATTAATGGTACTTAGCTTGTTGGTCATAACCCAAAGAGATGAAGGGAAAAAAAAAAGGTTTCTTTTGACTGTCTTCATTTTTCGATGGACAAAATGTATAGCTTCTTTCCATAGTCTAAATGAAAATAAAGCAGGAAATTCTAACGTCTACACTTTCTCACTTTCAAAAAGACCATTTAAGTGTGACAAGCATGAAAAAAAAATCACCACGTTCCCTGCTCTTAGCTAGTGCAGCATCCCCAAGACCATGTCACCATTTCCTCCACCCTGGAAACCAGAACTCACTTTCTCCTTATTAGTTCATGCTTTACTTTGCCATTTTTTCCTTCTTTTTCTTTTTTTTTGGTGTGTGTCCTTTTTCAGGTCTTTGGATTTAGCTTTAGTTATGAGAGATCCAGAATAAAGCTATTCAACCGAAGTTATCAAGCACGTGTCATTCTTACACAGATGATTAAATAATATCCAAGTTTTCTTGAAAGTTGAGTTTATCTTGGTATGTGCCCAAATGAAGGTAATTCCAAGTGTACAGAATGAAGATGTTGGGATACTTTTTTTTTTCCTGCACTTTAGTTTTCAATGTTACAATAAATAATAAAAAACAATGTACATTGTAGAAGTACCACATACATGTTAAATGATCATTTAAAATGTATTTATTGTAACAGATCACTATTTATGTACATATGAATGTGTCTGTGCACACGTGTCTGTGCAGTCTGAACACTCAGAGGCAATGTGTGTCGCTGTGAGGATGTCTATGAGAATGCATGTTGAAAGGTGCATCTAAATCTGTATACACCCAAGCTGACAGACTGTATAAGGTTTAGGCAAACTTATCTACCAAGGTTTACGCTGTGAGAAATGCCTCTGCTAAAGATGGAACTGAGTGGAAGACTTCCATGGAATGAACAGACCTGTAGCAATGTGTCTTTTTTTTTTCCTATACACATTTTCTCCACTAAAAGGGAATTAGCTGGTTAATTCCAGGCAACCAAACTCAAAACTGGTAAGGAAAGCTTAGGCTCAAGCTTCAACTTGCCTCAGACTGTCAGAACCTTTTTGGTATCTGAGAACAATGAATACTTCCGGTCCCCATGGGTTTCATGGAATAGCCCATCAGCTTCAACTGTAAGTTCTGTGTCTACCTATGTGAAGCCCTATGTTATTTTAATATATATATGTATATGTATATATACGCACACACACACACACACACACACACACACACATATATATATATAATTTTATAACGCATTCTGAGACTTTCTAAAACAAACAAACCCTCCCTTCCCCCTGCCCTTGGAAAGAAACAAATCAAAGGTAGAAAATAGGCACTGGGACATCCATATTTAAAGCCAATGTCATTAACTTAGGAGATTTATACAGCAAACTTGGGTGCACCTTCTGCCTTTAGTAAGGATTTTGTGGCCTTATCTGAAAACTAGAATCTCCTGTTGTTTTAGAGGTGACTTGGTCTTAACTAAACGTACAAAAGTATTAAGTTCTCCAGTCTTACAGGTAAACATCCGAATGTTACAGACATAACAGCTCTATCCCTTTTCTGTCTACTGTCTTTCACTCTCTCTTCCTGGTTAGACTAACAAGTCTGAATCACAAGGCATCAGCAGCAACAGCAACAAAAAATCAGCTCTGATCTGTTAGGATTCCGGACAGTTATCATCACAGTACCTGTGTCTGGGCTTTGGGGTCAACCTTGACCACACGTATCACCTCTTTTTCTCTACTTTTTCATATACTCCATTATTCTTCAACAACACTGGAACCCAGCCTGTTCTTCTTCTATGTTTAAAAATTCCTACTATACAACCTCCTGAAAAACAGAGTTCACCACAAAGGTATACTGTCATGACATTTCGGTAACGGTAATCAAAAAGACACTTCTATAATTCTACCAGCATTTTTAGAAGTGGGAAAGTGTTCGCCCTGCACCCAGTAATGATATAAAAAAAAAATATGTTCAACTTTAATTTATTGGCATGACTAGGTGGGCACCCAGCACAGGTAAAGTAAAATGGGTGATCATCTAAAAGGTATTTATGACAACACTGTAAAGCAGTTATACTCCAATAAAGATGTAAAAAAATAAATAAATAAAAAATAAAAGGTACTTATATTTGGCTTTGAAATACATTGTTTGATTTACAAAAATGTATGTATGTGTATCAGATTTATTCCTAATTTTGATTTTATTTTAGCTAGTAATAAAAATTAGCTTGAATTTCCAAAGCCCATAACTGCCAAGAGCCTGCAGGAAAAGAGACACTGCAGAGGTGATGCCTTGATTTCTTCAAAGTGTCACGTTGGTACCTTCCTGCCTCATTCCCGCCTGTACTGTTAAGTGGTACAACCTACACACTACTTTACATTTTAGAAAAGGCTTTAAATATTGTGGATGAGTTTTTATTGTTGTTGCTGTTTTCTTTTTAAAAAGAAATATATTGGCTCTTTTTTTTAATAAAAATTTCTTGGAATGAAAGAATTATATCCCCAGGACCAAAATCACATTGAAAACAAAAGTAAGCAAGCCTATTTCCCTAAAGAAACAGAGAATTTTCCACTCAATAGCCTTTGGATTTCTGTTGCTTCGAGAATGTGAATTTTGGTTCAGAACTGTCCCTTCACACTGCCCCTTTCATTGCTGATGGCTGAGGCATGCCTGGAATTTTTCTTGGATTGAGGAAATGGATCCTCAATCCAACAGGTTAAACGTTGAAGTCCAAAGAGTTATTTTTTTCTGAAATTATTAACTTAAAGTAAGGTTTAAAAATGTTTGAGGAAACTTACTGGGTCAAATTCCATTACCTTCCAGTTTGCAGGGTTTTTTTTTTTTTCTTTCAGCTTTTTAACAAACTGAAATTCTGTAGGGCTTAATTTTTCAATACACAGATATACAGATACACAGATGTATTTATATATGTACGTAAATAATTTTTTAGAAGCAAGCACTTCTCTCTGGTATGGCATTATCTGGTATGAGACATTTATCAGAAGTCCCTAGCGGGAAGTTCTTGCCTTTTTTTACATTATGACATCTTCCTCTGGTCACCAGGAGTGCTGAGGGTGTATGTGACTACACCTGGTTTGACCAGGGTTGAAATCTCAGGCCACAAAGGCAGCCTTTTTCAGTTTAGACATCTTCATAGGATGCCAGAGACCCAGATGCTGACATTAGCATGCCAAAGGATCACTAACCAAAGCAAGCAGGCTCGGTTCCTCAGTCCAATCTCTAGAAGAACAAGCATTTCCATTGGCCATGAGTCACAAGGATTCATTTACAGATACCCAAGTTGAAATTCATTTTGATCCACCCATAGGAGAGTTCCCCTGCTGAAATATGCTCTTTTCTTGGTCATTCGACAAAGGAGACATGGAGAATGGGCAAGAGACAAAGTGACACAGGGCAAAGTCAAGGAACATCCCCAGGTAGGGTGAGTTATAGAAGCCATGGAAAGTCGCCTTCTTTAGTGGCTACATGGCTGCTGCCCCTGCAAAGGGAGACCCACACAGTGGGAGGAAGGAGGTGGCATAATAGACAATGGGGTTCCCAAGGGCAGGACTCTGGGGTTCTCCCAAACCCTGCCTTGTGTTTTCTCTCTAGGACTGAGACACCCGCACCCCCCAATACCGCTGCCTCACCCCAGTGCCGGCCGTGGCTGCACACAGGCTTGTCTAAACTAATTGGTCATTACCACCCTGAGGAAACCTGATCAACCCATTGCAGCAGGAGTTGGACTTCCCCTGTGAGAAGTCCCTTCGGTGGATCTACTTACTGAGGGGCATCTGGAACACCCTGATGGGACAGGGCGGTTCCTGGAGAACAGACCTCTGGGCTGGCCTCATCTCTGTAACTGGTGGGAATGGACCACTGAGCTTTCCCAGCAGTTAGAGAAGATGAACACTCCCTGGCCACGGCCCAGAACTGGTGGATGGACCTCACTCACCACCCTGATCATGGTTGAGACATAGAATAGAGAAGACTCAAAATACAAATAAAACTCATTCGTCCCATGGGTCCACTTAGCAACAGGTTAACTGTTGAAATGCTTAAACTTGACTTTCAACCTTTCCCAGGAATTTTCACAGAAATCTGAATACTCTAAATCATCCACAGCAGCAAATATACTCTGGGATGGCATGAGAAAGGAGCACAGTTCTGAACTGAATACTTAAGAAATGAAGCACTTGACAAAAACAAGATGTGAATTTGAACAGCAATAACTTTGGGTTATCACCAGTGTCAAGTTGAATCTATATATGTATTCATATATTATATATATCTCTTTCTTTAGAAATGCAACCTTTACAGCTGATTTTTAAAAAGCTAATAGAAAAGTAGAAACTGACAATTATTTTTACACATTTTCCCCCACCCCCCTGTTAGGATGTAGCAATCACGTGAAGACGAGGCTTGTCAATTCCTCTATAAATTCTTTGGTTCTGTGGCTTGGGAGAGGATGTGTCACCGAGACCCCTACCCTTGACCCTCACTCCCCTTCCCTCCCCTGATGATGAGACTCTGAACATAGAAGGAACCAAGACTAAGGATTAAGCATAACATTCAAGTGACAATATTATTCCCCACGCTCTGCTGAGCAGAGAGGAGAACTGTTCAGTATCCCAACATCTTAAACTTGGATTCCATGGAACCTTTTGAGAGATTCCATGTCGGGTAGAAAGCCATAAAACAAAATGATAGGGAAACAATAAAACCAAACAAATGACCCTTTCCTTTCGTGGCTCAGAAACAAAATTGATTACCTTTACACAGATCAATGGCGCTATTAGTATTTAAGCCAGGCAAGAGGAGATAATGAACTGAAACAAAGGTGTGAGAAATCCTCATCTTTGGTATTGTAGCTGTTGAGGTTTCTGTTGCTCTGTTCCGTGTTCTTTTGAAAAACTGCATAGGCACAAATTAAAGACAATCTTCAACTTTTAGATTACCGCATGAGTTGTCAAATGAAGCAGCAGCCACGGAGGCTTTTCCTTATTTCTCTTCCTGTCTCAACCCTTTCTTTAAAATCTGCTTCCAAAAAATGTCCCAAGAGGTCTGTTTGAACACAGTGTGTCTCGCTGTTTTTCTGTTTCTGGTTTTTGTTTTTTTGTTTTTTTCCTTTTCTGGCGAGCTTCCTTCTCGTTGGTGGTGATTTTCGGTGATTTACGTTTTTATCTATTTATTCATTTTAATGGGACAGTTTTGTTTGTTGCAGAAGTAGGTGCAGAAAAAGTTTCTTTGGTTTCGATTAAGTAATTCATAAAAAAAGTCAGTCTCAAGTGTCTGTAAAGAATCATTGCAGTGTTTGGCTTGCTTTGAACACCCCCGTGGTGCCCACCTGGGGCCATTCACTGGTAAATATGCACATGGTGACCTTTGCAATCTCCCAGGGTTCTGTGGGTGCTCTTCCATTTGCCGTGGGAAGGTGACAGCCAGGAACCAGAAAGCCACTCGCTGGGTGGCTTGGCTAACATCCTTGGTGTAGCCGGTCCACTCAGCCCGACGATGAACCAAATGCAAGAGCTGAATGCCATTCGGCGTTGCAGAGGTTTTCTGACTTCTAAGAAGTAATCACAGTATTTTTCAGGCTAGAAAATGGCAAGTAATAAATGTCTTTGGTTTGCAGTATTCTGCTTCTTTGGTGTGCTGTGTTTTCTCCAGATTTATTTAGCTGTTTTGCTAGATGATTCAACAATGGAAGAGATTCAGGACCAGATGACGGTTATGAGTAACACGTATGGTGGTTTGAATTATTTATTTTTTCCTTGCTATGAAACACTGAAAACGTCCCTACCGATGGGATGGACAAGGGAACAACCCAAATCTGAAGGAGCGAGAATGTATCATGTGGTCATAACGCACAATAGGAGGAACCAGGTGACAGATAACCAAGAAGGATACATTTATGATCTAAAAAAATCTAGATCTTTTAAAATGCTGCATTTGCTCCGTGTACTGTAACAGTTAAATTGGCCTCCTGAGTGTGCGTCTGCATTATGTACAAACAGAATTTGTAGCAAACTGCAAAATGTGCTTGAAGCCATATTCCCAATGATTCCCTCATGACTTCCTAACTGGTGTCTTGAAAATCGAGATGCGGTGAATCCAGAACCTTCCTGACTTCTCTGTTTATCTTTGTTGTGCTTGATACTTTGAGCTCAAGTGAACTGATCTGGTTTTTTTTTTTTTTTTTTTTGATGGATCCAAGACCACGTGAGATTTCCAGGAGGTAAGGAAAAGAAAATTGTAAACTGGATCAACTTAAAGCTTTCTAAACCATTCAATGAAAAAGAGGCCTGAGTTGGAAAAACAGGTCCTCGGATTCTTTTTTTTAACTTCCATATTTAAAACTTGTGCTCAGTAATTGTCATTCTGATGTTTTTTTATGTTATGGCTGTGAACGTCGATGAGCTATGGTATGATGAGGCTAAGCACTTGGAAAGCAAATGAGGTCGTTCTTGTTGCTAGATTCTTCTCTTGTTGTAGCATCTTGGGAGCCCAAACTGAGAGTCCTTACACAGGCCAGAGTCCCACTATTACTCACGGGAACTTCGACTGCAAGAGGTTGGCAGGACTCAGAGCGGGACCGTTGACATTCTAAGCAATCCTGAGCTTGACTGACACCACACTGAAACTGACTTGCTGCAGAAAGGCCCCATTTGGGTTTCTGAGGTGCTCAGCATACTTGCTCAGAGGACAAGGTCCGGTTCAAAGAGATTAGTTTTCAGCTTGCACTTGGACTCCATAGCCACTAAAAACCAACGAACGAAAAGAACACCTGGCCTATGATTACAGCTAGAATAGAATTTTCTTTTCAAGAGAATTGTGCTTTCAAATCACCAGTGAAGGGCCCCAGCTAAGAATCCAGCGTCTTTTTCCTTTGCATTTTCTTTTGGTATCTTTTGTCCTCATTTGGAGGTGACTTGTGCCCAACTGAGAGTCCTTCCATCACGCTTTGGTACAGGTGCCGGAGGCGGACGAGGGGCCCCCCGTGCTCAGATCGTCCTGCCACTTCTCCAGGCTGCGGCGCCGGGCATTCATGAAGAAGTTGCTGACGGTCGTAAGCTCCAGGCCCAGCTGCTGGGAAATGGTGATCTGCATCTCCTTGGATGGGCGTTTGTTCTCCTTGAAGATGGCGAAGAGCGTTCGGCGTTGGAGGTCGGTGAACACCAGGCGGGATTTCTTCTGGGAATTGTTCCTGTCTTTGTTTGGTTCTTGCTCTTTGCGTTTGCACGCTTGAAGGGGAAGAGAAGAAGGAGAGAGTCAGTGCGAGCGTGAGAACGTGATCCACTGAGAACATTGACAAAGTCAATGGGGATGGAAAGTCAAAGGGGATGTAAACCGTTAAACTTTATTGTGCAAATTGCCCAGCTGTCAATAACCAGCCTTCCCAGTTCATCTATGGGTGATGGAAAGCCTCGGTTAGTGGGGGAAGGGAGAAAGGAGAAAAGAGCAGGGCTGTTTACACAGTCTGGTTTTGAACCAAATGCTTTCCCTTTCACTCCCTACCCCCCACTGCCACCCCCTTAAAACTCTTTACCTGTGAAATCAGGTGCTCTGAAGGGATAAGTGACTTCCCCAGGGGGAAGTCTGGTTACTAAGTTCCTCTTTCATGGTCACCCTCTGGAATTGTTTACAGATGAGCCACAGTGACTTTCTGGAGTCAAAACTTAAAAGTGCGTAATTTCTCAGAATCAAAGCTTCCACCCTTGTGACTCAAAGAATTGTTAACAGAATGAAATTAGAAGTGACAGAGTGATGGTATCATCCTGACCCCAAATCCCCTTCTTCTAGACTTTCGAAAAATAAAAAAAATAAAATCAAACAGGGAGGGAAAGACTGTGAAAAAATTGGTTTAACCAGTTTTAATTTGGCTGGTCTGAAGTAAAGCCAGTACAAGAAGACCAGGGCTGAGGTTGGCAAAAGAACCCAAATTTACAGTGGATTATTTTAGGGCCCTAGATGTGTCAATTAGTAGATGCAGAGTCTCTGATTCAGTAGATGGGTATCCACATCTGGGGTGCCATGTGCAGCCAGGACATTAATTTATGTGTCACTACCTCTGCCTTACCCTACAAGTTTCTAGAAGGCAGGGATCAGGTCTGTGTGATATTTCCGACTGGCTCTTTCTGGAGCCGCGGACATAAATGAACACTTGGGATGCTGATGACAAGTGGTGTCTTGACTCTTTCAGGAATTTGCACACTTCACAGACAGATTGGGTCTCAGAAAAGTAACTTTTAAGGGCTAAATAATATTGTGCATACAAATCACAAATTTAAACATGGGAACACGTGTTAAAATCACTGGACAGAAACCACAGCTCATCCAGGGGTTCTGTACCGCCTCAGCAGAGCTAATCCAGGAAAGGCGAGGAGGGAGCAGAGGGCCGGCTTTGAGCATCCTTCCCTGGATCAAGTCCTACTGGACATTCTGGCTCCAGGTTGAGAATTTCTTTGTACTCAATTGACACTCCCCTAAGGCTAGCAGTCGTCTGGAGTGCTGTCTGGAAGCCTTTTCATACTTCTCAAAGCCCTGATTTGTGAGTTTTGCTTCTGAGCTTTGGGTCAGGCCATTTTCTACTCTTTGCATTCTGCAGGGAGCATTTGGTATAGTGGGGCCGCTGGCTGCAGTTTGAGTATCAGGGGAACATCCTTCAGACTGATGGGTCTTCGGATTTAACCTAAGGACCAACACTCATAGCAAAGATATTCTGGAAGCTGAACTTCCCCCTACCCAACTGGCCATCCTCTCTGGTGGATGCTATCCGCCATGAAGGATCACTCCTGAAATAAGTGAAGAGCCATGATAAAAAGGGCAGGAACAGGAGAACCCTCAAAAAGGAACACTGTTGGGCTACGTCAGCTTTGCGGAACCCTCTCTTCCTGACTTCTCCTCCTCTCGTTTCTAAAAGTAAACGTATTACCTTTGAAAATTAAACACAACACACACATACACACCTATAAAAACAGTATGTTTCCATCCCAAACCCCATTCTCTTGGGAGGTTTGGACGTTTTCAGATAAGGGGCGCTTCCCCCGAAATGGGAACTCAGAGAGAAAGGGCTGAAACGGCTTACAGTCACCCTTCTCCCACAGGAATTTCCCGGTAATGATTTCTTCTTTGATTATCCCTGGGAGGATCTTACACTTCTGTTGGATTTTTGGATAGTTACCATAACCTCATCTGTAGACTTCCTCTCTCTAGTGCAATCCTCTACAACAGTGCTTCTAAAGTTCAAGGTGCACAGGGATCATTGGGAAGCTTGCTCAAATGCAGATTCTGAGGCAGTCAACCCAGGTGGGGCCCGAGAACCTGCATTTCTAACGAGCTCCCAGGTCATGCTGCTGCTGCTGGCCCATATGCCTCGGTTTAACTAGCGAGCATCTACCTGATTTCTAAAATCTCAGAGGAGCACCCTGATGGAATGGAATGTTCTGGAACCAGATGCCTGGATTCTCTCACCTGCGCTCCTTCACCTACAAGACTTGGGACCTCGGTAAATGACTTAACCTTTCAGTGCCCGTCTTCCTCACCTGCATAATGGAAATAAGGTGCTCACCTCTGTAGAGGCTTACGTGAGGCAGAGTGTGTGAATGCTCCCTCCCCACCTTCCCTCTGGCTGCATAACCCCAGTAATCCTGAGGACGATAAAAAGCAGAATTATTCTCATTTTAAAATGAAATAAATGGAGACCTGAGGGTGTAAGCGATTGACCTGAGGTCACATTCCAAGTTGGCTGCAGACCCAGGGCAAGAATCCAGCCCTTGGGTCTGTCCATCTTTCTCCCCTATAGAAATGGCACCCCACGCCATTGGCACCTTAGAGGGACTCTATCTGCACGGCAGCCTCGGAGGTTCTACCCCCCCACCCCGAGATTCTGACTTTTACCTGGGGGGGCAGTGTTCTGGAATCTGGGGAGATATTGAATATAGTTCCCTGTGCGGTACGGTAGGTCCTGTTCTTTATTTTATATACAGTAGTCTGCATATGTTAATCCCAAACTCCTAATTTCTTTCTCCCTCCCCATCCCCTGCTATCCCCTTTGGTAACCATACGTTTGTTTCCTATGTCTGTGAGTCTATTTTTTGTTCGTAAATAAGTTCATCTGTATCACTTTTTAGATTCCACATACAAGTGATATCATATATTTGTCTTTCTCTGTCTTACTTCACTTAATATGATAATCTCTAGGTCCATCCATGTTGCTGCAGATGGCATTATTTCATTCTTTTTATGGCTGAGTAGTATTCCATTGTGTGTGTGTGTGTGTGTGTGTGTGTGTGTGTACCACATCTTCTTTATCCATTAATCTGTCAATGGATATTTATGTTGCTTCCACGTCTTGGCTATGGTAAATAGTGCTGCTATGAACATTGGGGTGCATATATCTTTTCAAATTAAGAGTTTTCTCTGGATATATGCCCAGGAGTGGGGTTTCAGGGTCATATGGTAGCTCTATTTTTAGTTTAGTTTTTTTTTTTAAGTTTTTGGCACGGGGGATCCTAGGTCCCCGACCAGGGATCAAACCCATACCCCCTGCATTGGAAGTGTGGAGTCTTAACCACTGGACTGCCAGGAAGTCCTACTTTTAGTTTTCTAAGGAACCTCCATACTGTTCTCCATAGTGGCTCCACCAATTTACATTCCCGGCAACAGTGTAGGAGGGTTCCCTTTTCTCCACACCCTCTCCAGCATTTATTATTTGTAGACTTTTTAATGATGGTCCTTCTGACTGGTGTGGTGGTGTATTTGCACTTTTAATAGGGAGTTTAGACAGTATTGATGCAGGTCCATGTTGGCCTGTCAGGTACATATGATTTAAGAAACAAATGTTAAAAGTTTAACGTTCAGCAACCTGCAGAGAGAGAACAGATCATCAGATCCTGTGTATGCCTTGCCAACAGCTCTCCAAAGACAACAGACTCTACGTCAACAAATGCAGAGCTGCAGCTTGTGGTCGGCCAACGTACGGCAAGTCCAAAAGCCCAAAATAATGAGGCCGCAGGTACATGACCGGCCCCAAGTCCTCACAGCTGACAGTTGCCACTTCATGATTCTTACAAAAGCAGTTGGTCAGGAGCTGAAGGAAAATACAAACAAGAGGGCAAACACCTGCTTTGAAAGTCTAAGAAAAAGTAGACGGATTGAATGATGTCTGGAAGCTGGCAGGAAGGTGGGAACCTCAGAATTTCTCAGACAAGGTGTGGAGCTAGCTTTGCCCAGAGGCACAGTCAGAGTGTAAATGGTTTTGGTGTTAGAACATTACACGCTACAAATGCCCATTTCAAAACAGCTAGGGAAATGTCAAGTAGCTCCCTACGGCCCAGGAATGTGTGTTAGAAACCCAACAGACGGTGTTCATCAGTGGTGTGGATGGAGTGGGTTCCTGCCACTCACGATAAACTCTGCTCCAGGAGGGTGAGAGGTTAGCCCAGACTCCTGCAGGCACTGGGATCTGCTTCTCTTCCCTCTTCTAGGAAGGAAGCAGGGAGGGCGTACCATGGGGTGATGTGTGTGTTGCCTGACGGGAAGAGAGAGAAATCCCTCATTCTCCATCTTCCTTCCTCTTCGGGGGAAGTGGTCCCTGTGTGGGTCATGGAGGTTTGAGGGCTCATTTCTATTTCAAAGACAGGGAGAAATCATGTTTTTGCCCACAATGAGGCTACCTCCTGGGGCCACAGTGCCTTTTCCCTCCTTTTGGGGGCAGGAACGATATCAGCTCAGATGGGGAAGGCTGCCTGTCCCCCGTGGACCAGGACCTGGGACTCGCAGGTATATACAGATAGGGGTATCTGTGATTAGTAACAGAGGTGATAGCTACTGCCTAAGTAGGGTCCTGGGTAGACAAATTTTTTAAACCACTGGGTTCCCAGGGTGAAATAATAAGAAGGGAAGCCCTGGTTCAAGGCACAAGCCCTCCCCGAGACCGTGAGATGCCAATTCACCTTTTCCCAGGTGGTCACCCTCAGAGGGTCAGAGACAAAAGTGCATCTCGAAGCATGCGCCACTTCCCTGGAGCTGATCTTCCTAAACCAGGAGAGAAAGAAGAACTTCTCTCTACCACTGGCCCTTTCTCTCTGCTCCGCACACGGTCAGGAGCCCAGCTGTCCTCGGGCGCCCAGGGGAACTGGCCATAGCGCTGTCCAGCGCCCGCACACGGACAGCACGAAGGCGCGCCCCGTCAGGCACGTGGCAAGGTTGTAAAGCCAGAAGTCATTCCCATTAGAAGGCGGCTCACAGGCAGGTGAGGCAGGGTGAGGGGCGGTACCAGAGGCTCAAGAAATAATATTAAGGAGGCCACGGAAAGCAGTGCGTCACGCCGGTGAGGGCCCTGGCGCCGACCCCAGAGGGCAGTGACTGTGTCGTTTCTCTGATGGAAAAGGCTTATTTTCACCCACCCCTAATTTTACTTCTTGGGACAAAGGTCTTTGGTATTTGCCTGCTAGGGGTGGAGAGCTGTGGGAAGCCAGGGCCCGAGCCGCGGGGCGGGGAAGGGAGGCAGGCTGGGAGGGAGAAGCAAAGCTGGGGAGGGCCGCCACCTCTGCGCCGCCCGCCTGGTTTTCGCCGTGGTCTCCTCTGGGAGGGCCCGTGCCTAGACGCGGGCGGGCGGAGCGACCTCGGCTGTCAGTGTCTGCAGGGTAAGGGGGGTGGTAAGGAGCTAGTTCTACGAGGCAGATCCAGGCCGGGGGTCATCGGAACCGCGCTTCGCTTTAACGCCTGGTCCCACAGCCGCAGGGGCTTCAGCTCTTCAAGGCCCCTGCGCGTCTCCCTCCGCCCATAACTCCATCATCACGCCTGAGTCACAGAACGACGGCGCTCCTGTCGGGTCTGGGGCTGTCGGTTTCACGTGGGGAGCTAGAGGTCAGCGAGGTGAGCCTGAGAGGCAGGCAAGGTCTGGACTCCCATGAGCACTTTCTCTCTTTATTTTTATTTTATTTTTAAATTTTTGGCCATACCCCGTGGCATGCAGGATCTTAGTTCCCTGACCAGGGATTGAACCCATGCCCCCTGCATTGGCGCGTCTTAACCACTGGACCGCCGGGGAAGTCCCAGCACTTTCCACAGGCTCTTTGACGGGAACGTGGGGCAGAGGTGTGGATTCCCATTCTGCACGTGGTGAAGGTTCAGTGACTTGTTTAGGGTGACACAACTAGCGTCAGGGCTGAGACGTTGGCCTGGAAACCCCTTCCCAGCCCCGCCTCGGTCCTGAGGGGCCGGGGAAGTAAGAGGCACCCAAAACCGGCCCGAATCCTCGGTCCTCCCTGCTCTGGAGCTGAAACTACCCACGCTACTGGGATTTTGACCCAAGAATTCAGGTCCCTGTTGAACAACTTCTGCTGTATTGGGCTGAAACGCTCCCATTTGTTTTTGGAGAATCCGGCCCCATCTCATGATTTGCTACAGAGTTACGAGTACCGGAAGGGTCCCTCGGGCTCCTTCAACAAGCTGACAGGAAAGGAAAATGTCTCATGGAAATGAATTACAGACTTGAAACAAAAGCCTTTGTAGTTTTATTTTTCTTGAGGCAACTGATGGGGGGAGAAGACTAAAATGGACGGGGGCAGGGCGGTTTCCATCCAACCTAAGCTCAAATTCAGCTCGGCCATTCACTAGCCGTGTGACCTGGGTATGATCACCGGGCCTCCCTCTCCCTTGGGGTGACTGGGCCAGAAATGATTGACGGGTCCATTCCATCCTTCGGATGGATTTGCCCTCCATGGTCCTCTCCCTCTGCCTGGTACCATACAAATGCTGTCTTCCTCAGTGACATCTCCTGGAGGGGTCAGAAGAATTAAGGACATCGTTGGCTGTTAATCTGCGAGCTGTTATACACAATCCACTCTGCCTCTCAAGTCCCATGTTGGGCAGGTGCCCCTTTGGGGGATACTTGCCCCACCTGCCTTAGTGAGAAATGGAATCGGGGCTTTTCTTTCCTTCTGGACTTGAAGCTTCTGTGTCTTTAACCTCCAGGACCGCCTCGCAGGGGTCATGAATGACCTGCTGGTGAAGGTGCCGAGCGTGAGTTAGCAGCAGGGCAGTCGTGCTACAATGTGGTGTCGAGGTCTGGAATCGTCGGCCCCCTTTGGCTTGTCCTCTCATCTCTGATCTTGCCGATTTGTTTGTTCTCTGCTGGTTGTCTCCTTCTCATGAGCTTTCTGGCCTGTCCCAGTCCTCCAGGAATCCAGCAGCCCTTCCCTCTTCTGCCCCCGTGCTCCCCTTCCTGCCCCCCAGCTCCACGCTTCTCCTCCCTCACAGCCCAGCATCACCTCCCGTGTCGACCGGTTAGCCCTGGTGTCCTGCGGAAATGGACCTTTCCTTCCAACCCTCCTCCCTGGAAACCACAAACACACAGGCCGAAGAGAGGTCCTTGCAGAGGCCCTGGGGAGGTGAGGGGCCGAGCCCCCGCAGAGGAGGGGAACTCTGGCTCCACGAACATGATACCATGTCCAGAGATGCTCGAGGATGGGCAATGGAAAGCCACCCTCCAAGAGGTATCTGGAAGAAGCGCCAAAGTCTCAGGTGTAGGCCTAGAAGAATCTTTTTCAGTGTGGTTTCTGCCCCCCGGCTGGCTGCCCCGCCCCCAGGCTCCCCTCCTGTGCTGGCTGATGCTGAAAGCCTCCTGCTTCAGCTTAATCCAGTCAGTGGAAGGCTTAACCCCTGCTAGACTGACTGCACCCCTCCCCCTTTGGAAGAGGGCCGTGTAAATCCCCCTCCGCAGTCATTCTGTGCAACGTCCTCAGTACAAGTGAGACGCGGCTCTGAGCGCAGGCTTGGAGATGGGGGAGCTGAGGCTTCCGGGAAGCAAGGCAGCCCCACAGTGGGCAGTGAGGCTGGCTAACTGCAAAACTGGCCCCAGTTCTTCTCGTCCCACCATCCCTGTCCCCTGCAATGTCGCTCTGCAGCTCCCCTCCAGCACGGGATGGAGTTCATCTATCTTTCCCGGATCTGGGCCGGTCTGGCGATTTGCTTTGGCCAACTGAATGCGGCAGAAGGGACAGCCCAGGCCTCGAGAAGCCGAGTGCTTTGTTCACGCTCTTGGAGCTCTGGCCGCCACATGACAAGCCCAGGCCTGCCCGGGTCAGCCCACCCCAGCTGCCCCAGCAGCTGACTGCAGCGAGCCCAGCTGAGACCCCTCAAGCGTGGCCTGGACCAGCAGAACTGCGCAGCTGACCCGGAGACTCCTGAGCAAAAATAAACGTTCATGGCTTTATGCCATCGGTTTTGTGGTTCTGTGTTACGTGGCATTCCTGTGGTGATATACAGCTGACAAAGAAGCAAAGAACAGCTGTTGCCTTTCTGCCCAGGCAGGGAGTCACATGTAGGGTAAGAAGTCTCAGCTTGAAGTCATGACCTTGTTTCAGATTCCACATTGGCCACTTATCAGCTGCATGACCTTGAGCCTCAGTTTCCTCATCTATAAAGTGGGGATACTAATTGCAAACCCCTCTGGACATCAAGGGGCTAGCTGTAATGTCGGTGTGCACAGTAGGTGCTCAGTAAATATCCTTCCTTCCATCATAGAGAAGGAAGAAAGAGGAAGGGGGGTGAGAAAGTGAGGTTAAGAATTCATAGTCTGAAATGATTTGCCAAGACTTACTCAACGGTAGATGAAGTGTCCAGAGGGCTTATAGCAAACAAAAGGTTAAAGATTTTTGTTTTCCTTGTGAAGCAGTCTCAGAGCCAATTCCCAGCCTCGTAGAAAAGGTAAGACTGTGATGTGTTTTTACATATGTGTCAGAGATCCTAATAGGTTTTGGACCCCTGGTGTTTCCTAACATCACTAATTTATGTCCAAATACATTCTACATATGATGGGTATTGTTAGCCCCTAATAAATAATGCAGACGTGCTCTACTCTCCTTGCATTCAGTGAATACTTTCCCTGAATTGTTCAATGTGATCTCGCCAGGGCACCGGGTGGGGTGGGGAAGGAAGTCATCAGGGTGTGCATTTTTCAGCGTGGTCACTTAACCTCCGAGTATATGGGTTTGAAAACGATGCCGAAGGAGAATCATTTCCAGCTTTCAGCTGGAAAGCCTGAAGCTGCCCTCTTCCAAGGGCTGTGCAGAGCGGGAGAGTGACCCTCTCCAGCAACAAGGGCACACCCACAGGGGCTGGAGTCGGGTTGGAAAGATCAACTGAGGCAACCAACTGGGTTATGCTGGAAAAATCAATTACAAAAGTAAGGTCGTATTTGTACCTCCAGCCTTGTTCGGAGAATTCTGTGGGGTTTGGAGGTAAGAAGAGGGAAATCAACTCCTTTTACTTCCCTTTGTTACTGTCAGGATGGGAAGGAGTGATGGCGTCCAAGAAGGCTCCCTTCCTCTGTAACTAATTTGCATATTCAAGAGCTTTTAAAATAATAACAGCATCCCTTGCATTCAAATAGGGAAGCAAGAATAGAAGAGTTACATACTCTGATAGTACATATTTAATGTTCAGGAAGCCATCAGTGCTGAACAATGCCATCAATGCAGGCTCCTCGGGCCAGCAAAGGGAGAGGTGCTGGCACACTGCTACAGGGACCTGGAGAGGAGGGGTGTGACACACAGGACTTGGGGCTCAGGCTCTGAGCATTGGCCACTAAGGCCAGAAGGTGGCGCACCAATCACTCACCGGGGAGGCGCGAGGGCTTGATGAAGGGGGAGGGGCTGCAAAGGACAAGATCTTTTCATCATCATTTGATTATCTTGTGCTCTTTAAAACTTGGAAACTATAAGTAGTTTGCAGTTAGATGCTTTACAGTTTTCCCTGCTTCTCTTTGATTCCTGACCTTATTACTGAACTCCACCTTGGTCCAGATGGTCACAGAGCCAGTAGGGTGAACTTGGCCCCTGAGAGCTAAACTCCAACTTCCCTCTTGTTTCTCCAAACATCCCTGGCCTGAGTCTAAGGGGAAACTTAATGGCTTTGTCTCCGGGATGGAGCTGGCTTTTCTCACAGACCAGATGCCCATCCGCTCAGGCAGCAGAGCCAGTGACATCCAGACCAGCATCCATTTGGGTGGCCAAGAGCAGAGACAGGGAAGTTGCACGGTGCAAATGGATTTGGAGTCATTCCCGGTCCCTGGGGTTTTAGCCCTCCTTTCACCCCCTTCTAACTGGCCTTCCGTGGCGAGAAAAACCTCTAAACCATTTAGCAAATTATCCTGGACAGACAAGGCAACAGGATCCGGGCTGAACAACCCATGTGCCAGTGAGGTAGCTGCTGCCCGGCCTATTAGAGCAAATATCACGGGCGGGAGATGCCAGAGCAGGAGGGAAAGAGGAGAGAGGAGGGAGAAAAAACAAGAGAGCAGGGGACCACGCATGCGTGAGCACACACCCCTCATTCTGGAGGCTCTGGAAGGGGTCGCATCCAAAGTGCAGAAAAGTCAGGAACCTCAGGAAGCCTGGCATTGCCCGGAACGCTTGAGCCCCACCTTAAGCTTCACTTCTGACCTGGGGCACGTCTCTGCCCATCTGGGTATCCCTGTGGTGCCCTCTTCTTCCCATTTGGAAATCACGGGTGATAACTCTCTGCGCTCCCTCAAAACCCCACCGCCCATGACTTCACTTGGGTTGGGTTATAAACACGTTGGTTGTGACAAACCAGCACCTCCCAGGTCTATTTATTGTCGCATGAGAGGCAGCCATCCGGTCACCATTCGCAGTTCCCTTGCCTCAAAGACATCCTCTGAAGAAAACAAGTTTAATTTCCTATCCCTATTTTCCCTTCAATACAAAGTCACTGAAGGGGACTCAGCAAATGGGGTCCTTTGATGACTGAAACTTGCTTATACAGAGGCCCACTGTGGCCCCAGAGGGCGGATCTCCAGAGGAGGGTCGCCAGTCCTCTGCACCCGAGTTGCCCACTCCTCCTACTGTCCCTCCCAGCAGGTTCTGCCTGTAGCTGGGGCTCGCTCACCCAGCGTGGATGTGCCTTCTCCTCCTCGGCTTCCCTTTCAGCAGAAACTCTGGGAGTAAAAGGGGAGCCCCAAGGAACAGGTTTCTAACAGCAGATGTTCCAGGCCAGCTGGTAAAATCACCGAGTCCTAGAAGGGCAGGACGTTAGAGACCATTTGGTCCTATCCTTTATTTTAGATATAAGGAGTCTGGGGCTCTTAGAGGCGTCATGATTTGCCCAACGCTGACCACAGGGAGTCAGTGACCGAGCCCTGAGAACCCAGATTCCCTTATTACTAGTTCAGTGGTGTTTTTATTTCTCCCTTGACTATTAGAATAAATCTTTAGGGGGCACTCAGCCTTTGAAATCACGATTCCTGGTCATCTATTCTGCCTATGAATTAGACTGGCAAAGACAGACCTTTAGATCTGCTGCATATCTCTACTCGGCAAGCTATCCAGGAGGTTGTGAGTTGCTAAAACAAATATTTAATTCTGGATAGAACATCTCGCTAAAAGTGGTTAGGAGAACCCAATACAGCCTCTCTTAACTTCCCACTAAAATGATCTCGAAGACCTAGAATAAAAGGTAAAACTCACCAAACTGAACACTAGGACTGCCGTCAACCTGCACGGGGGCATTTCTGAGGAATTCTCACCTAAACACAAGGCCAATGGAATTGGATTGAAAAAATAACACCTGAGTCCTCCAGCTGTTCAGAAATTCAAATTAAGCAGCCATCACTCAACTTGATAGGTGATGCCTTTTGAAACAGCCAGAGTGCTGTCCACTCCCTTCTACCTACTAATTGAGAACTGCAACTCTCAATAAACAATTGGGCAAAAAAATTGAGGGTGGGGTGGGTAGAAGAAGGACTCCAGTGGTAGATCGAACCCTGGGAGGTATAGTTTCCAAAGAGTACTCCACGTGAGCTAAGGACAAGAGGAAGATTTGGCACTTGGTATCTTGGGGATTGATGCACATACACCATTTGACCAGCTTGTCAGCAGCTGAGGAATGGACGCAGGAGATGAATCCGTGTCAGTCCAGCAGGGCCAAATTACAAGAAAACTGGTTAGACTGTAGGAGCTGGGTTAGGTATATCAATTGGCAATTTAGTGTAAGTCTACAAGGGTGAGTGCACCAACATCCAGAAAGGAGGCTGTGAGGACAACACACACCCTTCCTATTAACTATATCAGGCCTGACAGGGTTTTTCTCATTTGAGTATGAATACATAGGACAAAAGGAAAGAGATGGAAAATACTGGAAAACAGAAAAATAGATCACCATCTGAAATCAGAGAAAATTCATCCGAAAATATCTTATAGAAACTTAAAGAACATTTTAGAGAGTCATTTGGTATCTCAAGATAATGCAAAAAGAGATGGCTTCTATGAAACAGGAACAGAAAATGATTAAGAAGAAAACAAGACAGAACTCTATAAATAATAGTAGGTAATAAAGAAAACACAAGATAAGAGATGGGAAAGACAAAAAAAATTCTTGCAGGAAAATGAGAAATACATAGCATTGGAGGAAATTAAGAGCAAAATTGATACCACAGTTGTAATGTTAGAATTTATGCAGTTCAGGTGGTCTTTCCTGCAGCGAAGCACTCTTAGTTATATAATGACTCAAAAAGTGTATCTGTATACTCTTTATGAAAAGAAAACTGAAGACACACTCCAACTTCCTTGGAATATAGCAAAATTAAAAGCTCAAGAATGTGATACTGTCCTAAAAAAGGACTGGCCAACAGCTCTGTGTGGCTATGAATACTCCTGAACATATCCCAAACATCCAAAGGGGTATCATTACGTTAACAATCAGCACCTTTTTGGAAAGGCTACACCAATGAAACTTCAGGAAGGTAGAAGGGTCAGTGCCTCCTTTTGCAACAGGATTTCAATGATATTTAAAAAGAAATAATTCCATTATTAATGATTTTCATCATTATGTAAATAGCATAGTTTGAAAAAACGAAATTCTACTGGAAAATTATCTCCCCCTTGCAGAATTTAATACCAGATTCATAAGTGCAGTTAAAGATGATTAAATATACATCAAATTATGAAAAACAAAACAATAACAACAAAAAACCTAGAAGGAACATTTCAATGTGTTAAGTTTCAGGTGAGGCCTGAAAGCACCAGTATCATTCAGTATTATGCTGGAAAAGTAGCCAATGCAATAAAATAAGAAAAAACAATAAGAAGTAGGAATTTTAAAAGGAATGAAACTAACTGATAAAATGACAAAATTCGACATAAACTGAGTGCTCATGATTTCATGGGCATTTTTGAAGTTTTACTAACTCATTCAATTTTTAAAATCAACCTATGAGGTGGTTTACAATTAATTATCCTGAGTCACAGAGGATTAAGCAAATTACTTAAGATTACATAGAAAGTAATAGAGTTGGGTTTCAAACTCAGGTAGTCAGATTCTAAACTCCTTGTACCTAACAGCTACCCTATCTTGCTTCTCTAGGCAGAAACAGAACCCTCATAAAAATAAGTTAATATGATTTTTTAACCTAGAAAACCCAAAAGCTTCAATACTCAAATTATTAGAACTAATAAGAAAGCTCAATAAGGTGGTCAGTTTTAAGATGAACATACGAACATCAATATTGATTAACATCCATAGAAAATCCAAGATTATACACAGATAAACTATTAGAATGAATACGAGAATTCAGCAAGGTTCCTAGACTCAAGATCCATAGACAAAAATCAACTGTATTTCTGTATAACACAACAAACAGAAAACGAAGACGATACCATTTATAATAGGATTAAAATATCAAGTACATAGAAATAAATCTAACAATAGGTATGTAAAACTTTGACAAAGAAAACTATAAACTTTGTTAGAGAAATTAAAAAGTACTAAATAAATGGATGGGAAGACTCAATATTGTAAGAAGTTTAACTCTCTCCATGTTAATCTATAGATCCAACCAAATCTTTAATAAAAATCTCTAGTCAAGCTATTCTTGATGAAGACGAGCAGATGGAAAGACTTGCTGTCTTAACTATCAAGACGTCTAATCAGACTCTAATTGTGTAGTATTGGGACAAGGATATACAACTAGACCAGTGTAACAGAAGAGAAAGCCTACAAACAGATCCACACACCTATGGATATGGGAGTTAATGAGAAGATTCGCACGTCAGAACACGAGGAAAGGTATTCTTTCTAATAACGGAGCTAGGGGAATTAGATAGGCATTGGGGCAGGGCTTAATTCTTGGCCCCCTACTTCCTGTCATATATAAAAAATAAGTTCTGTATGGATCACAGACCTTAGTGTAAATGGCAAAACAATTAAGCTTTTAGAAAATAATATAGGGTAATATCTTCATAATCTCAAGAAAGATTTTTTAAACAAGACTAAAAAAAATACTAACTCAGGGGCTTCCCTGGTGGCGCAGTGGTTGAGAGTCCGCCTGCCGATGCAGGGGACACGGGTTCGTGCCCCGGTCCCAGAAGATCCCACATGCCGCGGAGCGGCTGGGCCCGTGAGCCATGGCCGCTGAGCCTGCGCGTCCGGAGCCTGTGCTCCGCAGCGGGAGAGGCCACAGCAGTGACAGGCCCGCATACCAAAGAAAGAAAAAAACTAACTCGAAGGAAAAAGACTGAAATATTAGAGCACATTACAATTAAGAATTTCTGTATATCAAAGGACACAAACAAGAGAGTGGAGAGAGGGAGAGAGAGAGAGAGGACAGCCATGGATATCTGCAGCACATATGTTTGATAAAGGGCCTGAACTCAGAATATATAAAATCTTTTGGAAATCAACAAGAAGTCAAGACATCCCAATAGGAAAACGGCAAAGACTTGAACAGGCACTTTACAGGAGAAGAAATCCAAATTTCCAACAATTATGTAAAAAGACCCTCAAAGTTACTAGTAATCCAGGAATTATAAACTTAAAACAACAACATTATACATCCACCTAAACGGCTTAAATGTAAAAATCTCTCAATACCAACTGCTGGCAAAGATATGGGAACTCTCCCAGGCTGCCAGTGGGAGTGTAAATTCGCCTAACAGGTTAGAAAACGGTTTAGCAGTATCTGATATAGTTGAATATATGCATGCACTATGACCCAGAAATTCTGCTCCTAGATAGACTGCCTCGCTGCAGATGCTATCATAGGCTGGCACACTCCCTGGGCTTTTTGATAGCTGCCATCCCAATGGATGTGAGGACAAATAAACATTTTAAGAAGAGAACTGGCTGGCAGAGGTCTGAGAGAGAACCACACTTCCAGATTCTAGCCCGTGCCTAGCCACACGTCTGCTAAAACCGAAGAAAATCTGTTTTCCCTATTCGTTCCCGAGTACAAGTTCTCAGGGCAGATTTCTCTGAGCACTATCCTGTCCTTATCTCACGGTCCAGAAGAGGCTAAAGCCATGCTCACCTCCCACCGGGAACTCGGCCCCCTCTGCTGCCCTGGACCCCCTCCAGAGGACCAGTCCTGAGTGCAGGCTCCCCTCTCTCCCTGCATCCAAAGGGCAGGGGCGAGGGTGCAGCTGTAACCAGACCCCATCAGAGCCGCTGAAGATGTGCCTGTGGATCAGAACTAATGGCATTAGGCGATCACTCAGGGAATAGAGCTGCAATTACTCCTTGGACGCCTTCTCCAAGATGACCACATGCAGAACACCAAGAGGGGAGAGAGTAACGAATCACCAAGTGAATTAACCGCTAGCCGCTCTAATTAGTTTTATCATTTTTCATGAAAACACTAATGAATATGAAATAATGTGGCCATGAAACCACTAAGACAATTAATGCTTCGGAGTAATTTGGGGTCAGAAAAGGATTCTAGAGACTGTTTAAATAGTCTCAACAATCGTGTGTTGAGAATTCAGAGGAAGCCCACGGCTTCAAAATCTTCTATTAGCAGGTAAGTTGCTACTTCAGGAAAAGCAACAGCGAGGTGTCTGTGGGTTTTCTTTCCTCCCTCCCTTCTTTCCTTCCTTCCTTTGCATATTAAGCCTCCTGGTTTTGGGAATAAAGATGATAGCATGAACCAAAACAGGAGCCTTCAGGGAGTGAGACGAGAACCAAATGAATGCACAGTGAGTGGTGGATCTGGGGAACAGGAGAAAGAGGCAGGGTCCAGCCATACTGAAACCAGAAAAGAGGGAACAGTACTCAGCACTTTTTGCCTCATCGCTACCTGGACGTGGGAGAAAACAGCTTTCTGAAATGACTCCCAAACCTGCGATCATGATGCAGATATAAGATAAGCTGAGCCTTGCGGGCAGAGCTATAATTTTTCTATGTACAACTGTACGATTCTAGCAAATGTAGAGTTTGTGCTCAATACATACCACACTCTCCAAATGGACCTTACCCCAGCATAAGTCGGTAAGGATGCAGTCAGAACCTACCGTGAGCACAGCAGACTTCCGTGTTCTAAGCACGAGCTTAGCGAAATGCCTGTAATTGTTAAGAGTCTTAAAAGGACACGGGGGTGGGGGGGAGAGGGAGTGGTGGCAGGAGTGAATAACACTGCTGCATGTTTGACCAGTTTGCAAGGAGAGCATCCAAAGACCAATGTTGTGTCTGGCAATCTCTCTCGTCACAAATGCCACTGGTGAAAGTGACAAAAATTATGCTGAAGGATAGACCTGTCCATGTGAAATAGGGGATTATCCTGGGTATGAAGGAAATAAGATGTAAAAGTGCCAGGTGCAGTGCTAAACACTATGGTATCTCATTTAACCCGCACACCAACCATCTAGTCAGCACCAACATTATCCCCATTCTACAGAGGAAGCAACTGAGGCTCTCTGAGGTTAATGACTTGCATGAGGTCACATAGCTAGTAAGTGGTGTAGCTGGGACCTAAACTGGATCTGTCTAACCCTGAAGCTCACGCTCTTGATGACAATGCCAAGCAATACTCTTTTTTTAAAAAAAAGTATTTTATTTATTTGGTTGTGCCGGGTCTTAGTTGCAGCAGGCGGGCTCCTTAGTTGCAGCATGTTAATTTAGTTGTGGCATGCATGTGGGATCTAGTTCCCCGACCAGGGATTGAACCCGGGCCCCCTGCATTGGGAGCTTGGAGTCTTAACCACTGCACCACCAGGGAAGTCCCAAGCAATACTCTCGATATGTAAAAAATATGGAAGAATTGGTGACTCAGGCCAAGTCTCCTGCTTATGTACAGAGAAATTACAAAGGTAATATTAATCAATTAATAGTAATAATAATGATTCAACTAAATTAGCAAGTATTCACAATTGACCAGTTGTTCTGAGCATCTATATGCATTAGCTTATTTAAGGCTCACAATAACCTTATGATATGCCCACTATTATCTGAGGCACAGAGATTGCTATAGACTGAATATTTGTCACGCTCAAATTCATATGTTGAAATTCTAACTTCCAGAGATGATGACAGTAGTAGGTGGGGCCTTTGGGAGGTGCTTAAATCATGAGGGTAGTAAACCCTTTTGAATATGATTAGTGCCCTTATAAAAGAGGTTCCAAAGAGCTCCCTAACCCCTTCCACCATGTGAAGACACAATGAGAAGTCTGCAGCCTTGAAGAGGGCCTTCACCCAACCAGGCTGGTACCCTGATCTAGCTCTTCCAGACTCCAGACCATGAGCAATAAATTCCTGCTGTTAATAAGCTGTCTGTGGTATCTTGGTACAGTAGACTAAGACAGAGATAAACAAGATAAACCTTGAAGACTCTGAAGATCTACTCAATTCTGAAATGTTTAAAGGTTAATTAACAATGCAACAAAAAGTACATCTTTGGAACTTTTTTTTTTTTTAGTATTAAAGCAGTGCTTATGGAATGCCAACTCTCCAATTACAGCTCTGTTACCGCAGGGTCCTTTGCCACAGAACTGAATGGGATGGCTAGTCAGGATAAAAGATGAGCAGGGTCTGTTTTTCTTGTCTTCGGTGGCAGGTGGGTGGAACTGAGAGATAAGGCCTTTCTCCTGGGTTTTGCTTCCAAAGATACAAAACATCAGGAATCACACCTCTTCCACTGGGGATGACTCCTCAGACCGATAACCTTATTTGCTTTCAAACTCAATCTGGAATTCTACCCACCTCCGCTATGCAAATAAGACTTTTGTATGCCCTAAAGGGGGCAAGTGGCCTTGAGCTGGACTCTGAACTTGCAAACAGGAATTCCGGGACTCCAGCTAATCCATGAAAGAAGTTACAGGTTTCGTTCACAATGCTCAGAATTCGAATAAATCAGCCTGCCAAACCACAGGCACAAAAACACAAGGACTTTTTGGAATTACAGGGTGAACAAGTTCAGTAACCAGGGACAGCTTGTTATGAATAACAGGAGACTACACTTGCCTACAAGGGTGTCATTTCTTCACATCCATGGGACGTATAAGCACTGGGCATTGATTCATGGGATGCCATTTCATATGTATGCAGAACAAATCCAGCTAAACAAAGTTATCTGCCCAATGGAACTCGAAAATATTTCTCAATTGAATTTTAAACAGACCTCGATGTGAAGGAAATTTAATTAGGTAAGTAATACAGAACACAATGAAATGTCCATCAAAATTGCTTCCAAAGGTTTAAAATGTTTTCCTTTTCAGACAATGTAGTTAGAGCTGCTAAGATATCTATGTTAGTACAATGTCTTGAAAAGTGGGCCTGGGAAATCAATATGATCACCTCTCTGAATTAAGTATGCGCAAATGAGAGCAACTGAGGTCCATATAAATCAGCTCAAGTAGCCCTCTGTGTACCAGACCATTAGGGGACAGGCAGAGAGGAAGGAAGATGCAAATAAACACATTATCTGAGGCATACTCACTAATGGAAGGCATCTCTTAACACCCACATTAAGAATCAAGACAAAACCCGTCCAGTATTTTTAACACTGCTTATGATTTAAAAAAATAAAAGCATGCCAGAAATAGAACCTAAGGTTAAAAAAACAAAACACCCAAAACAACCCTCAACAAGCCTCAGACATTGTTAGAATCACAAATGAGTAAATCTCTTGATCTTTTGGACATCACCTCCAAATTGCTTCTGTATTCATTGGTAAAATGAATAAAGTGCTGGCATCGTTTGGATGTTGTCTGTGCAGAATAATGGAGATCTGGATTGGATGGCTTAACTTCTACAGGCAACAGATTTGGACTTTTTTTCTTTTTTTGCGGTACGCGGGCCTCTCACTGTTGTGGCCTCTCCCGTTGCGGAGCACAGGCTCCGGACGCGCAGGCTCAGCGGCCATGGCTCACGGGCCCAGCCGCTCCGCGGCATGTGGGATCTTCCCAGACCGGGGCACGAACCCATGTCCCCTGCATTGGCAGGCGGACTCTCAACCACTGTGCCACCAGGGAAGCCCAGATTTGGACTTTTGTTCCTCAGATGGTTGGTGGTTATTTCAGTGAAAAAAAAAAACACAAAAAAGTTTAAAATGAAGTCTTAAAATACATGTAGAGGTACATGTGGTCATCTGGTGGGGCTAGAAGGGACCTCCTGTTAGGACACCAGAGCTGTGTGACCCTGGGGATCACCTGCACTTACTGAGTGCCAACTATGGCCAGCACTAGAGGGAAGATGAAGGAGAGCAAAGCCAGGCTCCCTGCCTGCTACCATCTAGGGGGAAGGTCAGGCATGGCCACAGATCAGCCTAGTACAAAGAAACATGGCTTCTAACAAGCTGGGCATAGTTTGTTACTTGTATACAGTATAAGGTAATAAAGGGTTTTGAAATACTTCTACACTTATTTCCTATTTGTTGCCAAATCTGCTGTCCTTATCCTATCCCAACCATAGGAATGACTTCCTGCAAGAATGGAAGTGAGCTAAAATATGTGGTAAGAGGTAGATGGCAAAAAATACCAAACCCCTCAAACTCCAATTCACCCTTTCCTGTACGAGGCTCCTTGCCATGGAATCTGGTAGTGCCCCTCTACTCTGTCTCTAGGCTCAGCCATGTGACTTGCTTTCACCAATGGAATGTTACTGCTTGTGCTTTCCCCTTTGTCATTGTGGTGAGGACATACCCAGGCTACTCCAGTGGTCCCAGGATAGGAAACATGGAACAAAGCCACCCACAGACACATGATCAAGCCAGCCAAACCACAAAGGGAAACCCAGCTGGGATCAGCCTAGATCAGCTGAATCCTGCAGATATCTGAGAAAAAAATGTTTATTGTTTTTGTAAATTAATTTTTATTGGAGTATAGTTGATTTACAATGTTGTGGTAGTTTCTGCTGTAAAGCAAAGTGAATCGGTTATACATATACAAATAGCCACTCTTTTTTAGATTCTTTTCCCGTACAGGTCATTACACAATATTGAGTAGAGTTCCCTGTGCTATACAGTAGGTTCTTGTTAATTACCTATTTTATATATAGTGGTGTATATATGTCAATCCCAATGTCCCAATTTATTCTTCCCCCCCAAATATCACATGATATCGCTTATATAAGGAATCTTAAAAAATGGTACAAATGAACTTATTTACAAAACAGAGTCCCAGATGTAGAAAACAAACTTATGGTTACCAAGGGGGAAGGCGGGTAGGGAAAATGCTTATTGTTAAACACCATGAGTTTTGGGGTGGTTTGCTACTTAGTATTATTATGGCAATAGGTAACTGATACATAGCACATAATAGATGTTCAATAAAATCTGTATCTTATATCCTTTCTCTCCTCCTCCCCAACATCCAAGCCTGTCTTATCCCTCAGATCATCACTCTAGGCAAGGAATTCTGTGGAAAAGTCCTGACGACAGCTGATCAGCCCATTACCTAACAATGATCTTATACAGATCATCTCTCATACTTACATCATTCTCCGAGATGGACATACTATTCCCATTTTATAAAGGAGGAAACTGAGACCCCGAGAGGTTAAATCGGAGCTAGTAAATGGAAGAGTTATAATTAATATCCAAGCCTGTCTGACTCCAAAGCCAAAGATCGTTTGTTCTGCTGTGCTACTTACTCTGCTGCTACTTCTATAAGATCAGCTCTGAAAGAGGCAGGGAGAAAGGAATGCTTGGTGCCTCCAATCCCTTCCCAACAGCCTAGGATAGAAGGATCTGGGTCCTACAGACACTATTCCCAGGACCTGTCATACACTCCCTCTCTTCTTAGCTTGGGGCTCCTTCCCCATCTCAGATAGGGACGCTCATACCCTAGGGACTTCTGGAGCTCTAAGGAGGCAGAAGACTTGGGCTCCTGAGTTGGTGTGGCTTCCAGTAGAAAAGCCCACCTATCTCCACTGTAGATTTTCCTCCCTCTCCCCTCCAATCCAATCCCTACCTACCCCCAACTCTGCCCTTTTAACTGACTTTCCAAAATCTGTCTAGGGAAGCCTAAGTCCGAGGCTCTAGGTGGAGAACTGGTCAGGGGGGGTGAACTCAGCAGTTCTCCTCCAGGTCCCACCTAATTACTTTGGAGGATGGCAGAGGATGGAAGATGAGGCACCAGGAAGAAGGGAAAACAGGAGTGTGTGGTCTTTCTGGACATGGCATGTCCAGGCCATGGTACCCTAGCCAGAGAAGGGGGCGGCCTCTGAATAAGGGCTCAAGGCTCTTCAGAGAGGCCTCAGAGCTGCCTCTTGCTCTGCCCACCCCTGCCTGTCTCTGCCTCTGTCAGTGGAAACTTGTTTTGGCTACACAAGGCGCACAGATGACAGTCACTGAAGCCAACTGCTTACCAAGCATACCTAATTACCGTGCAGCACAGAGAAGCACTCAGTTAAAGGCATTAAAAAAAAAAGGTCTGGAATGTCTTAATTTAAACATTCTGTTCATATATGCCCGGTCTTCATAGTGTGTTACTCATGTAATATGAATGTCAAAATGTAACTGTAAAAAAAAAATCTCCAGGCAACGTATAATTTTCACCTAAGAGGTACAGCAAATTATCTTAGTTTCAGTTTCTCCCTAAAGTTGAGGTAATGGTAAAACCTCTTTTCACTCAATCCTGTATGGATATTATGAAGAGAAGTGAGATTTATCCACTCAAATCTTAAAATTCCAATAAAATCAAAGGTGAAAGAAGCTAGTTAATTTTTGTCCATGTGTAATTACTTAGATCAGTACTATGTAGGCAGAACTGTGTATATCCCTGAAAACCTTTGAACTACTGGGTTTCAAAGACCTCAAATAACTTTACGTACTCATTTGCCGAAATAAAAGGAAATGAGAAAGAAAAAGGGTAAACTAACAAAAATGTTGACCTCTGGCTTTTTTCTTTACAGGTAAATTTAAGTCAAAAAAATCTAGGAATTTGTACCGTATCAAGTTACTGCCATTTTAATACAAATTTGGTTTATTAATAATTAAAATGACTTAAAAGAGGAAAACAGTCCCTCTGATTTGCTGATGTGTTTGCAGCCTCAAATATTCTGAAATGGTAACATTTTCAGCTGTGTGTGGAAGCAGAACCACCTTTGTTATTTACCAAGCCATCATGAGAACTGTTTTCCCCATATTAAGCTTAGGTGTCATTTCAGGTTAACTCAGGAATCTACTTTTGACTGTGTAAGCAAGTATTTCTGTCAACGATCAAAATATTTACAAAAAAGAATACTCCTATTTGAAGAGTAGAGGCTAAAGATGTAAAAAAAAGAAAAAGAAAAAGAGTAGAGGCTAGAAAAGAATGCCAGCTATAAGGAGACATACAAAACCTAACTCCCAGGCTTCCCTGGTGGTGCAGTGGTTGACAGTCCGCCTGCCGATGCAGGGGACACGGGTTCGTGCCCCGGTCCGGGAGGATCCCGCGTGCCGCGGAGCGGCTGGACCCGTGAACCATGACCGCTGGGCCTGCGCGTCCGGAGCCTGTGCTCCGCGGCAGGAGAGGCCACAACAGTGAGGTGCCCGCGTACCGCAAAAAACAAAAACAAAAAACCAAAAAACTCCCACACCTCCCCAACCCAGTGACTGAAATTAGGGGAGTCCATAAAAATAGGCAGGAATGCATCAAATGACTCAGTTGAAAAAAAATGCCTATTCTGTGCTCAGCCATGGACCAGCAGCTGTGGGAGGCACAAGGATATGGTATCTCCTCTCCAGAGCCACAGGGAAGGGATACAGGAGAGATCTAGAGAGGGGTGTGAGACCCCAGCTCAGAAGCTGCTATGCAGTTTGGAACAGATGACTGCAACCAGAGTTGAGCAAAGGGAGAAAAAAGAATGGGTTAGAGTTTGCTGGGAATGTTCAGAGATGGAGTGCCTAAGGTGGTGGCCGGGGACGATCTGGAGAGGGACAGATGAGATAAGGCATTTCGGGCAGCAGGAAGAGAGCGTGCAGGGACATCGATGTGGCGAAGAGGGCAATGTATGAGCAGGACAGCAAGAACTACCTGTTCGAGCAGGTTACCTTGGCAGACTAGAGTCAACTGGTAACACCCTAGTCTAGTGTGTAGTGATGGTTTCACATCCCTCACCTCACTGGAGATACTAGTCTGAAACTTTGGATGGGAGATTTAACCCCACTTCAAGATTCCCTTTAAAACTCATACATACCTGTAGTATCTTAGCTTAGGAGGAAAATGACATCACTGAGAACTCGATATCATGAAATATGAAATACTGCCTCCAAATGATGCACCAACACTGATGATTCTTTTTCGAATGCCATTCACTAACTTGGGGGAGTAAAATGGGCAGAAACAATGTCATATAAAGGTATTCATTAATTTATTCATGGATATTTACTGGCTGCCTATCACATGCTCTATCCAATCTTTGGTCTCACAGAACCTACAATCTGGGGTGGGGGAAGGACACTGACAAGTAAGCAGGTGATACCTATCTGTGTTCTATGTGAAATGGGATAGGTGGTCCAGGGAGACCCCAATTTAGGAGACCAGAGAAAACTTCCTAGACCTTTAAGCCAAGATTTCTCTTAAAGACAAGGAACTCTAGCCCATTCTTTAAGCCAAGATTTTGAGGTGAGGTTAGCTGAGTGAGGGAAAAAGTGTTCTAGGCTAAAGGAATGGCCTGGTGTGTTTGAGGAGCTAGAAGTACAGCATGTCCTGCGCGCAGAGTAAATGGGTGGAGTGATGGGAGATCACTGGATGGGAGGCTGGAGGTGAGCAGGGGTTAGTCTATCCTGCTCAGGGATCTGTACCTTCACCAATGGTCAAAGGGAGCTAACAAAGGGTTTTAAACAACAGTGTACTGTGGTCAGATTTGGGTTCCAGAAAAATCACTGTGGCTTAAGGCTGGAAAATGGATGGGACAAGGCAAGACTGGAGACAGGGAGACCAGTCAGGAGGCTGTTGAAATTGGTGATGCCTCCAATGAGGGCAGCAGTGCAGGGGATGGAGACAGATGTTTAGGAGGTATAGTCCACATGGCTAGTATGGCTGACCTGGGGGAAAAGGAAAGAGTTTGAGTTGACTTCCTGGTTTTTGGCTTGAGACTCTGTGTACAAGATGCTATTACTGAGAGAGAGAGAATAAAAGAAGAGACTCATATTCGGTGGTGGTGGTGATGGGGGCTGGGGGTTAAGAAGAATGAGTTCTCTTTGAGGTGCGCCGAGTCTGAGGACACCCAGGCAAAGATGTCCAGATGCAGAATACAGGGACCTGGAACTCAGGAGAGAGATCAGGGCCGGAGGGAGACCTAGAAGTCCTCAGCGTAGCAGGATGACAACCAAACAGATGCAGTCTTCCGGGGTGAGTATGATGAATAAATAGATAGAATAGCCTAGGCCTGAACGCTGAGCTAGATGGAGGGAGCCCAGAAAGGAGACCGAGAAGCTACAGCCAGGATTCCAAAAAGGAAACCTAGACAGTACGGTATTCCAGAAAGCACGCTCAGGAGTGTGTCACAGGCCGTGGAGGGGCCAAGTTGAGGTGAGGACTGAGAAGCATCCATTGGATTTAGCTACAAAGACCTCAACAGTGACATTGGTGAGAGCAGATTTAGCAAACAGGAGTGGCCAGAATGAGACAGCAAAGGCCTGGGACTGAAAGGGGAGGTGAAAAACAGAGACTGAGTTAGAGCAACTCTTTCTAGAAGTGAAGGGAGGGAAGAGCTAAAGTTGGAACAGGTGTTGGGGGAGCATTAAAAAAATATAGGAGAGTCTGGAGCACAAAAATTCGGATGGGAAAGTGCTAAGAAGAGGTTATAAACACAGGAAGGGATTGCGTCCTGAGAAGGTAGGAGAGGCAGGGGCCCAGAATGAGGTCAAAGAATTGGTTTTCAACAGGAAGAGTGTCTCTTCTTTTTCAGAACAATAATAAAAAAAAAAGGATGAGAGGGGTTAAACATCGAGAGTGACTGAGGAATTCACTCTCATGCCTTGAACATGAACTGATATAAACTCGGGTACACGTTAGGAGGCATCTGAATCCAAGACTTAAAAACAAAAAACCCTTTAGATTTGGAAATCTGTCGCTCTGTTTCAGAAACACAAAAAGTTCTTTGAATCCACACTTTTTTTTTTTTTTTTTTTTTTTAGTATTTGGAGTCAAAGAAGGCTATTGGGGAGGTACTGTTTACATTGCAGTCTTCTCAAAATATCTTTTAAAAACCACATTGAGTTCACTAGAAAGGAAATGCATTTAGTATAAGGCCTTGCAGAGTGCACAGCCTTATTTTAATAAGATGCAGTGATGCATATAAAATAGACTTGAAAAAAAAGGCTTTGCTTACTGTCAAATCCATGTTTTACCAGAAAAGGTTTTGATAGTGTAACCCAACAACTACTAGGAAATGCATGCCTGCAAGTTCAAAGATCATATGACTTGAAGAAACTGCTTTAATCAGAGTTTATCAAATAGATTTAAAACCAGTTCTTAGATCTAATTCAAATATGTTCCTGCTCATTTATAGAGCAAGAGTCTAGGTATTTAGACACAGAAAATGATTTTTTTCAACACTGAGAGTGAATGCTCTACCAGATTTGTTTTGTTTGGGGCTGGATTGTCTTCCTTTCATCCAAGAGCCACTTGGAATTTAAAGATGAATTATCACAGTGAAGAAAATCTCATCTATCATGCCCTTGACTTTCTGTTTAAAGGGGATACACTTGTCTGTTCCTATGCTCCACCACCCCGAGAACCACTTTAACAATAAATTAGGCTTGAACGAAAGTTTCTTGATATAAAGCAAAAGGTTTACATTTTAATTAGCTCTGGGAAGTCAAGGGCCATTTTACTAGAAACCTAAAGAGATGAGAGTTGTGCTTAATCACAGACCAAAAGGACCCACCTGCCTCCTTTCCCTGTAATAAAAACACAAATAAAGCAGAGCTACTGAATGAAAACAGCCAGAGTCAGGGGTCAGTGCCTAATGTCAGCTCTCACCGTGGCCAGGGCCATGTAACTCCGTTGTGTGGCTTCGTGGAAGTGACACAACCCTTGGCCCACAGAAGCGGTGGAGAGGCTCCTCTTAAAGACAGCCCCATCGAGGAAAACTCTAAAGAAATCAAACCCACTTTCTAGATTTATTGGAGGTAGCCTGGCAACACTACTGCTGATATAATGTGAGAATCTTGCTTCATCTAATGAAAACCATGTTTGCAAAACTCACGTGGAGGCAGGGGTGGGGGGGGAGGGGAAATCCGTTTTTGTATATTTGTGTGCAGGGCAGCCAGACCGTAAACCTTGAAAGGAAACCCTCAATCTGAAATACCGTGCTGGGAGTAGCAGTCAGCGCCTGCAGAAGCCAGGAACATGGAGAAAAACATTTCAATCCCTCCGCCCCCGACAGAGGTAATGTTCTTCCTCTTGGAAAGGAAAGGGTCCTTTAGCATCTTTTGTCCTCTCACCGCCATCGCCTCCTCTCCCTTTATTATCGCTGACCTCCCACAGAGAAACGAAGCCACGGGCCGAGGGAGGAAAATCTGAGGCCCTGTTCTGTCTGAGGCTCCGAGATCTAGAGAGCTGGAGCTACTGATCGGGGTCCCGCCCGGATTTAACCCGGCAGAGGACCCATCTCCCTTCTCTGGGGTGAGATGCCAACTTGCTCAGAACCCGGACTGGGCGTGCTGGCTGCCAGGGCCCTCCGTGGCGCTGTTCGTGGTGCTGAAGCCTGCATCAAGGCGTGGAGGCAGCAACCCACGCACAGGCGACCAGCTGTCAGGGGCTCCGGGCCCTGATCCACGTGAGGCAAGTCTGGAAACAGCTGCCGCTCACAGAGCTACAGCCAGCGCCACAGTTTGGCTCCAAGTGTAGCTCACTGGTTTACTTCTTTGCAACTGCAAAATGGCTGGTTTACTTTTTCTCTTCCCAGGGGGTTTCACAGAGCCCACCTCTGGCTCACCGATCTGGCATATCTCTTTCCTGATGTCCTCCCTGCCCATAGGAATTCTCTCACCCCCTCTCCTTCGAACAATACTTTGCCTTTGCAGAGCACCTTACAGTTGGTAGCGCCCTCACTGGCACCATCAACGGAGCCGTTTCTCTTACACACATAACCATTCCTCTTCTCTCCCACAGATATTTTTTGCCTTCTCTGCCCCTCATCTCTCAAGCAGGAGACTATTACCTCAGTGTGCAGGGTGGGCGAAACACCTTTACCCATCACAGCAAAACCGCTGATTTCTCCTTGGCAATGAATTCGGAGAGGCAGAGGTTAGAGTTCCAAAGGACCAGGAGAAAGTCCCCTAAGAAATTTCTAGGAAAATACGGGTAGTGGTCAGTAGGGTGGGGAATGGAGACACAGACACTAGGAACAAAGTGAAGAAAAGAGCCTGGGCCTTCGAGGTGCAAGGCTTGTTGCAGTTAGAAGACTCCTGGCAGGTGGCACTCTAGCTCAAGGTGCTTTGGGTAGAAGCCTTGACTGTGCTCCTGGTTCCACCTCAAACTTCCTTTCTGCTAAACAACCCCCTAGCCAGGGTTGGAGGTCTGTCTTCCTCTTGATCCAAGCACTCTGCTAAAAAGCACCGTTCGCACAATTCTATTTACCGTAACACACAATGATGAAGGGAACATAACTAAGAAAGAGAGGGTCAGTGGGAGGATTTTTTTCTCATGTGTGATTGACGGTGCTCAGATCAAAACTGTGTAATCATCAATAACACGATTCAGCAATTGGGAAATGCAAACAAGTTGTGCAAGTGCTTGCTTTGGTCAAAGCCCTGGAGGGGCCCACGGGGCTGGGCCAAGCTTGAAGAGGGCAGTGCCAACAGGATGCCCTCCCTCCCACCAGGGCAGAGCTGGCTGTGCCTACAGCCTGACTGGCGTGACCTTTGCCTTTTGCAACACACATGCGGTTGGGCCGGCGTTAATGGCACTTTGCAGGGAGCTCCAATTGAGTAAACAAAAAATGCCTTGCCCTGTTCTAATGGAGCACATTATTCTGAGGCCTAAGCCTTCATCCAGGCCCCTGCAGCTGCTCTGCAGGTCAGTGCTACCAATAAAGCAATTAGCCAATGAGAAAACTCTTCTTCCCTGAGGGGGACTTGGAGGCTTTGTTGCAGTGGCTGTGCTTTGCTTTGGGTTTTTAAACAAGCAATCCAAGTTGATCTGAGCCTCTTACATCAGACTCCAGGATGAAGACACTGAAACTGTGTGTTTGCCGAGTGTGATATTTTAAGGAGCTGGTCCCTTGTTCAACACAGACTGGAAAGCTCACTGCTTCCTGTTCAATTAACCTGAACCATAGCTGAACTCTGCCCTTTGAACTCACTCTGCAGATAAATACATTAGCTCACCTAAGGAATCATTAATATTTTTCAATCACATAAAACAAACATGAATGTCTGAACACAACCCAAGAGATAGCCCATTAGGAATAGCACATGGAACATGTTGAAAAAAAAAATCACAAATGGATGTTATTTACAGAACAAAAAGGGTCAAGGAAAAAATAAAACGGATCATGCCAACAGTTCTGGAAACAAAGGCGACTTTCATTTTCATTTCTGCAAACACAAAGGGTACTGAGCAATATTGAGCAATTCCTGTTCCATCTACACTGCTCAATAAGAAGAAGTTGTACCCTACTCCTGGTCTGGTTTCTATCTACTTCCATCAGAACACACAACTCCAAGCCCTTCTCTTTGAAAGTGACTTCAGTGTTCATGCTCATATACAGAGTCCAAAATATTACATTTCTGGGGACGATTTTACTCCCAATTTGCTACAAATGAACCAAAATAATTTTTGTGGAAGATCACTGCCTTTAAGTGAACCACTGTAAATGAACCAAGCTAGTGGCTTGATTGAAATAATTTTACAGTAGAAGATGATGTTCCTGTGATGTTGTTACTCTAGCATCTAAACAGATTTTGTTTTGGGGGGAGGGAAAGAGAGAGAAGAGAAAAGAGGAGATCACTAAATGCATCTATTTCGTCCTTATCCCTGCATGTCATCTTAGAAGAATGAGAAAAACATTCCCCAACCAAGTCATTACACATTTCAGTCTGATTCAGTTTCACTTCCCACAATTCTGCCTCTTGACTCCTCCCCTCCTTCCCCCTTTTCATTTTTGTTTGGTTTGGAGTGTGGGCTTAATGCCCAGCTATCCTAGATGAGAACACTTAAAGGAATATCGCAAGCGCAAAGGGTAAATCTATTGAATGAGGGTCTTTAACTATGTGGTTTCCTTAAAGGGAAAGGCTGGATCAATAGGATCAATATGAAAGGTTTCCCTGGCCCTGCATAAAAGGGTAAGGGCTTCTCTTTTCACTGGTTTAACTTTACTCTCTGACAAATGCAAATCAATGGGTCTGTGTTTACAACAGATTCCCTAACAGACCCAACCTGGGTAAAGCCCAGAGCCTCGTCCTGGGGGTGGGGAGTCCAAGCTTGCTCTAGGGGGATGCTCTAGGGCAGAGCTTAAGGCTCAAGGCCCTGGGGGTGGAGTGGGCTTGCTGCCCACTGGGATCCTGCTGCTGCCGCCTGTGGTCTCTCCAAAGAGGACAGAAAAAAATGGAGCAATGGAGCTCCAGACTCTTCCAAAGATGCCTCAACCCAACATAAACATAAAGCCCAAATTCCTAGGATCTGGTGAGCCAGTCAACCTTGTTTCCTACCAGTATAGATCTGGGAGGTTGACTACACAGAGGAAGCTGGAGTGGGATACCTACAATTGGAGCGGCCCATGCATTTCAGCTCTAGAATTCTCCTTCTGTCCTTTCTTAGGTGGTAACTGGCTCTCTTAGCTATTACAAGGCAAACCACTGAAACCGTGGGTTCTTTCCCCCTTAATTTTACCTTTCCCTTTAAAAACGTGATGCTTTCCAGAGATTACATGACTTCAAGTCAATACCAGTTACAGAGAAATTATTTTTCTTCCTGCAGGAGAAAGTATATGTATATTTGATTACATGAGCCAAAGTCCAATGCTGATTAAATTACATTGGAGGTGTGCTTCCAACCCAAACAAAGTCTGCTTTCTGCAGAAGAGTAATGGATCTTTAAATGGCGAGAGAGGCGCCAAGGTGGAACGCAGAGCTTCCCTTCCCTCTGGGACAATTTGTGTTGGACAGTTTTTCACAACAATGTCCACAATGTCCACTTCTCCCCCAGTGAGACTAGCTCTGTGTGCACAGCCCGCAGCCTGCTTCCATGCCTTGCCATGCCTCAGATGGGCTGAGCTACCCAGGCTACCTCCCTGCCCCTGCAAAAACCTGTGTACATTTCTCAGGGTCTTCACCTGGAGTGAGACTTGGAAATCAAAAGTCAAGCTTTTCCCAAAGGCGCTGAAGTGCATTAGGGGGACAGACTGGGTGATGAAAGGGGGTGCTGATGGGCCCCCAGCCCACCTTGAGCAGGCTCTGTACCTGACAGTATAAATGTCCCTGTTGGGTTCTCTCATAGTGGTCTCTCCCCACCAAGAAAAGTATCCCCTCAGAGGAAGCAATTGTCCCCAGGTCAGGAAAAACAAGGATAATCCAGAATTTGTAGATGAAGTTTAAGGCCCAGGGTTCCTCCGTATTCACCCTTTTCCCCAGGGCCCTTTATCCAGACAATTGTTTCTGTTTATTCCCTCCTCATTTTCCTTCCTTTGGCAAGAGCCCAGAAACTAAATCCCTCTGCTTCTCCTCTGAGGGTTTCATTCCTCCAGGGATACCCCCGACAGGATACCACTTTCCCTCAAGACAGTTTCTACCAACACCAGCCACCAGCAGTAGTGTGGTGGCGTCCAGTACCTTCTTCCTGAGAACTCTTCAACCCCCTTCGTCTGATCTTCCTTTAGAAACAGGTTCTAGAGCCCAGAAAACCAAGAGGCGACCCTGAAGTGAAATTTTGGATTGAAGAAAGCTGGAGAGGCAGCCTCTTTACCCCTCAGGGTTCAGGCCTGGAGCTCTAGAAGGTAAACCCTGCCCAGGGTCCCCTGTTACCTCTGGGCAGACACGTGTCTCTGGAGAGAAGTGGGGCCATTCTCAGAGACACAGAGAATCTGGGCAGCTCAGTTTCCCCTCTGCCCCACCCTCACCATTCACCAGGAATCCAGCCCTGTTTTGGGATTCTAAGATGGGGTTGGAGGAGACTCTAAGATTCCACCCTCCAAAAGCCCACTCGCCCCTCCCAGAACCTAAGAGCCCTTCACCGGGAGCTTGAGGGGAGGGGCCCGCTGTCTTCCTCACCAAAAGGAAACCTTGCCACCTTTTTGGTTTCTGTATCTGATCACCGGACCTAGTTCAATGTAGGTTTTCAGAAGAGGAGTAGGGCTCATTCTGACTAGGAATCAAGGAGCTGTATCAAAGCTCTCTTCTCTAAGGAAACCCACTGGAAGGAAGATGACCCCTATCTCTGGGGAGGACAGAAAGAAATGACTGCTTCCCCTTTGCCACATGGCAAAGCAGAATAACGCAAGATTTGGGGGGTTTTCTCTCTCCTTTCTTTCCTCCTTTTTCTCATTTCGTTGTTGAAGGAAGGAAAACACTCCTTTTCGTCCAGGTTGAAACCTTCTCTTGAAGGAAAAGCTTAGTATTTCTAAAACTGGAGAATTTATAATTTCAAAAAACCCAAACAATTTAGTTCTTATCTCACCCCCACTACCGTCCCAGCTCTTTCTTTCCTTCATCCACCTTAGTGTTCCTTCTGGAAGAATAAACCATTTGGCGAAAGGAGCCGTTGGCAGGATGTGGAGGTCTTCCTGCCGGAGGGAAGGGACAGCTCTTTAGTTCTTTCTTTTCCCGTCAAGGCAGGTGTCTCAGAGAAAACCTCTCTACTAGGGCCCGGTCTGAGTCCCGAGTCTCAGAGGGGAAGATCTCTCCAGCTGCTGGGAAGGGGAGCTGGGGTGGGGCAGTTCCCCAGGCTGGTGTTTCTTACCAGCCAGGGCAAGAAACAAGATTCTTCTCTGGTTGTGACCCAATTAGCCCAGAGCAGACCATTCTGAGGGGTGAAGCCCAGGCCATTGTCACTGGGGTCTCGTTTAACTGTCCAACTAATGCACCAGCGTAGAAAGTCTGCGAATGGGAACATTTAATGAGAATGTTCTTTCTTAATGAAAACAAGGATGGGGCGGATCTGCGGATCAGGAAGCTACGAGGTTAGCAGGCAGCTTTAAAGACGTCGTTTCTATACGTCTGTGTCTCTAGCTCTGCTTTGCAAGGAAGTTCATCTGTACCATTTTTTCTAGGTTCCCACATATATGCGTTAATATATTTGTTTTTCTCTTTAGAGACGTCGTTTCTAAAGTTCGGCTTGGACGTTCCCTCATATGGAGAGGAGACCAAATTTCCGGGATGGTTTCCGTGGAGGAAAGAAGTTGCTCCCGGCCCTGCTGGACCAGATGCGGGCCGCGCGGGGCAGAGGCGAAGGCACCCTAAGCACGAGAGGACTCGGGCGCCGTACCGTGCGACGCCTTCGGTATACCAACCACCCGCAGAGCCCGCGGCAGCGAGCGCAGAAAGCGGCGTTGCGCGCGCGGGGACCCGGGGAGAGGGCAGGCAGCCTGGCGACAGCAGGAAACCTCGAGTAGGAAGCGGCGGGCTGGGGCCGCGCGGGGTGAAGCAGCGGCCAGACCCGAGAACCCGCCTGCAGCTGCGGAAGCAGCGCGGCGGGAGCGCCGGGGAGCCAGGCCGCTGGCGAGCGCTCTGCTGGGAAGAGGGCGCCGTCTGGCTTACTGGAAACGCGCCGGATCAAGTTCCAGATCAATGAAATCTGGGTCTACACGTTAACATTATTGTTGCCAGCATTAATGCTCTTTTAATCTTCTAAACATTATCAGCATCGATCTCCCTCCATATACACATTTGTTTGAGAAAGTGACATAACCACATGGTGGAAAGCCTGGAATAAAAATAAATGCGCAGCCTCTCGCATCGAGGGCGCCCGTGGACCCAGGCTACTTCTCGCCCGCGGGTTCACTAACCTTCCTCGCGTCCCGCCGGCTCGGCCCAGCTCCCGCCCTAATGCGGGTTGGGAAGGTGTTCTCGACGCACCGAGGACTTGACCAAGCAAGGATGGTAGTGAGCTTTTCAATTATTAATCCGACCAGCCAGCAGGAGAAAACATCTTGTGTTCCGTACCGACGTGGTACATTCGGCCTCTCCGGCTCGGATCCCGAACTAAACCTTCGGGAGAGACCGGCTGAGCCCGCCGAGAGGCTGACCAGAGGGAGGGGTGGGAGTCGAGGTGCGGGGCTCTGCGGATGAGGTCCCCGCCCCCGTCCCTAGGCTTAGGGTGGCCTGAGGACGTCCCCTGGCGCCAAAAGGAGCCGCGCACGCACGTGGTGCCCCTGGCAGGCGCCGCCGCGTTGTGCCCTGGCCACGCTCCCCTGCCGCGGGCGTCAGGTGGCCCAGGCGACATCCCGTTGGGTTGGTTAAGGGCCCTCCGCTACCTCAGCAAGAGGTGGCTCCGGACTGGTCGCTGGGAGCTGCTGCCTGGGGAGGCCGGGCGTCTGTTCGCCGCGGGGACGCGAGGCAGGCTCGGGGCGGGCCGCCCCGGGAGCCCGGCTCACAGAAGGCGCAAACCTGGGCAGGGTGTGTCGTCGGAGGGTCTCTGCTCTTGTCTTCCAGTTGTTGGAGGAAACCACTCCCGCCACCGGGGCCTCGATCGTCCTCCGCGAGGCGCCCATCCTTGGCCCGCGGAGGAACCCACTTTCTTGCCTGGGTTCTCTCGGTCCCTCCTGGTTCGTGTGTGCTTAGTTCAGAGGCCTCTTGAGGATTTGTGCTTGAACACGCTGGAGTTTGTCCTCGCCGCCTCTTGCCGGGTTAATAAAAACTGCTCTGCCGGTGCCAGACCCGGGGACCGCGGAAGAGACCCAAGCCCGCATGGTTGCAAACAGTTTCGGCCCTCGCCACCCTTTATGAACGAAGTCGTGCACTTGGAGCCCATTTCTCTGAAATCTACTGTTGAGGCAATCTGAGCTCCCCCATCTTCTCCCTTCCCTTTTGCTATGCTATCCCGGGCTGTGGATACACCGAGGCGGTCGGCGCTTCTGTTGTGACGGGGGTGTACTTCACCTAAGGGTGAGGTTGCCGACACCGGCCCAAATCAGGCATCTTAACTCTGCAGTTCCTCAAACCCCTATCTGCTTACCTCTGGCAAGACCCAAAACGAGAAAGAGAAAGCGAAATTAAAAGAGAGAGAGAGAGAGAGAGCGCTGGTCTCGATGAGATGGGGGGCTGGTCGGTCTCGGCGAGGTTCGGGCCTGGGATTCAGGCAGAGCTGCCCTGTAGAATCACTGGGATTGTTTAACCCCCAGAGCTCAACGGTGTGGGCCCTCGGCAGCGTCCTGGCGAGATTCCGATCCATACTCCTGGTGGAGAAGGGCTCAGCTTTTCTTCTCCATTTGCTCCTGTCCCCTAGCGCTCCAAGTACATAATACCAGTCCCAGCTTCTGCATCAGTGTCTGAAGAGACTGATCTACTGACCCCAAACTGAAAAGCTTCCTATGTAATAATAACCACTCAACACACTTGTAGTTGCTGATCGAATGGCCAGATAAAAAGGCTAAAGCTCTTGTCCCTTTTCAGCTCTGGGTAATAAAACAGACACACATTTGAATGCCTGAGCAAAGCGGGGTCCCTCGCAGGAAATTCCCAGTCGCTGAAGGAGGCTTTCAGACTCCCACTGAGGGGGCTTTCTTGCTCCTGCTCTGAAAATCCCCGATGCTGCCTGAGGCCAGCCCCTGAGTGGCCCCGGGACTCTCCCGTGGTGGGTGGTGGGACTGGGGTCCCCCAGGAATGCACACTCTCCCCCATCCCAGCAATGCTGTTGCAAAAATGCTTGAGACCGGCTAGTCAGGAAAGCATTACTTTCCAAATCACTTATACATTGGCAGAGGGCACGTGTTTTAAAAATCTCTGTCTTTTTCGGGACAGGCGTGAGGGGGCGGCAGCGCTCTGAGATCAGCCTGACTAGAATAGCTGTCATCCTGCCTTTACCTTACCCTGGTCCCCCCTCCCCAAGACCAGCTGCCAAGTTTCTTCTGGCTGCCTGTGCCCAAGAAGCCAGCCCTTGCTAAAGCTCACCCGTGAGGGACTAAAGGCCTTTTCAGGGGCCTAAGATAAAGAGGTACCACACTGTTTGGAATTGTCAGTAAGCTTCCAGTTTTTCACGGATAATCTCTATTCACTGCTTAATCTTTGCGAGGAACCTAGAGCAATCGGAGAAAATTGTAGGAGAGGATGAAGAGTAAAAAGCTAAATGAGGAGAAAGATAAAGTAGGTTTCCAAATCCATGCAGAACTATTTGGAGTCCACCGATGTGAGGAAGCCCTTGGCGGGGGGACTAGTTTCTTTACCTTTTCAGATCAACACTGCTGGGAGATTACTGACTGGAGATCCGAATCCTCCAACAGCGGGCAAAGGCGGAGGCTGTCAAAGTGGAAACGCCCCCTCCCCAAGCCTGGGCGAACACGTTGCCTGTCACACCCCCCAGCCCTGTCCGGCGTAAGGAGAGTGCACCCTACAAGCCAGGCTCAGCGGTGCGAGGATAGCCCCGGGGAGCCGGAGAGGAAGCCTGAGCTCACAGCTCCGGAAGCGCGTTGTGTGCGGCTCGGAACCGCGCGCTACCCACTACCCGCACCTATGTAAATCACTGCCACCACGAATTGTCCGCCAGATAATCCGACGATCGGGAGAGACAGCCTCAATCCAAAAGAAGCTGCCCATCTCGGCCTGCGTCCGGGTACCGTGCGTCCTCCCCAGTGGGGCGCCTGGACACTTTTTGCCCCTCTTGGCCCGTGGCAGGGTCCTGGGGGCAGCGCAATTGCCACGCGCACCGCGCTGGGTCTGTGCGCACTAACGCGCGCAACTGTGTGCCAGTCGCAGCCACGGCTGCGCCTTTCTCTCTGGTTCCCGCCGCCCACGCAGGAGGTTTCTGCGCTCCTAGAACAATAGAGGGCTGTACCTCGCGGCTCTGCCGCTAGAGGAGGCACAAAGAGCCAAGCCGGCTACAGAACAATGTAACCAATGCGTCGACCCGTCCTCTCCCGCCGGCCGCAAGCCCTCCCCGTCGCCGAGCTACGCGCACAATCAGCGTCCGCTTAATGCAAAGGCGGAGCCTGTAGCCCGCGGCCAAGATGCGTTAACTAACCTGCATCTTAATTTTTCTGCACCTCTTCCCGCGAGCTCCCAGTCTCTCCCGGAGGCCCCAAACCTCGGCAAATCCTGGCAGACGCTGGGAGCCGGGCAAGGGCAGCAGGCGAATGAGGCAGGACGCTCTCTACTCTTAGTTGCTCCTCTCCCGTCCTCCCAGAGAGGTGGATGTGGCAGTCCCAACCTTCGTCCTTGTACCCTCCCCTCACTGTGGACAGTGACAAGGGAGCTGGCCCCAGCCTGCTCTTTCGATCATAAAGTCCCCGTGCCAATGTCAAGGCTGGAAACGGGCTCGGGAAGTGCTGTTGTACCCTGGTCACCCGTTCTCCGCGTGGGCAAGGCTGTGACTCTTGTCAGTGACCAAACAAGTTTGCCTCCCGCTCCCCCACCCCAGCCCACCAACTGCTTCCATATAGGGAGACCAGGCAGCTTGGAAAACTGAAACGTATTGCCTAAGCAAGCTTGGAAATGTATTGTCTAAGCAAGAGTTCAAGTGCACAGGGTTTCCAATAAAGGCAATCCCCCTTTCCTGTGAGTCCTGGAAAGAGAGGGCTCCTAGCAGACACGGTGCACCCCCATCGCGACTCCCACAACTGGGTAAGGTCGGAAGGAGAGGGCAGAGTTGGCACGTTGACCAAAGTGCGAATAAAACGCGGGTGGGGGTCGGTCAGGAAGCCCGGGAAACAAGGAGGGAGGAAGGAAGAGAAGAGAAAGGGAGAACAGAAAGAAGAGAGGAGAAAGAGGAAACAGAAGAAGAAATAAAGTGGAGAAGAAATAGGAAGTGTGGAGAGGAGGCGAGAACCCAGAGATGTGGCTAAGCGCCCTCACCCGGGGCCACAGGCACCCCGGAGCCCTCTCCCAGCACCCTGGCTCCAGGAGACCTCCAGGAGACCCTCTGGGCTTACCTGCCAGGCGTAAAGCAGACATGCGCTGGAACTCGGGCTCCTGCAGCCACTTCCACATCCTGCGGAAGGTCTCCCTGCCAGATTTGAGTTTACTCCACGGTTTGGGGTTCCGGAGCAGGTCGGAGAGAGTCCCCTGAGACCGGCACAACACCCTCTGCGCGAAGATCGCCTGTGGGATGCTGTAGCGCTTCAGCTCGGCGGTGATACGCTGGGCCACCTCTTTGGTGTTGATCTCCTCCAGCTGGCCTGATGTGGCCACCTGCGATCCCGAAGAGGACGAGGGTGGCCTCTCACGGCTAGGCGCCAGCACCGGCCCATGGGACTGAGCGTGGCCCGGGTGGTGTAGGCCGTTGAGGTGAGACATCATGGCCGCGGGCGGGGTGCCCAGACCGCGGGACAGGTGTTGCTCACCGCGGGTCAGCATGGCAGTGTGGTGCGCGTCGAAGTTGGGGCTGAGCATTTTGTCGTGGCCCGAGGGCCCGTAGCTGGGCAGGCTCTGCTGCGCGTTGTGGAGGCCGCCCAGCCCGTTGCCCAGCGGTGTGGCAGCTAGCGGGGACAGGCTCTGGCTCATGCCGGGCATCTCCTTGTAGGGGCTGTAGAGGTTGTTCATGGTCGGGAGCCCTCGCTCGTCGCGCATGAGGGTGAAGCTGCCGCTGACGTTGCCCGACAGGCGCTGGTGGTGGTGGTGGTGGTGGTGGTGGTGGTGGTGGGGGTGCGGGTGCGGGTGGTGGAACTTGTCCGACACGGTGGAGATGGGCGGCAGCGGCTGGAGAGGCGTCAGCGTGGTGTAGGTGTTGCTCATGCCCATGCCGGGCGGGGACGAGTCGCAGGACATGCTCATGGCATGATGGAGCGGGATGGAGAGCTCGGGCCGGTAGTCGCCGCCGTCCAGGATCGAGGCCATGCTAGTGACCATGGCCGAGCGCGACGCCGCTGCTGCCGCCGCTGCCGCCGTGCCCAGCTCCTGGTGCGCCGTTGGCGGCGGCGGCGGCGGCGGGCCCCGCAGCGAGCCAGCGGCGCCGCGGCCCGCGTGGTGAGGGCTGGTGCTGGCTAGCAGCTCCTGCTCATGGCCCGGGCCCCCGCCGCCGCCCCCGCCGCCCCCGCCGCCGCCCCCACCGCTGCCGCCGCCGGCCGGCCCGTGCAAAGTGCCCAGACTTTCCATTGTCAGCTCCGGGTTCATGGCGCAGCCTTCTAGGTCTTTGGTGAGGCATCGATAGGCGGTGTAGGCAGCCTTCATTCAGTCCATCGGGGCCCGGGGGCGGCGGGGGCGGCGGGGGTGGCCGGCGGGCTGGCAAGGCGCGCGTGGCGGAGCTCTGCCGCGGGAGCAAGGGAGGGCGCGGGAGTGCGTGAGCGTGTGGAGGGGGAGCGTGCGTGCGGGTGTGCGCCCCGGGCTGCGGGCGGGCGGGCGCGCCCGGGGTGGGGGTGGGGTGGGGTGGGGTGGGGGCGGACGGGGCGTGTGTGCGGGAGACGGGAGGGGGCGGGGAAGGAGGGAGGGATCACCGAGTCCCGCCGCTCGGGGCGGCGCGCTGCCTAGCCATGTCCAAGCCCGCTCCGGTGCCGACGTCTTCTGTTTGGGTGAGCGGGAGCTGTCCAGAAGGGCTCTGCCGCTCGCCGGGGCAGCCAACCTACCTTCTCGGACCCGGGGCGGGGCAGTGCCCGATGGGCGCCGCGAGCAGCCACTGCGTGGCCGCGACTGCCCCGGGAGGCGGGCCCCCTGCGCACAGCTGCCAATGGCTGAGGAGCGGGCGGGGCCGCGCGTTTCACGTTTGGCTGACGGCTCTGTGCTTTTTTTTTTTTTTTTTTTTTCCTCCTTTGCCACTGGAATCAAACGTCAAGGAGAGGAAGAGAGGGAGGGGAAGAGAGGGTAGTGGGGAAAGAGGCGAGAGAGCGAGTGAGGGAGAGGAATTACGTTAAAGATGCCGCTCTATGTCTCTCCGGAGCTGCTGCGACCTGGGCTAAAGGGCTTTGCTTCAGTTCCCCTTGCTTCACCCCAAAGCTTTTATCGAGGCAAGCCAGGAGGGAAAACTCCAGCTACGTGCTGGTGTAAAAACAATCCCACGTCTCCTAACAAGCCACTTCCCAAGCGTCCCTAGCTGGGAGCCAGTAGTTTAGCCTTTAAAAATGCGGGCGCTAATGTATTCTAATATAGGGTAAATTCCCGAGACTGGGGAGTGCGGAATCTACGGAGCGAAGGAACTCCAGCGCCCTCGCTGCCTGCTAGCTGCGGCTGGCGGACGCAAGCCCACCCGCGGCGCGGGCCGCAGTAATGCCTGCAAAGTTAACACAATAACATCATTTAATTACCCGGCGAGCCCATAAATCTCTCAGTTATGAGCCTTCAGAAGGGCCCCTGCTAGATTGCAAAACAAAACTAGAACACCAGGAGCTACGGTTTCAAGGTGACCAAATGCTTGCTGCGCGAGCCAGTTGGAAAGGAGTGGTGGGAGGGGGCGGGGGCTGGAGGGGGTAGTGTACAGCAGGGTTGTTGCCGATGCCTTAGTTAGCAAACTTCTCCTGGGGGTAGGGAGTATGTAAACGTCCGGGACGTTACTCGCGGATCTTCCCCCTAACACACACACACACACACACACACACACACACACACACACACACACAAGTCTCTCGAATCCCGGGAGAGGAACGCCCTGGGTTACGGCTGTGGATAGATGACATGGAGCCCATATCTGTATATCCAAACCTTGTTTCTGAAAAGACCAGAGCCCTGGTGAGTTCTAGAACGCTCGCAAGCCGCAGCTTCGAAAAGTGTACCTTCATCTACCCAGGATTGCCGTTGTTTAGTAACCCCTGGTCGGCGACTGGGAATGGAGCGGGGTTGTAGAGAGAAGGTGGAGATTTCTGCGGCCCGGGTTGGGGTGGAGGGGGTAGTTGAAGGCAGAGAGCCACTCGGCATTGAAAACCTTACAAGAAACAGATTCTTCCGAAGCAGGTTGCGTTCTGTTTGCCTGCGAAGATTCAAGCTAGCTGAGGTTGCGCAGATGTTGCCTTTGTTTAAAGAGACAGTAATTAAGGACAGGGTGGACATAAGTTGGAGAAGCGTGACCTATTTTCTTTTGATCAGCTGTCAAAAGAAGAGCAGGGGGTCTCCTTAAGACAGCCCCCTCCAACAACTTCCAGCTGTTAGAGAAAACTTGATAAGAAAACAAGGACACAGTCTGGAATACTGTATGTGCCTCCCTGGCGCTAGAGAAAGGTTTTATTCATTTGGAAAACAGTTCTTAGTCTTGGTGACCTTTTACGGCTGCCCTCCTCTCTCTTCTAGCTACAGAGCAAAAAAATCCACCCCTCCCACATCATGCTGTCACATGAACGTACAGTGACACTATTTCTAGATCTTTATTGAATTCTGGCCAATACCTTGCCAATTATTCTTTCAAATAGCCTATTCTTGTGATATCAAAGCCTGAGTAAGAAAGTGGATGATCCCCTGCTTTGCTAGACATACTTTTCTAGATGCTCACATCTTTTAATGTCACAGTACTAGACAGGTAAAATCACTCAGTTTTCTGTTTCTCTGACTTTCCTCTCTCCCTCACCTCCCCTACCATCTCTCTTCACCCTCCCCACCTTGTATATGGCAGCTGGACATTTGGGATAATTTGAAAGTTAATGTTTGAAATACACACCGAGTTGAACAAAAGTTCACAAGAGTGCAATCCCGTTGGTCCAGGAGTGCTCAGACACTGAAATAAGGCAGGAGAGGAGCAAGACAGGGAAAAAATCTGTTTGGTGTGCCCCAGTGCTGAAGGCAGCTTTCTCTGCCCTGGCTTCAGGCTCAAGCAGTGGCCAGTGACCCCAGGCTGGGACATCTGGTAGGCACTGCCTCCGTTCAGAAACCTAGGCATATAAATTGCCATTTAAATAAAATTTCAAAATTATAAACTCATTTCCCAGGCTACCAGGATAAATCTGCTCCTGGGTATTCCACCTCGGTGTGCCTGGGAGCAGTCACGTGCTGGGGAGTTGAAAGGTGAGTTGCATATTCTCGCTGCCTCGCTCCTTCCTCCCTCCCTCCTCCCCTCCCCTTCCCTCGATCAATATTGGAGATCTCAGGGAAATCATGAAATCGCATTGGCTTCTTTGTGTATAATTTCATTGGGCTAGATTAAAGCAGACTTTTCACGTTGTTTTTCTGATAGCGGTTTGAGGTTTTATATTTCAACCCAAAACCCATTGAAAAGAAAAATTAATGTGCTTGTTTACTCAGAATCCTAATTTTTACTGAATTAAGTTTGCATGTTTTCTCCCTTTCTTTTTAAACCGGAAAAATAGTATCTACTTGAAGATAATTTTAAGAATATCAGTACTAATACAATTTTCAAATATGTTTTGAAATATCTTTGATTTTTTTCTCTATAGTTCTTCGAGAAAATAAAAAGGAAGAGTTGCTTTCTAACCACCCCTTGTTAAGCACACATGTTCTAACCTTCGGAAGTTCTACGACTCAAAATTTTTTCTTTTAATTTGAAGTTACACTCCTGTTCCCCCTGACCGTATAGAAATGTGGCAGCAGAAGTGCTACTTCACGACTGTTAGAATCTGGACAAACAGTTGCACCAGCCATTATATCTGGAGCAGGATATCCATTACTTAGAATACCCCATTCGCAGGGCCGATTTTCTTCAAGACCAAACACTTAAATGATTCAAAAGAAGCCTGTAAATAAAATGCAGCTTTGACAACAAATATAAGCTATTGTACTGTAAAAGAAAAAAAATTGAAGTTGAGCAAGTGCAGAAAAAGACTGGAAAATTTTACTGGACTTTTCATATGTTTTTTTACATTAAAAAAATTTTAAGGGTCTGAGAGGGAGAGAGACATGAGCATTCAATTAAAACAGAGACCCTATAAATTATTCACGAAAAAAAATAAACACACCACAAGTAAACCCAATCTGGATAAGGGGTCCAACAGCTCTGTTTTTACTAAACAACTAACTGTAACCACAGCCCAAACCCTGGGTAGAACGGGGGCTGCTTATTTCCACCCAAATATTCAAAATCCTGAAGAAGGTTTTGTGTTGGGCAGAACGGATTTGCGCTACAACTAGGTTTATCAGAGCAATACAAAGAAACATAATGGTGGGCTGACTTGGACTATTTTATTTTTGTCCTTCCCCAAACCATCTGGCGTGTGAGTGTAGGGGTATTGATCAGGATCTGTGAGCTGCAGACCCCATGCCAATCCATAGCGTTTCTGGCAATCAGCGTCGCCCATGAATTGCAGCTGTCTGTGCAGCTCCTGAACAGAAATCTTCGAAAAAGTCCCCCACTTATCAAACACATCATCCGTTCAGGGGTAAGTCAATGTCATTTCTTTGTCATTCCATGAGCAGGGATTATGCAGGAGAAAGTTTTTGTTGTCTGTTGTATCTGCTGCTGTGCCTTTTTTTTTTTTTTTTTTAAAGGAAGGAGAGCAATTTTCTAGCCATTGAATGGTAATGGTTTTCCAGAAAGGCCTCAAGCGTTTGTAGGAATCTGACGACAAATACTGTTTTAATATTGTGGGGGAATTTTAAGAGGAGGGGGACATTCTTATGTTGCTATACACAAACAATAATAGTGATAATAGAGGGTTCCTTTTAATGACAGAGGATTTTCTCCCCTTTTCTCGCAGCCTCTGGTGATGAAGACGCCGCAAGTCTGTGATTACACTTGCAGATGGACGGTGGGTGCTAGTGGCGGAAAAGGCGTCTTCGGAATTGTGGCTCTGTTTGATATCTCCATTAGCTGCAGTTTTCTTCTGCCTGAAAGCTCGGGCTGGTTGAGCATAGGGAGAAGAAAACCAAAACCGATGCCTAGCCCCACTAACTCCCTTCGGCCTCTGAGCTCAGAAATTCACTGATACTTCTGAGTTTCCAGGTGAATCTAGGAAAGTCTGAAACAAAGTTTTCTAGGTGTTGAGGCCGAACCGGTCCTTTTTCGTCTGCTTCTGGCTCTGCGTGGATGTTGTTAATATCGAAAAGGCCAAGTTAGAAGAGCTGGCGGGGGACTGCCCTGAACTTTTGGGTGAACAGACACTGCGCCAGGGTCGGGGGAGAGTTGGCATTTGCTAGTGTTCTTCCCACCCTCAGCTAGCCTCTTAGGAAAAGAAAAACGAAGCTCCCGGAGCCCTCTCTGCCGGGGGAGCGTTCTCTTGGAGCCCTAAGCCCTGGTGCCTGGATTCGAAGGTGGGGAGTAGGGTCGCGGGGCGAAGCCAGCGGGATGTCGGAGCCTGGGCTTAACCCACCTAGCCTCAGTAGTCCAGGAGCGGGGAGTGGGCGAGCTTGGGGGAGGGGAGGGGCGGAGGAGACCCCATCCCAAGAAGCTTTGGCACCTGCTCTGGGGCAGCGGGTCTGGACAGGCAGCGGCAGCCCGAATCCAGACCTCCGCAGAGCAAAGCTTCTAGCGCGTCCGCCTGCCTAGTTTTAAAGAAGGCTTGGGACTAGGTCGGCCGACCTTGATCGCCTCCCTCCACTCCCTCAGAGAGGGGACTGCTGGAGTTTTGTGTCCTCAAGGACACACACACACACACATACACACACACACACACACGTTTCTGTCCTCCTTCCTCCCTGACCTCTCCGGGTTCCCCGGCCCCCTCTCGGGAGGAGTTTGCCCGGGGTGTGTGCCCGGGCCTCTGATCTGGACCCGAGATGACTGTCGCCAGGGCTGGGTGGCGGGACTGCAGTCCCTGCCAGGGGACTTCCTTCGAATTCGGTGCTCACGACAGACTCTCCTCTGGGGGCCCCCCTTCCGGTTCTGTTTTAGAGGCTGCTACCACTCGGGAAGCTGGTGGGAGAAATAATTTGACTCTTGGAGGAAATTTAAAAAGTGAAGGGGAATTTGAGGATTCAAAGCTGCGAAGATCAGAAGGCTGATTTATTTATTTATTTAGTGGGAGGAGGGTGGGCACGGGGAGCCGGAAGCCTGACTCTCACAACTACGTAGGCTTTTTTTTTCCCCCTGAAAGAACGTTGAGCTTTAAGAAAGCAACTTGTTAATCTGAAAACCACGACGAATTTTCTCCTCACAGGCCTTCAGTTCCTGTCCCATGATTTCTCTCCCACCACAGCCCCGAAGTCTTGGTTTTAAACCGTGTGGAGCTGCGGTCGCATTTTCTTTTTACAGTGGGTTTCCAAAAGTACCATCCAAGTATACTTAAAGTTTTCCTCTCCTCCAGTTGTCACCCCACAAAAGAATAACTGGCTTGAGGTCCTTTTGTTCAGGTCAACTTGTGCGTGAAATCTTTTTGTTGTTCTTTCAAAGGAAGGCAAAAGTTGCAGTTGATTTTAAAAAGGACGAATTTAACTCTCTGAAAGTGGAGCGGTTTTCAAGTTGCTCGGAGACACTAAGCACGGGCGTCGCTTTTATTTATTACCTTCTTAAAACGATCATTTATTTGCTCTGGACATAACAATTTTTGATTGAGGATTCAATATTGTTTAGACATTAACACAGATACCTAGCACTTCCCCTCTCTATGAAAATGGGGGGTTTAAATTTTTTTCGTATAATTTCAATCGTCTAGCTACAGTTGATTTTTTTCTTTAGAGTATTAAAAAAAAGAGTTGATCAGATTTTAAACTTGAAAAATATTATTTCCGATTTCAAAGAAATATTTCTGTTGGAAAACTAAAACCCAACCCAGGGGTATAAAATATTTATGCGAATCAGACCATTTCTTTTTGTAAAAAAATCGCATGATATATATATATTTTAGATTCCTGGGATATCAGCTTCCAAGGATATTAAATAACCAAGGAGTCCGAGGTGATTTTTCAAGGTGATACAATCAAAAGTATAACAGAAAACACACTCGGATTATTTTAGGAGCATTTAGTCTTTGGAAAATCGCTTCGATGCCACTTTTGAGAAATTCTGAATTGTTTCGTTTCCAAATGTGTAAAGAAAAAGCAACTCTGGCCAACCGTAGCGTTCAGGGGCGGCCGTGGTCGTTCGAGGAGCGGGCCACGGTCCCCGCAGGCCACTTCATCCAGCGCCGCGCCGGGCCTGGCCGGGCACAGGTGGTTTGGCTGCTTCTAAAGATGCCGGGCTCCGAGGGCGTCCTGCCGCCGGGGTTGGGAGAGCGATGCCCGCGGCGCTCCTGACTCCGGGGAGACCTGTTGGCCTCGAGGAAGCGGTGTTTGCGCCGACCGGCCGGCTCGGCGCGGAGACCGGCGTCGAGGCCGCGGGCGCGGGAGGCTGCGAGCGGCTCCCCTGTCGCACCGTGCCCTCCAGCTGCCCGGGTCCTGCCCTCCCGGCCCCGCGGAGCTCGGAGGCCCCGGGGCCCGCACCGAGCCGCTTCTCCGGGAGGGGCTGCGCGGCCCGGCGGCTCAGGAGGCGGAGGGAGCCGGCCAGGATTGATGTCTAAATCAATGCCGTTTCTAGGCGCTTCTCTCTACTTCTCTTCGTCTTTCTCAAAGGCAGATCGCCTCCCGAGGGTGGATTTCTTCTCCCTTCGCGAAGTCGGGGAGAGGAGAGCGTCCGCACTTAACTGAAACCTCAGCGCCACGCGAGGTCCCTGAGAGGTGGGGGGGATCTAGCAATAAGCACCCACATGGAGGGAAACTGCGGGCCTGGGAGCCGCTCGTCCCTCCTCATCCTCCTTTTTTCCTCAGGCTGCTCCCCCCTCCCGCATTGTTTCCTACACCTGAGCTCCTGCTTCCCTCGCCCAGACTGAATGGCGCCCCGGCTCGGGCTGTTCTCCCAGCAGTGGCACGTGGCGAGGCCTGCCCCCGACCGCCCTTCTAATCCCAACTGGACCCCCAATTTGACGGGATCCAGAAGGGGAGACCCCTAGTCTCCGACGCCAAACCCGGCCCTGCTCAGGCCGGCCTGGCTACTTCTGATTTAATTATTCACTGATGAATTAGCTGCAATTGTGAAAAATCAGCGGCCACTATTGATTCCCGGAACGAGTAGGGGGTGGGGAGGCCGCGGGGCGCAGACGGAGGGCGGGGAGTCGGCTCCGGCCCTCGGGTGCCCTCGACCGGGGTCCTCGTCGGGCCCCCCCGGCCCCCAGCCGAGCACGCGGCTTCGTAGGGCCTCCAAGCCTCAGGCTCCTCTCCTCGCGCGAAGACAGCCGGGGCCCGCCTGTGTGTGCGCGGGGCCGACAGGCCTGGTCTACCCCCCTCAGGCCTGCGCCGGCCTCCTGCGGAGGAGAACTGAAGACAAAGGGCAGGACCAGGGGAGGGACGCTCCCTCAGGGCTCGCGGGGGACGGCCTTGGGGGCGGCGGGCGCCTCAGGCTCGGCGCGGGTCTCAGGCTCGGCGCGGCTCCCGGGCCGACCCCGCGTCCTGCAGGCGGAAGGGCGCACCGGCGGCGCTTCCGGTCCCCGCACGCCCGGCTGGGGGGCCTCGTGCGGCAGCCGCCGCCGCCCGGCTCCAGGATGCCCCGGAACACCGGCTCCCCGCAGAGGCCGCCCTCCTCGTGGGCAGGGCGGGCCACGTTCGGCGGATAGTGGAGACTTCGCGCCGCCGCCGCCAGAGCAACAAGTCCAGGCGGGCTCGAGGCGGCGGCACCCCGAGGGCAGGCAGTGGATGCCATTTCCCTCTCCTTTGTACCAAACTGAGTGAGAGATGTGTGTCCTGAGGAGGAGTGTCTATGTGTCCTCAGAACCAGGAGTTGACACAACTGTGTGGAGAATACATGCTAAAGAAGCCGTTCTGGTTCTAACTGACTCAAAAAGGTAGAAAGATTTGGTGTATATACATAGCGTATGAGAATCACCCCCTCTCCCCGCCTCGCCCTTGTATCTATATCAGAAAAGCACTGGCAGCCAGAGAGTAGTCCTTTGACGTATACATTTTATGTCCGCTTCGTTGGGCGTCTTAAAACCATGTAGTTTTCCATTACAATTTGAAATTTTCTTATACGACATTTTATAAGAATCAAATTATACAAGAAATATGTAGGCTATGTAGAGCAAAAGTATTACAGGTGTAAAGCTCCTCATTCCCGATGTCTCACTTTTCTATTTCCTTCTAAAACGGCCCTTAAGTATTTTACTGTCTTCCTTTGTTGGAGGAATGTGTGCTTCAGACTTTCTCCTGGAAAGAGTTGAGCACTGGCTCCCTGGAGATCAAATATAGAGTCAAAAAGGGCCCTCTCACTGCATTGCCTGCTTCATAATCCATGGGCTGAGTATAGGTCACTGAACACAAAATGGCCTTTCCTCTCTTGCTTACTGAGATGGTTTAATGGATTTTGTAATGGTTTTCCAACTATCAGACTGGGGAAACCTGGTTTGTGGGCATTGTTTTCACATCAACCAAATTCAGTGCATTTGTCAAATTCTTTACCTTACCGATATAAATCGGTGACAAGATAATGGAATTTTCTGGGATAATTTTGAAATATCATGTTTTGAAACACCAGGTTTCAAACATGCTTTGTAATTTTAAATGTGGAAAATCCTTAAAATTTTCCATTAAGTTGATCCTGGGCTTGGTGAAAGTTCTGGAAATCCTTTCAATAATATCCTATATATATCTGCTACAAAACTATGATGTTTGATCTGGTTGCAGTTTTTAATAGGTCTCTCCCTTCCCACTTTTTATTTTTTTTTTAAGTAGGAGACTTTGTCGGGGAGGGAGTGAATTGGGGTGAATTTCAACCTCCAGTAAAATAGAGGTGGGGTGAGTGGAAATGTTTTTAGGAATTCACAAACCAACTAAGGTTACCTAGATTCATATGATTAAGGCAAGGATTTTGTGTTTTGGGAGGACAGAGTTTTTGCCTTTTGCCTCTGCAGTTTTTGCTGTTCCCAGTGACGAACTATGTTCATCCCCAGTGAACTTGGCTAATATCAGCTCATATCTGAAGCTTCAGTTGCCATTTTTATACTTCATTTTTGAAGCTATTTGCATATCTGATTTACTTTGGAATTTTTTTACTTTCTTTTTTTCTCATACTTTAGTTTTTCTCCCTGTTATTCTAAACTTCTCTTTTTAGAGTTATTACTTAATTAAATTACTCATTACTTAAGTGATACCACTCATAATGGTAACTAATGCTATGAGATATCGTGGCATTCTTGGGGAAATGATGACTAACCCTAGTTTAGTTAAATTTTTTTTTTTTACTTGACTCTTTCATCAAGAAGAACTTGCCTTTGTTAAATATTGTAATTTAGATATTGGGACATAAATGGGGATAACTTTGTAATGATTAGCTTCATATTCCAAAAGCTTTAAGGCTTCTCAGAAATGAATTTTCAGAAATGAATTTTCAGAAATGAATTTTCTTTTAGTTCTAATTCCAAGTGACGTAATTTTCAGAAATGAATTTTCTTTTAGTTCTAATTTTCAGAAATGAATTTTCTTTTAGTTCTAATTCCAAGTGACGTAATTCAGTGCGTGGGTTCTGGGTTTTTTGGTTCCTATCTGTAACTAATTTACAGACCAAGAAAGACAGAAGGAACAGAAAACAGAATGAGAGAACAGAAACTGTCATGATTTAAAGTGATTCATGAGACCAGAATTGCTTCAGAGTTATGTCATTTTTTGGAAAGTGTTACAAATTTTTGATTAAGGGATTTCTTCTGAAGGGAATTTTAAGTTTTATGTGGAAAAATTGCTTGTTTAAGTCCTGTTTTTTCAAAGGGGAACCATAGCAATATTTACTATATCATCAAAGTGTCCTGGCTGGAGAGATGTGGGAAGTCTCAAGGGTCATGTTTAACATCAGGTTTGTTACACAATATAAGCAAACAGTAGCAACCCTGGATATTTTGTATTCTTGATATTCTGAAAAAAAATTGGGTATCAATCAAATGAACATATATTAAACCAGGGTCACTTACCTTGTAAATGAACCTTCTGGATGCACCCATTTTAAAAGTGAATAATCCCTTGGAAACCAATTATTTATAATTATATATATATATATATGCTTAAAATATAGATTTCTGTAAGTTGGGGCTGCTTACAGTAGTAAGTAGTTAGGGTGGGGTGGGTGGGGTGAAGCAGGCAGTAGAAGAAGTTACATCTATAGGAGTTTATCCATAACGGGGTAAAATTTATCCCCGTGGTTTATTCTCCCCTTTATGACACTTCAAATCCTACCAACCTTTAATACTGTGTTTGTAAACTTTCTGGGTGATATCCACAGTAGGAAATGGATTTTACATTGCAACCCTAGCACATATATATGCACATTTCAGGAAGCAGAGACATCTTTTAAAGTGCCCTTTTGTAGCCAAACTTGTATTTGAAATTAATTACTAAATCTTAGAACCTTGTCTGATTGTTCTGAGAGGTGTCATTTTCTTCTCTGTATACCATGTGTTTTTCTTGCTGCTCATTCAGTACAATCATCTAAAGCTTGGTATTGTTACTTGTGTATGAAGTTCATTGGCTGTTTTAGATAGTGAGCACTTGAGGATGCCTTCCTGGAGGTAAGTCTCTAGTGGTATGCTACAGGGCCCTTGACCCTATCTTGTTCAATATTTTTTTTGAAGTCTTTACTGAAGGTTAGAAGGTCTACTCATCAAATTTTTAGGTGACACAAAGCTAGCAGTCATAGCCAATATATTGAAAGAGAAAATCAAGATTCAAAATAAAACATGAATGTTGGAAAGAAAACCAACATGATTTAATGGAACAAAGACCAGTATGAAAGCCCTTTATTGAGGCTGAAAATATAAATCAAAGGAGGTTCCTGGATTGTCACAACAATGCATGTGCAAAAATGGAGGTATTAGTGTACTCTAAATGCAAAATGATACAAAAGTATTATGTTGCATAAAAAGCTAATGTAATTTTAGGCTAAACTACTAGAAATATGGCATATAGCTTACAAAGAAGGTAACAGGTTCCCTGTATTCTGGGCTGGAGGCTTATCTAGCTCTAGCTACCTCATTTTAATATAGCTATTGATAAGCTAAAGATTACCGTGGGCTCTCAGGGTGTGAGGGAAGAGGAAACCACGCTTTATGTGGAAGAGTTAGAGCACATGTTTAAGCTGGGGAAGAGGCAAATGGTGTGGTACATGATTGCCACTTCAAATATTTGCCTAGCTGTCATGTGGCAGAGGGGGTAGAGTATTTTTTCCTGATCCTCGGGGCAGAGTTAGGACCAAAGGGTAAAAGTGACAGTGGAGTTGACTTTGATTCTAATAATTAAGGTTGTCCAAGAGTACAGCAAGTTACCACATGAAAAGTGCATTCTTCATCCACAGGCGTATTCTGCACAGGCTGAGTGAACATCTGGCTAGGATGCTATTAATAGGGATCAGCTGAATTAGGCAGCAGGTTGAAATAAGTGATCTTTCTGGTTGAATTCCAGAATTTTCTGAATTAATTATTTAAAAATATTGTGCAAGTGATTTTATATAGATGATTTTAAGAGATAGGTTAATGTTAATATGCTTGTAGGAACTTTAAATGTACATGGTAGAGCATTTTCTGTCTCAAAGTGCTGTAAAACCAATCCCTTATTTATGAAAAACACAACTTCATTATTTCTTGTCTGCATTTTTAAAATCCAAAAAAATCTCCGAAAATCAAAAGTTTTTCTAATCTCATGTCGAAATAGCCTTAACTGAACGGATGTGAGACTATTTCAGTCTTTATCCCACTTAGAATGAACATTTGTACATACCTCTGCAGAAATATTATTGTGTTTAATTACAAGGTGCTTTCCCGGACCCTGTTTGGGGTATGTAGTATGTGATTTTTTGCTGCTAACACGTTTCAAATATCTGAAAAATTCTCAATTCTAAACCATCTATCTCCAAAGAATTTGGTTAAAGGATTGTTATTATTATCCATACTTACCTTATAATTAGATAGTTCTTGTTTTTTCAGAGTAACTTGAATCCATTGGCCAGAAATCTAGACAATAAGCTACATTACTAACCTGTGCTAGAATGATTCTCAAGAACTATTACTGAGTCCCTAAACCTTGTCACAGAAGGAATTTGCTTTATAAGCCAAATTTATACTAGATAATGAAACGATAAGTTGCTCTGCTGTTTCCATATTTATTTTATGAAGAGGTTAGTGGCAAAAATGATCAATGTCAAAGGTCTTCTCCCAAGCATATCTGATATTCCTTAAGGCTGGCTCTGGGTGACAATATCACACTTTTCTGGCCTAGGTGGAGGAGTTAGTAGGATCACTTAATTAATGGCTTTTATTTTACCAATCATTTCTGTAACTATTACTCATTCTGTAGACATTTATGGAACACCTACTCCAGACTGGCCCTCAACTAGGCAACAGACAAGATGAATGAAATGAAAATAGTATCCTTAATATGCCCACATACTAATTTGATCCTCAAAACAACCTGTAAGGTAAGCAAGGCAGACATTATTGTTCCCGTTAAAGATTAAAAAATGGAGTCTCAGGGAAATTAAGTGACTTTCTTAGGGTCACACATCCAGTAAGTGGTAGACAGGACTTGAATCCAAGGCTTTAGTTCAGAATCTACTTATTTTTCCATCGTATTAACATATATTAAGGACCTGTTGTTCACCATACAAATTGTATCTTCTCCTCACCCAAAATTTATCATCAACTTTTCTTTTACTTGGCTGCTCAGAATTTGTAGCCACTTTTTATGTTTGGAGAAGGCATTGTGAAATGCGTTTTTATGGGAGATTGGCTTCCAACTTCTTACTATGAAAGCCCAAATGCCCAAACTCTCCCTTTTCCATCCCTTGGCAGTTGGGACTCAGGAACATCAACCAAGCTCAGTCAATAAGATATGCCTCCCTCAAGGTCAAACACCAAAGAACAAAGGAGTGGGAACAGCCTAGAATTCATGCTGGTGAAGCTGGTGTACCCTGCGTCCAGCAATGTCAGCTGGTTCTTTGGTTATGATTCCTTATGCCTAAACTTTATTGATTTCAGACCATTTGCTGGACTTGGTTCTCATCCCTTTTGGGCTATTCTGTGAGCCATCTGATTTCCTTTCACTAAATTTGTTGCAAAAGTCAGCCTGAGTCAGTTTCTGTTGTTTTCAAGCAGGAACTTTAGAGAATCATTTTATAGACTAGGTACTGAGAATTGGTCAGATTGTGGACATATTTTGAAGAGAGACCTGACAGCATGTGTTGAGGCATTGGATATGGAATGTGAGAGAAAGAAGTCAAGGATGCCTTCAAAATTTTTGTTCTGAATAATGAAAGAATAAAGCTACCATCAGTTCCAGTTCTCTATTACCAAAAATCGCCCCCCAAATAGTGGACTAAAACAGCAACCATTTTTATTATCTCTCCGTTGACTTGGGCCTCTCACAGCATAATGGCTGAGTTTTGAGAGGGAGCAGTCCCTGAGGATGGACATTCCAAGAGAACCTGGACATTCCAAGAGACCTAGTCTCAGAACTCACATTGTGTCACTTCCCCCCCGTATTCTATGGCTAGAATTATTCACAGGCTCATCCAGATTCAAAGACGAGGGGACTCTGGAACAACAAAGAATGTGGACCCATGTTTTGAAACATTTATTAGGGAACTCTAAGAAAGGTGGGGAAGACTGGGAGAGGAAAAAGTTGAGGGGGGATATCATGTGTTCGGACTTGTTAAGTGTAGATGTCTCTTAGGCAATCAAGAAGAGATAGTGGGTAGGCAATTGGGTTATGAGTCAGGTGTTCAGGTGAGAAGTTGAGGCTAAAGATATAAATTTTAAAAAATATTCTTGTATTTTTTTCTATAGTTTTGTTTATTTATTTTATTGGACACACCGTGTGGCATGTGGGATCTTAGTTCCCTGACCAGGGATCGAACCCATGCCTCCTGCAGTGGAAGCATGGAGTCTTAACCACTGGACCGCCTGGGAAGTCCCTAAAGATATAAATTTAAGAGTTGTATGTGTGTACCTGGTGTGTAAAGCCATGGGACTGGTTGAGATAGATCAGCTAGAGATGTAGCCTTATAATATGTTTTGAAGTCAGGGAGTGTGACAGCTCCAGCTTTGTCATTCTTGCTCATAATTGCTTTGGACATTTGGGGTCTTTTGTGGTTCTAAGTAAACTTTAGGATTGTTTTTTCTATTTTGGTAGAAAATGCTATTGAGATTTTGATAGAAACTGTGCTGAATCCTCAGATCACGTTGGAAAATGTGGACATTTTGACAATGTTAATTCTTCCAGTGCATGAACCTGAGATGTCCTTCCATTTGTTTGTGTCCTTTAAATTTTCTTTTGTCATTGTTTTGTAGTTTTCAGCCTACAAGTCTTTCACTTCTTTTGTTAAGCTTATTCCTAAGTTTCTTCTTATTTTTGATGCTATTGTAAGTGGAATTATTTTAATTTGCTTTTCAGGTAGGTTGTTGTTAGTGTATAGAAACACAATTGACTTTTGTATGTTGATTTTGCATCTTGTGGCTTTACTGAATTTGGTTATTAGTTCCACAGTTTTTGTACAGTCTTTAGAGTTTTCTACATATGAAGATCATGTCATCTTCAAATAGAGGTAATTCTACTTCTTCCTTTCTGATTTGAATGGCTTTTATTTCTTTTTCTTGCCTAATTTTTCTGGCTAGGACTTCCAGTGCTATGTTGAACAGGAGAGGTAAGAGTGGGCATCCTTGCCTTGTTCTGGATCTTAGAAGGAAAGCTTTTGGCTTTTCATTGTTGAGCATAATGTTTGCTGTGGGCTTTTCATAAATGGCTTTTATTGTATTGAAGTAAGTTCCTTCTATACCTAATTTGTTGAGAGTTTTTAATCATGAAAAGATATGAATATTGTGAAATGCTTTTTATGCATCCATTGTGATGATCATGTGATTTTAATCCTTCATCCTGTTAATGTGGTGTATCATGTTAATTGATTTATATGTGTTGAACCATCCTTGTATCACAGGGATAAATTCTACTTAGTCATGGTGTATGATTTTTAAAATATGCTGTTGTATTTGGTTTGCTGGTATTTTTTTTAGGATTTTTGCATCTATGTTCAGCAGGATATTGACCTGTAGTTTTTTTCTTGTGGTATCTTTGTCTGCTTTGGTTTCAGACTGACCTCATAGAATTAGTTTGAAAGTGTTTCTTCTTCTAATTTTTAGAAGAGTTTAAGAAGGATTGGTATTCTTTTTAAATGTTTGGTAAAATCCACACATGAAGCCATCTGGTCCTGGGCTTTTATATGTTGGAAGTTTTAAAATTACCCCTTCAGTCTTTTTATTTGGTATGTGCAGAGTTTCTGTTTCTTCTTGATTCAGTCTTGGTAGGTTGTGTGTGTCTAAAAAATTCCTCTACCATGTCCAATTTGTTGACATATGCTTGTTTATAATAGTCTCTTATGATCCTCTTTATTTCTGTGAGATTAGTTGTAATGTCTCCTCTTTCATTTCTGATTTTTATTGAGTCTTCTCTCTTTTTTTCCCTTGTCTAGCTAAGGGTTTGTTGATTTTGTTTTACTTTTCAAAAACCAGCTTCTAGTTTCATCAATTTAAAAAATGTTTTTCTATTCTCCATTTCATTTATTTATGCTCTAATATTTATTAGTTCCCTCTTTCTGCTAATTTTGGGCTTAGTTTCTTCTCTTTTTCTAGTTCCTTGGGGTATAAATTTAGGTGGTTTATTTGAGATCTTTCTTTTTTTTCAATGTAGGTATTCATTGCTATAAAATTCCCTTTCTGTACTGTTTTCTTTGGCATCTCATTAATTTTGTTATATTGTATTGTTGTATTTTTATTTTCATTTGCTTTGAGATATTTGCTAATTTTCTTTTGATTTCTTCTTAGACCCAATAGTATTTTTTAGAGTGTGTTGTTTAATTTCCATGTATTTGTTAATTTTTCCATTTTTAAATTATTGATATCTAGTTTCATTCCATTGTGATTGGAAAAGATACATAGAATTATCTCAGTATTCTTAAATTTGTTAAGGTTTGTTTTGTGACCTAGCATGTGATCTGTTCTGGACAATGTGTTTCTGTAGGAGAATGAGGGCTGGAGGTGTCCTATTCTGCCATCTTGCTGCCCTCCATTTTAAAAAAGTCCTAGTCACCTTCCTAACCCCTGGAAACCACTAATCTAGTCTCTATTTCTCTAATTTTGTCATCTCAAGAATGTTATATAAGTGGAATCATATGGTAGGCAACCTTTTGAGAATTGGCTGTTCACTCAGCTTAATTCTCTGGAGATCCATCTAGGTTGTTGTGTATATTAATAATTTACTCCTTTTTATTGCTGAATAGTATTCCATGGTATGGTTGTACCACAGTTTACTTAACTATGCAGCTGTTGAAAGATTTTTTTTTCCAGTTTTTGGTTATTTTATGAATAAAACTGTCATGAACATTAATGCACAGGTTTTTTGTGAACATATGTCTTCATTTTTCTGGAATAGATGTCCAACAGTGCAGTTGCTGGATTGTCTGGTAGTTGCATGTTTCCTTTTTTTTTTTAAGAAACTGCAAACTTTTTCCCATAGTGTCTGTACCATTTTGCTTTCCCACTAACAATGTGTGAGTGATTGAATTTCTTTACATCTTCACCAGCTTTAGTATTGTCAATATTTGTGTAGTAATGTTTCATTACAGTTTTAGTTTGTGTTTCCTTAGTGGCTAGTGATGTAGAAGATCTTTTCATGTGCTCACTTGCCATCTGTATATACACTTCAATGAAATGTCTGTTCATATGTTTTGCCCATTTTAAAATTGGATTGTTTGTCTTTTACTGTTGGGTTTTGAGAGTTCTTTTTATATTCTAGATAGTAGTCCTTTGTCAGATAGGTAGTTTGCAGATAGTTTCTCCCAGTCTGGACCTTGCCTTTTCCCTCTCTTAAGTAGGACCTTTCACAGAGCAAATATTAATTTTGGTGAAGTCCAATTTGTAAATTTTTTTTTTGTGGACCATGCTTTTGATTTCAAGGCTAAGAATGCTTTGCCTAGCCCTAGATCTATTGTCTCACATACTTATTTTTTCTAAAGTTTTATAGTTCTACATTTAACATTTAAATCCAAGATCCATTTTGTGTTAATTTTTGTAAAAGGGTGAGGTTTAGAACAAAGTTATTTATTTATTTTTTTGCCTGTGTATATCCAGTCACTTCAGCTTCATTCATTGAAAATGCTATTTTTACTCTGTTGAATTATGTTTGTACCTTTGTCAAAAATCAGTTGGGCATAAACATGTGGGTCTACTTCTGAGTTCTCTATTCTATTCCATTGAGTTGTGTGTCTGTCTTTCCACTAATATCACATAGTCTTGGTTACTGTAACTATATAAGAAGTCTGGAAATCAGACTAATTCCTTCTCCTTTGTTTTTCTTTTAAACAATATTTTAGATATTTTAGTCCTTTATACATTTTAGGATAATTTTATCTATATCTACAAAAAATCTTGATTGGATTTTGATAAGAATTATGTTAAACTTGAATATACATTTGGAAATAATTGACATCTTTACTATGTTGTGTCTTCTAGTCCATGAACATGGTATGTCACTCAATTCATTTATGTCTTCTTTCATTTATTTTATCCTGATGTGTAGTTTTCAGCATACAAATCCTATACACATTTTGTTATGCTTTCCCTAAGAGTTTCACTTTGATTTTAAATGATATTTTATTAAAAATATTGGTATCCATGTGTTCATTGCTATATATAGAAATACAGTTAATTTTTATGTTTATCTTGCTGCTTGCAACCTTGCTGAACTCACTTATTAGTTTTTTTTTTGTTTTTATTTTTGGTGAGGTTCTTGGGATTCTTCTATGTAGACATTCATTGTCATCTGCAAATAGGAACAGTTTTATGTCTTCCTTTATTATCTGTATAAATTTTATTTCTCTTCTTGCCTTATGGCACTGCCTAGAAAACTTTTAGTACTGTGTTGAATAAGAGTGGTGAGAGTAGATATCCTTGCCTTGTTCCTGACCTTAATGGGGGACACATTCAGTCTTTCACCATTTAGTATAATGTTAGTCATAGATGCTCTTTATAAAGTTGAGGAAGTTTCCTATCTTCCTAATTTTATGAGTTTTATCATGAATAGGTATTGAATTTTGTCAAATAATTTCTATGCTTTGATTGATATATATGATCATATAATTTTTCTTCTCTTTTTAATGTGCTGGGTTATATTGATTGATTTTCTAATACTGGACTTACTGTGAGTCCCTGGAATAAACATCATTTAGTCATTGTGGTGATTAGTTGTATGTGTCAACTTGACTGGGCTAAGGGATGTCCAGACAGCTGATAAAACACTATTTCTGGGTGTGTCTGTAAGAGTGTTTCTGGAAGATATTAGCATTTGAATTGATGAACTGAATAAAGTAGATAGTTCTCCCCAATGTCAGTAGGTATCATCCAATCCACTGAGGGCCCATATAGAACAAAAAAGCAGAGGAATAGCAAATGTGCTGTCTCTCTGTGTTTGAGCTGAGATATCCATCTTCTCCTGCTTTCAGACGTTGGTGCTCCTGGTTCTTGGGCTTTCACGCTCATATTGGGACTTACACCATCAGTCTCCCCATTGTAATTCTCAGGCCTTTGAATTCAGACTGAATTACAGCTTTCCTGTTTCTCCAGCTTACAGATAGTGGATTGTGGGACATTTCAAACACCATAACCATGTGAGCCATTTCCTATAAAACATCTCCATATATATACCTTATTGGTTCTTTTACTCTGGAGAACTCTTACTAGTGCAGTCATGTGTATAATTCTTTGCATAGACTGTTGAATTTTATTTACTAATATTTTGCTAGGGAATTTTGCATCTATATTCATGAGGGATATTGGTTCATAGTTCTTTCTTCATATTGTCTTTGTCTGGTTTTGGTATCAGGATAATACTTGCCTCATAAAATGAATTGAGAAGCTTTCCCTCATTCTGGAAGAGATTGTGTAGACTTGGTGTTAATTATGGTAGAATTCTGTAGTTAATCCATCTGGACCTGGGGAGTTCTCTTTTGGGAGTTTTTAAATTGCAAATTCAATCTCCTTAATAGTTATAACACTGCTCTATCTATTTCATGTTGGGTGTTAGGTTGTGCTTTTTGGGGAATTGGTACATTTCATTTAAGTTGTCAAATATATATGTAGAATTTTTCATAGTATTCACTTATTATCCTTTTGATATCTGCAGGGTCCCTTATTTTATTCATGATATCAGTAATTTGTGTCTTCTCTCTCTCTCCCTCTCTCTTCAGTCTGTTAGGTACTTGTCAATTTTACTGATCTTTTTTTTAAAAATTAATTTATTTTATTTTATTTTTGGCTGCGTCAGGTCTTCGTTGCTGTGTGCAGGCTTTCTCTAGTTGCGGCGAGCAGGGGCTACTCTTCATTGTGGTGCACGGGCTTCTCACTGTGGTGGCTTCTCTTGTTGTGGAGCATGGGCTCTAGGTGCCCAGGCTCAGTAGTTGTGGCTCACGGACTCTAGAGTGCAGGCTCAGTAGTCGTGGCACACAGGCTTAGTTACTCTGCGGCATGTGGGATCCTCCCGGACCAGGGATCGAACTCATGTCCCCTGCATTGGCAGGCAGATTCTTAACCACTGTACCACCAGGGAAGTCCCTATTGATCTGTTGTTGAAGAACTAGCTTTTGTTTCAGTGATTTTCTCTGTTGCATTTCTGTTTTCAATTTCATTGATTTCTGCTCTTTATTTCCTTCCTTTTCCTTGTTCTGAGTTTATTTTTGATCTTTTTCTGGGTTCTTGAGGTAGGAGCTTAGATCATTGATTTGAAACTTTTCCTCTTTTCTAATGTATTTAATGCTATGAATTTCCCTTTCAACACTGCTTTAGCTGCATCCTACATGTTTTGGTATACTGGGTTTTCATTTTCATTCAGTTCTATGTGTTAAAAAATTTCCTATGAGACTTTCTGATGGAGTATTTTTAAGTATGTTGTTTAGTTTCCAAGATTTTTGAGATTTTTGGTTATCATTCTGTTATTGATTTCTAGTTTGATTCCATTGTGGACAAACAACACATTCTATAATTTCAATTATTTTAAATTCGTTGAGGTTTGCTTTATGGCTCAGGATATGGTTTATGTTGGTATATATTTAACAAGGAACTAGAAAATATAAAAAGAACCCATCAGTGCTGAAGAATACAGTAACTGAAATGAAAAATGAACTAGAAGGAACTATGTGATACAGAAGAATGTATAAGCAATCTGCAAGGTAGAATAATGGCAATCACCCAATCAGAACAGCAAAAAGAAAAACAAATTTTAAAAAATGAGGACTGTTTAAGGGACCTCTTGGACAACATCAAGCATATGAACATTTGCCTTATAGGGGTCCCAGAAGGAGAAGAGAGAGAGAAAAGGGGGGTAGAAAATGAATTTGATGAAGTTATGGCTGAAAACTTCCCAAAGCTGACAAAGGGAACAGACTTGCAGGTACAGGAATCAAAGAGAGTCCCAGACAAGATGAACCCAAGAGGTCCACACTAAGACATATCATAATTAAAATGGCCAGAGTTTAAAGAGAGAATTTTAAAGACAGCAAGAAAAAAGGTGTCGCATATTATGGAACCCCCATAAGGCTATCAGCTAATTTTTCAGCAGACTTTGCAGGCCAGAAGGGAGTGGCATGATATATTTAAAGTTCTGAAAGGGGAAAACCTACACCTAGGATATTCAACTCAGCAGCATTATCATTCAGAATTGAAGGAGAGATAAAGAACTTCTTAGACAAACAAAAACTAAGAGTTCATCAATAGTAAACTGACCCAACAAGAACTGTTAAAGGGTCTTCTCTAAGTGGAATTAAAAGCAACAATAAGAAGTAAGAATCTATAGGAAAGGAAAAATTCCTCTAGTAAAGGCAAATGTGTAATAAAAGCTGTGGATCAGCCACTTACATAAGTGAGTACAAAGACTAAAAGACAAAAATTGTAAAATCAACTATAATTACAGTAAATAGTTAAGGGATAGACGTGAAGATATAAAATATGACATCAAAAGCACAAAATGTGGGGGAGGGGAGCAAAAAATGTAGATCTTTTAGAGTGTGTTTGTTAAATGACTATCAGTTTAAAATAAGTAGAGTAGTTGTAGATCAACATATGTGAACTCCATGGTAACCACAAATCAAAACCCTACAATATACACAAAAACTATAGAGAAAAGAACACAAGCATACCACTAAAGAAAATTATCAAACCACAAGGGAAGAAACTAAATGAAGAAGAAAAGAACAGAGAACTACAAAAGCAATCAGAAAACAAATAACAAAATGGAAATAAGTACATACCTATCAATAATCACTTTAAATGTCAATGGACTAAATGCTCAAATCAAAGACATAGGGATTGGATTTTTAAAAGACCCATCTATTTGCTGCCTACAAGAGACCCACTTCAGAGCAAAAGACACAGACTGAAAATGAGGGGATGGAAAAAAGATATTTCATGCAAATGGAAATTAAAAGAAAGCTGGGGGGGCTTCCCTGGTGGCGCAGTGGTTGAGAATCTGCCTGCTAATGCAGGGGACACAGGTTCGAGCCGTGGTCTGGGAAGATCCCACATGCCACGGAGCAACTAGGCCCGTGAGCCACAACTACTGAGCCTGCGCGTCTGGAGCCTGTGCTCCGCAACGAGAGGCCACGACAGTGAGAGGTCCGCGCACCGCGATGAAGAGTGGCCCCCACTTGCCACAACTAGAGAAAGCCCTCGCACAGAAACGAAGACCCAACACAGCCAAAAATAAAAATAAATAAATTAAAAGAAGGCTCAACATTAAAAAAAAAAAAAATAAAAAAAATAAAAGAAAGCTGGGGTAGCAATAACACATCAGACAAAGTAGACTTTAAAACAAGTCTGTGACAAAAGACAAAGAAGGGCATTTTACAGTGATAAAGGGATCAATACAAGAGGATATAACATTAACACATATTCACCTAATATCGAGAACCTAAGTATATAAAGAAAATAGATTGGGAGTTTGGGATTGACATATACACACTGCTATATTTAAAATAGATAACCAGGACTTCCCTGGTGGCGCAGTGGTTGGGAATCTGCCTGCCAATATAGGGGACACAGGTTTGAGCTCTGGTCCGGGAAGATCCCACATGCTGGAAAGCAACTAAGCCCGTGCACCACAACTACTGAGCCTGCACTCTAGAGCCCATGAACCACAACTACTGAGCCTGCATGCCACAACTACTGAATCCCGTGTGCCTAAAGCCCATACTCCACAACAAGAGAAACCAATGCAATGAGAAGCCCACACACCACAATGAAGAGTAGCCCTCACTTGCCGCAACTAGAGAAAGCCGATGTACAGCAATGCAGACCCAATGCAGCCAAAAATAAATAAATAAAATAACTAAGAAGGACCTACTGTAAAACATTTTTATAAATTTAAAAAAGAAAATATTAACAGACATGATAAAGGGAGAAATTGACAACAATACAGTAATAGTAGGGGACTTTAATACCCCATTTAAGTCAATGGACAGATCATCCTGACAGAAAATCAATAAGGAAACAGTGACCTTAAGTGACACATTAGACCAGTTAGACTTAATAAAGATATCTACATTCCACCCCCAAATAGCAGAATACACATTCTTTTCAAGTGCACATGGAACATTCTCCAAGAGAGGTCACATGCTAGTCCACAAAAGTCTCAACAAATTTAAGGGGATAGAAATTATACGAAACATTTGTTCCAAACACAATGGTATGAAACTAGAAATCAATTACAGGAAGAAAAATGGGGAAAAAAACCAAACACATGGAGACTAAATAATATGCTACTAAAAAAAAAAATCAGTGGTTCAAGGAAGAAATCAGAAAACACCTCTAGACAAGTAAACATAAAAACACAACTTCCAAAATCTGTAAAGTGCAGCAAAAGCATTTCTAAGAAGGAAGTTTATAGAGATACAGGACTACTTCAAGAAACAAGAAAAATCTCAAACACCACAACATACCATCCAAAGGAATCGGAAAAAGAAGCACAACAAAGCCCAAAGTCAGCAGAAGGAAGAAAATAATGAAGATCAGAAGGGAAATAGGGACTTCCCTGGTGGCGCAGTGGTTAAGAATATGCCTGCCAATGCAGGGGACATGGGTTCAATCCCTGGTCCAGGAAGATCCCACATGCCACAGGGCAACTAAGCCTGTGCACCACAACTACTGAGCCTGTGCTCTAGAGACCACATGCCACAACTACTGAAGTCCACACACCTAGAGCCTGTGCTCTGCAACAAAGAGAAGCCACTACAATGAGAAGCCCACGCAATGCAATGAAGAGTAGCCCCCACTCACTGCAACTAGAGAAAGCCTGCGCTCAGCAACGAAGACCCAACGCAGCCAAAAATAAATAAATAAATAAATATAAAAAGAGAAAGGAAATAAATAAAATCAATCGCCTCCCCCACACACAGAAAAGAAAATATCAATGAACTGAAGAGCTGTTTTTTTGAAAGGACAAACAAAATTGATAAGCCTTTAGCCAGGTTCATTAAGAAAAAGAGAGGGAGGACCTAAATATACAAAATAAGAAATGAAAGAGGAGAAATTACAACCAATATCACAGAGATACAAAAAATCATAAGAGAATTCTGTGAATAGTTATATGCCAACAAATTGGACAACTTAGAAGAAATGGATACATTTCTAGAAACATACAATCTTCTAAGACTGAATCAGGAAGAAATAGGTAATCTGAATAGACTGATCACTAGTAGTTAAATTGAATCAGCAATCAAAAAATTCCCAGCAAACCTCAGTCCAGGACTGGATGGTTTCACAAGGGAATTCTACCAAAAATATAAAGTAGAGCTAATACCTGTCCTTCTCAAGCTATTCCAAAAATTTGAAGAGGAGGGAGCCCTCCCAAATTCATTCTGTGAGGCCACCATTACTCTGATGCCAAAACTGGACAAAGACACTCCAAAACAAAACTACAGGCTAATATCTCTGATGAATATAGATGCAAAAATAATCAACAAAATACTAGCAAATGAAATTCAACCATATATGATATACACCATATATGGTGTATATCATACACCATGATAAAGTGGAGTTTATTCTAAGAATGCAAAGATGGTTCAGTATCTGCAAATAAATCAATGTGAAAAACCACATTAACAAAATGAAGGATAAAAATCACATGATCATCTCAAAAGATGCAGGAAAAGCTTTTGACAAAATTCACCGTCCATTCATGATAAAAACTCTTATCAAAGTTGGTACAGAGGGAATATAGCTCAACATAATAAAAGCCATTTATGACACACCCGCAGCTAACATCATACTCTATGGTGAGAAGCTGAAAAGTTTTTCTCTAAAATCAGGAACAAGACAAGGATGCCCAGTCTTGCCACTTCTATTTAACACAGTTATTGGAAGTCCTAGCCACAGCAACCAGGCAGGAAAAAGAAATAAAAGGCATCCAGATTAGAAGGGAAGGAGTAAAACCATCACTATTCTCAGATGACATGATACTATATATAGGAAACCCTAAAGTCTCGACCAAAAAACTATTAGAAGTAATAAGTGAATTCAGTAAAGTTTTAGAAAAAAAAGATTAATATACAGAAATCTGTTGCTTTTCTATACACTAATAATGAACTATCAGAAAGAGAAAGCAAGAAAATGATCCTGTTCAAAATTGTATCAAAAAGAATGGAACAACTAAGAATAAACAAAGGAGGTGAAAGACCTGTACTCTGAAAACTATAAAACACTGATGAAGGAAATTGAAGATGATACAAAGAAATGGAAAGATATCCTGTGTTCATGGATTGGAAGAATTAATATTGTTAAAAAATTCTTATCTCCCAAAGCAATCTACAGGTTTAATGCAACCCTATCAAAATAACCCATGATATTTTTCAAATAACTAGAACAAATAATCCTAAAATTTATATGGAACCATAAATTACCCTGAATAGCAAAAGCAATCTTGAGGAAAAAGGGCAAAGTTTGGAGGTACCACGCTTTCTGACTTCAGACTATACTACAGAGCTATAGTCATCAAAACAGTATGGTACTGGTACAAAAACAGACACATAGATCAATGGAACAGAATAGAGAGACCAGAAATGAACCCAGGCACCTATGTTCAATTAATATATGACAAAAGAGGCAAAAATATACAGTGGAGAAAAGGCAAGCCTATTCAATGAGTGGTGCTGGAAAAACTGGACAGCTAGATATGAGAGAATGAAATTAGAACATTTTCTCATAACACATACAAAAATAAACTCCAAATGGATTAAAGACCTAAATGTAAGTCCAGAAACCATAAAACTCCTAGGAGAAAACATAGGCAGAACATTCTTTGACATAGTTTAACAATAGTTTTTTGGGTCAGTCCCCTCAGGCAAAGGAAACAAAAGCAAAAGTAAACAAATGGGACCTAATTAAAATTAAAAGCTTTGCATAGCAAAGAAACCATTGACAAAACAAAAAGACAACCTACTGAGTGGGAGGAAATATTTGCAAATGATATGACCAATAAGGGGTTAATATCCAAACTATCAATATATAAACAGCTCATACACTCAATATCAAAAAAAACCCCAAGCAACCTGATTAAAAAGTGGACAGAAGACCTGAATAGACATTTTTTCCAAAGAAGACATACAAATGGCCAATAGGCACATGAAAAGATGCTCAACATTGTTGCTGATCACCAAGGAAATACAAATCAGAATCACAATGACTACAATGAGATATCACCTCACACCTGTCAGAATGGCTATCATCAAATAGTCTACAAATAACAAATGTTGGTGAGGATGTGGAGAAAAGGGAACCCTAGTACACTGCTGGTGGGAATGTAAATTGGTGCAGCCATTATGAAAAGTAGTATGGAGGTTCCTCAAAAAACTAAAAATAGCACTACCATATGATCCAGCAATTCCACTCCTGTATATATATGTATATATATATGAAGAAAAACACTAATTCAAAAAGATGTATGCATTCTTACCTTCATAGCAGCATTATGTAAAATAGCCAAGGTATGGAAGCAAACTAAGTATCCATCAGAAGATGAATGGATAAAGAAGAAATTACATATATATATACATATATATATATATATATGTATACTGAAATATTACTCAGCTATAAAAAAGAATGCATTTTGCCATTTGTAACAACATGGATGGACCTGCAGGGTATTATGTTTAGTGAAATAAGTCAGAGAAAGACAAATAGTGTATGTTATCACTTATATGTGGAATCTAAAAAATAAAACCAGTGAATATTTCAAAAACAGAAACATACGCACAGATATAGAGAACAAACTAGTGGTTACCAGTGGGAAGAGGGATGAGGGAGGGGCAAGACAGGGGTAGAGGATTCAGAGATACAAACTATTATATATAAAATAAATAAGCTACAAATATATATTGTACAGCATAATGAATATGGCCAATATTTGATAATAACTTTAAATGGAGTATAATCTATAAAAATATCGAATCACTATGTTGTATGCCTGAAACTAATATAATATTTTAAATCAACTATACTTTAATTAAAAAAATAAATATCCATCTCAAGATAGTACAAAAATGACAGGAAATTAAGCTCAAATAAAGGGAAGGACTAAAACAATACAAGAAGAAGTCATTGAAATAGGTTTCAGATTTGGCCTTCTAGGATATTTGCTACACCAAGATATACCTATTTGGGGGCAAGTTTACATTTATTTTTTCAGTCAGATAAATGAAGTCAAGTTATAGCACTTTGGCTTGATGGTATAGAAAGACTGGCTTAGACATTAGCATGCCTGGGTTATAATCAAAGTTCTGCCATTGAACCACATGACCTCTTCATGCCTTGCTTGTATCTTTTTGTCAAATAGGATTATAATACCCAACTTATTTCATAGCATTTTAGATCTTCTTGTATTGGAATAAATCCGAAGACTAGGTAGAGATTTGAGCCTAGAATCATAGGTTCTTGCCCTGCCCCTTTTACCAGCTTTATGCCATTAAGTCACTTATCCTCAGTGTCTGTTTTCAGCTAGAAAATGAGAAGATTACACTCCCTCCTAGCTTTCTAAATTAAGAAGGAAAGGCTTCCCTGGTGGCGCAGTGGTTGAGAGTCCGCCTGCCGATGCAGGGGACACGGGCTCGTGCCCCGGTCCGGGAAGATCCCACATGCCGCGGAGTGGCTGGGCCCATGAGCCATGGCCACTGAGCCTGCACGTCCGGAGCCTGTGCTCCGCAATGGGAGAGGCCGCAACAGTGAGAGGCCTGCGTACCGCAAAAAAAAAAAAAAAAAAAAAAAATTAAGAAGGAAAATATAATTATCCCCATCTTACAAATGAGTGTATAGGTTACAGAGAAGCTAACTCAGTTGTTTAAGGGCATACAGTTCATTGGTCAGGGACAGGACTGGGAACAGTCAACATCTAAACATTTTTAAATTAATGCAGAATATGCTTGACAGAAAAGTGACCATCTACATGGTATTATCTGAAGGACTGATAGTTTCTGAACTTTTTGCTCAACAATTATTCTTTTCTTGGCTCGCCATGGCATCTGAAATTTCCATCTCTTCTCATTTCTTTAGGTTAAGCCACCAACGACCTTGTGAAAAACACGGTGCCACACTGAAAAGGCACATATGTGCCTAACCCACCACCGAGACTTTAGCACTAGTGCTTCGATAGTATTGTTCCAGCGTGGAGCGGCAACTGAGTGAATGGAGCCCACCAAGGCTGTTTTCAGGTACTGAACAAAAGCCAAGTTAAGGCATGGCTTCTGAGATTTATGGGAGTCAGTGTCCCAGCTTGGTCAAGCATGAGTGAATTTTACGAGTCTTTTGGTGTGCTATCAATGTAGATCATTAATGTGAAGAAACAACATTTTTTTTTTTTTTTTTTTTTTTTTTTTTTTTTTTTTTTTTTTTGCTGTACGCGGGCCTCTCACTGTTGTGGCCTCTCCCGCTGCGGAGCACAGGCTCCGGACGCGCAGGCTCAGCGGCCATGGCTCACTGGCCCAGCCGCTCCGCGGCATGTGGGATCCTCCCGGACCGGGGCACGAACCCGTGTCCCCTGCATCGGCAGGCGGACTCTCAACCACTGCGCCACCAGGGAAGCCCGAAACAACATTTTATAATTAGAATGAGTTTTAAAATTCTGCAGTATATTTCTTTTGTGAAATGGAGACCTGTCACTCAAACACCAAATGCAACTCGGTGTGTTAGGGAATTCTTAGAGAACTATAACAGTTGTTTCCATGATAGCCAGTGGCTGCTCATGCCATGGCTCAGTCCTGTGGAGAGGAGCTGTTGCTGAACAAAGTTCCTGGCCTGGCCTCTGGAGTGGTCATTTACATGGGGGCGGGGTGTGGAAATCCCAAGTTTCACAAATGGGGTTAACAAAGGGGGTGCTAGAAATTAGTGTGTATTACAAAGGCATAAATAGGAAGTAAGATTTGAAGTGGCTCTGGGAGAGAAAGCTGATTCATAGACTTGGGGTACTAACATAGATAAAGAGGAGAGAAGGGTTAAGGACAAAAGTTAGCCTTACTCATAGGAAGGGAATACAGAGATCAGGGCTGTTTAAAGGTGAGATTAAATGGAATGGATTGGATTGATGGAGTTGGACTGATCATCCTGATCTGGCATTTGTTTGAGTGTTCTTGAATTTTCATCTGTGTGTTTCCTTATAATACATATGCCGATACTGAAGGGGTTCAGTGACTCAGGGATCCAAATTCATGGACTCACTTTAAGGAGACAGATAGATGGGTTTCCAACCTTGCAGCTATTTGGCTACGTTCAGGTCCCACTTAAGAATATTACCCAGATTTAAGATAATCCTCAAAGGATTTTGGTTCCATTAAAAATTCTGAGTATAGGCTAGACATAATCCTCGATTCCTCATTTAATAAAATATAAAGGGAAATGGGTGCACACACCAGAACCCCGAGATAGCAGATGATTAGAAATAACTTGACTGGAATACTTTCAGACAAATAGAAATACATTTGAAATCTTTGGGTGACTTTTCATGTGGATTGGAGAAATGTAGTTTCTCCTTTCCTTTTGTACTCTGATACCAAAAAAAATATCTCTCTTTGACAGAGTATAATAGAAGCATTTATACTCGCCAATATTTATAGGGTGCCAAGGCCTGGTATTATGGATTCCTGTCTTGAAAGTCAGGGAAAAGATTTTAAGCATCCACCCAGCAGCAAACACTGCACTAGTTGCTTTGAAGTTAAAAGAAATGGAAGAGAAGGACCCTGTTCTTGTTAAGGAGACAACGCCAAACCTCTGAAAATATATGAAATATTACATATTAAATATATTGTGCTGTAATCATAATTGCTGGCATTTTTGTACCATGTCATGGTTTCAAAGTAGTTTTGCAAGCTTCTTTTCGTTTGATACTATCCATATATGGAGTGTTTACTATGTGCCAGATATCATAAAATATTATCTCATTTAATCTTTCTGAGAATCCTCATTCTAAGAATCATGCAGGTACTGTTATCTTTACAGATAAGATCTTCATGGCAGTTCTGATGGTAGTCCAAACAACCTTTTAACATAGTTTAGGAGACAGGCTCATGGAGGTTAAATGACTTCCTTAGGGTTATTTGACCTTAGTGACCTAGTCTTTCTTAACCTTTTCTCATAGGCTAGTCTACAATGATACCAGCACGTGAACTTTCTGACACTAAATGTCTTTAATGTACTATCTTTAAACCAACACTTGGTTTATATCTTTGTATCTAAGTCCAACATTTTATGTTAGAAGAAGTCGGATACTATGCAGTGGATTTATTCAATAATCTGTGTAGCCTCATAGATTCAGAATGAGACATGGAGGGAGAATTACTCCTCCAGATTTTAAGAGGGCAGCTAGATTTGATTAAGTGGAGAACTTTCTTAACGAGATGGACCCAAGATAAGAAACTTCTCCTGCTATCTGTTCCAGTGCAGTCTGTTTAGGCCATGTGATGATGTGTGTGAGTATAGCTATCTTAGATTCGGTACTTGGAAATAAACTTTGAGACAGAGTTTCATGCAGAAAGTTTATTGCAAATGTATTCAGGAGAGACATTTGTAAGGCAGTGGGGAAGGCAGGACTGGGCTGAGGGAGAAACCTACCTGTAAAATTGATACAGCCATTATGGAGAACAGTATGGAGGTTCCTTAAAAAATTAAAAACAGAACTACCATATGACCCAGCAATCCCACTACTGCACATATACCCTGAGAAAACCATAATTCAAAAAGAGTCATGTACCACAATGTTCACTGCAGCTCTATTTACAATAGCCAGGACATGGAAGCAACCTAAGTGTCCATCGACAGATGAATGTATAAAGAAGATGTGGCACATATATACAATGGAATGTTACTCACCCATAAAAAGAAACGAAATTGAGTTATTTGTAGCGAGGTGGATGGACCTAGAGTCTGTCATACAGAGTGAAGTAAGTCGGAAAGAGAAAAACAAATACCGTATGCTAACACATATATATGGAATCTAAAAAAACAAAAATGGTTCTGAAGAACCTAGGGGCCGGACAGGAATAAGGACGCAGATGTAGAGAATGGACTTGAGGACATGGGGAGGGGGAAGGGTAAGCTGGGACGAAGTGAAAGAGTAGCATTGACATACATACACTACCAAATGTAAAATAGTTAGCTAGTGGGAAGCAGCCACATAGCACAGGGAGATCAGCTCGGTGCTTTGTGTCCACCTAGAGGGGTGGGATAGGGAGGGTGGGAGGGAGACACAAGAGGGAGGGGACATGGAGATATATGTATACGTATAGCTGATTCACTTTGTTATACAGCAGAAACTAACACAATATTGTAAAGTAATTATACTCCAATAAAGATGTTAAAAAAAAACCCTACAATTAAGGCAATAATAAAGGAATAACCTAGAAATAGTAAAAAAGAAAGAAACCGACCTGTACTTCTGTGGCAGCAGGGCCCCAGCTGATGCCACAGGGAGCTCTGGAGCTTGGATGGCCCTTTGACGTTGTCCCATATTGAGGCATGGGGACCAGACCTTTGTTTCCCTTCATAAGCCAGTCATTGACCATAGGTCACCCCCTTGGAGGGGCTGTGATCCTTGGTGAGGCAGATCCCTGCAGCGGAGGGCAGTTCCCAGGAGGAACTCAGCAGTGAGTCTCCAGCACCTAGCCTTCTTAGCAGCTGGGGCGTGAGTGTGTTCATCCTGAAGAGGGGATGTGGGTGAAGTGCCTTAGTGTGCACTACAGTCCATCCCTTGTGCTACTCAAATCCACTTGATTTTTATAATAAATTTACTCTATCTGGGAAACTTTTTTTTAAGATTTTTTTTTTTTTTGATGTGGACCATTTTTAAAGTCCTTATTGCCTCTGTTTTATGTTTCATTTTTTTTGGCCGCGAGGCATGTGGGATCCTAGCTCCCCAACCAGAGATCGAACCCGCACCCCCTGCATTGGAAGGCGAAGTCTCAACCACTGGACCGCCAGGGAAGCACCCTGGGAAGCTTTTTTTTAATCAAATTTTGATTGGTCTTGCTTCCTGGGAACTTACAAATGAAGTTTAGTAAGAAATGCTACAGCTCTTGTGGCTATAGTTGATCTCAAGGCTGTAACTAATGCTTGTTATTATCCTTTTTTATCATTCATTCTAGATTTCTCTCAACTCTGGCTAACCCCTCTGCTGGGCTAGGTGGCTTACCTCCCAGAGGGTCCTGAGCCCCTGGTTACTGTGCCCTTCTTGGGCTCTGTTCTTATCCATTTACCATTAAATGGTAAGCGTGGGACACGCAAGAGACTCCCCAGTGGACCACCTGATTGCCAGACACATTCTTCTGTACTTCCACTGTGTAGCAGACGCGAAGCTCCCCCTGTGGGCCACGGTTAATTACTCTTGCCAGTGTGGTCGATTCCTTTGCTTGCTTGCTGGTCTCTTGGCATGAGGATCCCAAAGTAGTCGGGTGGCAGCTATAGCTTAAAGTTTGAAGGGACTCCTACTGTGTCCCCAGATAGGAGCTTCCGTCCTCTGCAGAGCCTAGACTTGTGTGGATAGCATGTGGGTTATGGAGGCAGGGGTGGTAAATAGTTCCACCTCTTGGTTCCTGGACCCGTGTACTCTACCTGATGGGGACACAGTACTATGCACTGGCCATTTAGAGTATATACTGAGTCCTAGAGGATCCTGTGCCATCCTCACAGGATATCATCTCCAAGACGGCCCCTCAGCTGTGTCACTAAGAAGATGTTGCACTGCTCGTTCAGGCCAGAGACTTCTCAGTGGAACAGTATGTGATAGGAGCAGCAAGTCCCATGGTCACACGCCCGCTGCCACAGCACCTCTGTTGTGTAGTGGGTCCCTTGGTCTGAGGTAGTGTTTTGCAGAATCCCTTGTCGGTGGGTCAGATACTCTTGTAGGTCTTTGGATAGTGATACTGTCTACGCCTGTGGACAGGAAAGGTAAACACATACCTGGAATAAGTGTCTGTCCTATCCAAGTTGAATCACTGCCTTCCCCAGGGTAGAAGAGGCCCAATGTACTTGACTTGCCGTGAATGGCTGGCTGATTGCTTTGAGGGATGGCGCCACATGTTGGAGGTTCGGTGATATCTGGTGCGGGCACGTGGTAAGCGGGAGCCTGTGCTGTTGGTTTCGTGCTTAGGCTTCAGTGATCATGGCTGCTGTGTTTCATGCATTGTCCCAGCACTGGGGCGGCTGATGACAAAGATGGTCAGTTCACTCTGTCCACCTGGTTGTTTAATGTCTGCCACCAGAGGTGGTCTCTGGTGAGAATTAACATGTCATTCAAAGGTCTTCATCGTTCATGCCTTCTCCCATAGGTCATCCAAATGCCTCTTCCCAAACCTCTTTCACCCCAAGCTTCCAAATAATCTCCTGGCAGTCCCCTGACTAACCAGCTAGGCCATTGTCCACGAGCTAATGTAAATTCTAGCCTCTGACTGCTTGTCTTTTTGCACAAACTGGAAGACTCGTGTATCACTTGAAGCTCTGCCCTCTGGGAAGACTGCCATCTTCTGGGCCTACTGAGTGGCCTATAGTACAGCAACATCATTGGGTCCAGAGAGTCCGTCATGCAGCCGTAGGAGAGGTGCCAGTGCCACAGTACCGGAGGGCGTGTGGATCTGTGCAACTCGCTCACACAGTCTACACGCACTCCCTGAACTTGCTCGTGACTGATCCCTGTTGGACCACTTCCATGTTTTAACAATTTTTTTTTGGTCTCAAAAAGATATGATGGTACTGTGACATCTGGGAAAGTTCAAAGACCTAATATATTCTGTATTTCCTGGACTAAAGGTTAAATAATAGCTTGTAAGAAAAAAAATGTTGGTATCAGTTACCCATAGTTCAGCTGCATCTAGGAAATTTGGCCACTCACTAGAAAGAGAATTTCAGAGAGTGCCAAAATACCTCCAGTGTCTAAGCAGATATGGCTGGCCAAAACTAAATTATGAAGGAGACAAAGTTTGTTTTTTCTTTTTATACAGTTTTGTACTTGAATGTTTTTATGGTAAAAATTGGAAAGTACTTGGGTTTTTGTTTTCAAAAGACTTGGATTAAAATACTAGCTCCAGTGCCTTCCAGCTGTGTGACATCAGGCAAATTATTCCTTCCTTCCTGTCTGAGACTCAATTTGCTAGCTAAATATTGTAATTAGTAGTACATATCTCATAGGGAGAGGATTAAATGAGATATTCTTTAAAATCATGCCTGGCATAAAGGATGTACCATTTACATGCTGAATAAATGATTGGAGAAATGATTGGTATTTTGAGCTAGTGTGTGTGGAGTACCCAGTGCAGTACCTGTTGTGAAGGAAAGGTCAAGGGGAAGAGGAAAAAGGACATTTGAGCCAACTCCAGATGAGCTGGAGTTGGCTCAGATGTCAGAGTCTCTGCAAGTTGGGAGGTGGCAGGTACTGAGAATGTTCAGGAGCTCTGAGCCATCTAGAATCATCACCCTAAAATCACTGAGAAATTACAGGGAGACCTGGAGGCTTGTGCAGAGGTTGGGGGGAGAATGATGGGCAAGACCATTTTAAGGGGTGATCCTTGTGACATATTTATATTCCTTGAAACTCCTCTTTTCCCAAAATGTGTCTTGTGTTTGAGGTCCCTCCATCTAGACTTTGTCAACATGGTGTCCCACCCCTCCTAAGCCTACTCCCTGGTTTGCTAGGCTCTTCTCCTCACTCCTCCTCTCTCCTGCACCTTTCCCAATATGTTTCTCCTATTTGGATGGTCCTCATGCCTTTTCTTTTCAACAAAATCCTTCTTATTCCATTTCATCCATTCAGCCTTCTGGGGTGAATCCCCCTCATGTGAACCCTCTCCTTCTTACTTTGTACCAAATAGTCAGGCGCCCCCCCGCCCCGACCCCAGTTAGCACAGGATGGATCTCTGCTTACCTCATTTATGTATTCCTCATTTCTCTGTGGAGAGTTTCTGGAGAGTAGCCATCACAGTGCTCAAAAAAGAGTACTGGCTCAATACATATTTGTTGGATAATTATCATTTGTCTATTTTTACCTTCCAGCAAATTAACAGGGAAGTCCCTGAGTAGAGAATCCTGATTCATTTTCAGAGTGTCTTTGGAGACACATGTTACTTCCCTGAGCCTCAGTTTCATAAATTGAGAGCATTGGGTATGATCACTAAGGTCCTTTTCAGTAAGAAAAGTACATGATTCAATGAAATATGAGGCAGTAACACATACGATATCAGTTCTTTGCATGGCTGACTTCTTGTCATTCAGGTCACCTGGTCACTTAACATATGACTTCAGCTCTTAATTTTAGATAGTAATAAGTGCAAGGAAGGAGTTGCCTTCCTCCCTCTTGCCTGCCTTCCTTCCTTCCTTCTTTCTTTCCTTCTTTGTTTATTTGTTGATTGTCTGTCTCTTCTCACTACAGTGTGAGCTGCAGGAGGTCAGAGCCCATGTTTTATTCATGGCTGTGTCCCAGCATCTATAACAGTGCCTAGCAGGTGCATAGTAGGTGCCCTGTAAATATTTGTTCAATGAATGAATGAGGTCCATAAACTGGATCAATCCAATTATGTTTGCACTGTTAGTAGCCAGACTTCTTACCACTAGAAGAGTTCATCCCAGATCCCACCTAGAACTACCCATAGGTTGGCTGGGTAAATGGGCTTCCTCATTGCCAGCAAGTCCCAGGGTGGGAGCTGCCACAGCACCTTGTTGTTCCTTTTGACTTTATATTGTGCAGTGGCTTCTTATAGCCCCAGCTTTGGGAACCATATGTGTTGGAGGCTCTAGCTCTGTGGAGAGGGTTTGAGGATTTGTTTCAATTTATGAGTTCTTTGGACCAGTCTTCTCTCCCTTTCACAACAAGTCTGGAACCATAATTTAGTAAACGCTGTTGATACCTTTTCATCTGCCACTGGTTGGTTCATTACACTGTCTGGTTTATATGGGCTGCCAGGAGATTGTCAGCTCATTCGTATAGCGCTTCATTATTTTCAAAGAAACTAGTATTCACCGTTGAGGATGGCTGCAGATCTTGCTCTGCCGAGATTCTGGAGATAAAGCAGCTCTGCAGAGAAATGCTTGCTTGAGGCCCAGGGCTAGTGGAATTTAGTACGTTTCTGAAATTGAGTGTTTTGGGTAGGGTGGTTGTCTGGAAGAGCTAGGACACCTAGGGTGGGAACAAATGTCAATTTTAGTTGAATTGTAGAACAAGGGCAAGGAGAAGGTGGGGAGAATGACGGATACATACCAGAGACTGAGTTATGCACAGTTATATCATGTAATCCCCTAGCAAAACAAAGGAGAAAACCAGTGCTCATTGATTTAAATACCTGCCAGTGAATAGATGGAGCTAATGACTCAGCATAGACCTGGCTGACATGGCTTTTTTCACTACACTGTGTAGTGCCCAGAACAGTGCTGGTGCACTGGGGAGTCTTCACTGAGTGAATGAACGAATACCGACCAAGCTTGGTTTGGTTTCTTTGTGACTTCCACTTTGATGCCCTCTTTTCCACTCCACTCCAGAACTGTTGGGCTGCTTAGCTCTCCTTCCTGACCTGGGTGCTTCCTGTGAGTCTGTCACTCTCTTAACTCTCTGATCTATTTTTCACCTTGCACACCCAGCTCCCCACCCATCTAGACCCTCTGGTCATGTTCTTCCTCTTTTTAGGACCTTTGCTAGGAGGTTGGCAAAATAACGTCTGCCTCAACGTTTACGGTGCTCACTCTTCACTTACCTCCTGGAAGAATTGCTTTTACACCAAGGTGTTTCTCTGATGGCAGTCATTTCAGGGGCAGTTGCAGTTAGGTAGAGGAGCTAGACTTTGGGTGGGAGGGAAGGCAAATGTCTTTCAAATCATCCTAGACTGTCTGCTGCTTGTTCTCCTTCTGCTGAATGAAGTAGAACTGAGAGGGAAACCGAGGGGCAAGGAGAGTGTGTGTTTGGGAGATGGGACAAGGGTGTTCCAGCTTTGAGGAAGGAACCAACAGCTGGCAGACCAGGACTTTTAAGTTTCCAATGAAGAAGAATGAAAACAAAATCTCTTCTCCCGACTTCTTTCCTTAAAGAATTTAATGAATAGAACGGGAATTTTGTTATCCTAGCCCTTTAAGAAAATGTGGCTCTGTAGATAACAATCTACCCCATCAGAAGAACCTATCCATCATTAACAGGGAGGTTTAGGGGCAGTTTTGATGCCCAACTTAAAGGCTCCAAAACCACGCACCAATGGTGCCCACTTCACTACACCTCCCAGCCCCGCGGGGCTGTCTGCTTACTGAAGACCAGCCCCAGGATCAGAAAAGTGTAGAAGCTGTGTGGCCACTCCTGTCTCCTCCCAATGCAAGAATCTCTCCAATAGTTTTTTTTTTTTTTTTTTAAACATCTTTATTGGGGTATAATTGCTTTACAATGGTGTGTTAGTTTCTGCTTTATAACAAAGTGAATCAGCTATACATATACATATGCTCCCATGTGTCCTCCCTCTTGCGTCTCCCTCCCTCCCACTCTCCCCATCCCACCCCTCCAGGCTGTCCCAAAGCCCCGAGCTAAAATCCCTGTGCCTTGCGGCTGCTTCCCCCCAGCTATCTACCTTACTACGTTTGTTAGTGTGTATATGTCCATGACTCTCTCTGGCCCTGTCAAAACTCACCCTTCCCCCTCCCCATATCCTCAAGTCCGTTCTCCAGTAGTTTTTGATGTCATCTTGAAAATATCCCGAGGCAGCCCATTCAATTGCTTTCAAGCCAATGGTTAGTAAATCCTCTTCCTACTTGTGACTGCCACCCCTTAGTCTGTGTTTGGCCCTGGGGAGGAGAACAGATTCAGTCCTCTGCCTCTGCCAGGCACAGCTCCCCAGTCTCACTTCCTTGCTCAGCCTGCAAGAGAGTTCGTTATGCATGCAGCTCTTCAGAAGCACAAAAGGCAGTGTTGAATTAAACTCACAGAAGCAGTGCTTTCTAGCTCATGTCCTCTGACCCTCGTCCCCAAACACATAAATGTGGGTAAAGTATTCAAATGTGGATCACAGTTTTTCTGTGGACTGTGTGGCCGAGTCTCTGCCTCTGAGCCTCTGCAGCTTCATTTGGAGTTTCTGGCTCTATGTTCAATGACTCTAAGCACCATGGAAATAATCCCTGCTGTGTGTGTGTGTGTGTGTGTGTGTGTGTGTGTGTGTGTGTCTGTGTGTGTGTGTGTGTGTGTGTGTGTTGAGTGGTAGGGTGGGGGTAAGTAAGCAAGGAAGGAAGAATGCCAGAGATCTAGATTATTCTATAATTGACAAAGAAGGAAGACCCTTCTGAAGTTGTTGCAAAGTCCTCAAGTAAAGTCATTGCACATAACATGGCCATAGTCACTAAACTTGATTAATCATCGAGGGGAGGGGAGGGTCCAGCTTTCAAATGCTCTCTCTCTGGACACAGCATCATTTGTATATTCAGTTGGTATTTACTGCATGTCCACTGAATGGACGATCCTATCACTGATTCTACATGGAATGCATTATCTAAGCCACCTGTGAGTTTGAGATTGAGAGAAACGTCAGTGATACTAGTAAAATCATAATAATATTAGCTCGTTTAGTGAGTGCCGACTCATTAGACAGATATTGTATAATTCACGTAACCCCCACTCCAGCATCCCTCCCTGTAACATCCTTGCAAAGTGGATATTATCAGAGGTTCTAAGAGCAGTCCATGCCAGAGCTGGGACTGGAGTCCAGGCTTTTCTGACACATAGCCTTGGTTCTCTCCGTGAAGCCACACCACCTTACCACAGGGACAGGAGCAGAAACCAGTCACAAGGCAGAAACAGCTATTTTGTGCTGAAAACACTGAGTTCAGCCTCACTGAGCAGGCAAACATTTCGTGGAGTAGGTTTAGTCTAGGCAGACATCCTGGAAGAGGTGTCTCCTCAGCTAAGTCGTACAAGAAATAGAGAGCTCGAATTCATGGGGAAATCAACTTGGGCTTGTCTTGGATTTGGTTTGCTTAGGAACCAAATGCACCTGATGAATGGAAAAGCTACCCCATTTCATCTCCCCTCACTTTTTCCTTCAGTCAGGAGAAGTCTAACTTAAAGGAAGTGGCGAGGGGTCCCCTCTTCCTGGGTCTCTCTTTTTGCCTGTGCTGAGGTAGGTAAACGCATCTCCCTTTCATCTTCTTCCTCCTTCTCCCCTCAGACTGGAGTTCCCATACTGCACTTTGTGGTTTTCACTTAACGAATGTTAATGAGATGAGATTGTAATCACCGGATTTTATAAATATCTCATCCACAAATTGGACCACAAAACCCAAATGAGCCAGCTGAGCATCTATATTCTGTGAGCCTGTGTTTTCCCCACAGTCTTAACCAAAGGATGTAAAACACGTTCTTGTTTTGAAGCTGTTCAGGCCCATGGGTGTTAGATGCTGAGGACAACTGCTGTTTGCCTGGCCTTAACTCAAGTGGCTTGTTGGGTATGAGCCTTTCACACAGTCCTGGGTGATGTAAGGGATTTAGGCTTGATCAATTATACCCTTTTCGAGTTAACGCTAGAAAAATGAGAAATTGATTTTTTTGATGAAACAATATTTTAGAAATTCCGGATATAAAAATGGGATTTGACCTCTCTTATCAAGTCAGCTATCATCATGATGATTGCAGTCTACAATTATGCCATATTTTGTATGTCATGGCCTAGTGCGACCAGCTTGTCAGATTTGTTCGGGGAGAGGGTAGAGCCATGATAAAGCATCCAGCTGCGACTGCTCTGTGGTGTGAAGGGGAGAACCCGGAGGACCCATCTTGTTCAGCAAATCTGCTGGAGTGAGAGCATCGTCAGACCTAAGCATCAGAATCTGACCGTCCTGCTTAATCTCTCTGCAGAGATCTAATAAGCAGAAACTATACTGAATGATTTTTCTGGTGTTTCACGTTTTACTGGATATTTCTTATTTTTACACAATATGCTTCTATTACTGTGCCCAAATCATAACCAAACAATAAGCGAAGAGATGACATGTATTGCAGACAGCCTATTGACTTACTGATAGGTTAACAGCATTTTGAAGGTAGGGCTAAGCTTTACTCACTTTAGTATCCTCAGCACCTAGCACAATGCTTGGCCCATAGAAGGGACTTAATTACTGTTCATTGAATATTTGAAAATAATAGTCTAGCTTGGAACTATCTGAAGACTAGTTCCCAGGCTTCTCCACTGCAGTAACATGAAAGAGATCCCAATTCTTAAAAATTTACCAGTAAAAAATGTTGCTTGCTTTGGGTAAGTGACTATGTGCAAGGTGATGGGTTAATTTGAATGACCTCGTAAATGAAACAAAAGATAAATATTATGGGATGAGAATATGAACGATTTAGTTAAAAACCACTACCACCATACCTCTTCATATCTGGCAACATGAATGACTATACCTTTAACTTTCTTAACTATTCACTCCCAGACATTGGGCCTTTTTTTCAATACCATTTATTTGATCACTGATTTAAAATGTCGTTATAATCACATACTGAATTCTTGGATCTGCTCTCAGAATTTCTGTTCTAGACCAGAATATATCGATTTTTTTTCTGTCTACTCATTCACTAATAATACACTTTTAATTATGGTAACTTTCTATATGTTTTAATATCTGCCAAAGCTAGTCATTCATTACTAATTGTTTTCCAATAATTTTTTGGTTGCTTTTTGCATAGATAGTCTTTAGGCTGAATTTAATAGTCACTTTGTTAAGTTGTTTTTTGCTTGCTCTCTGCCTTCTATTCCCAAAATCTGGTTGGAACTCTTATGGGAACTGTGTTAAATTTATTTATTAATTTGTGAGAAAATTGACTAATTTATGACGTTACATCTCTCAATTTGTATATCTCCCACTATGGAGGCAACAATACAGAGTATAGCATGGAAACAACCAAACTAAGAATCAAGGTGTGTGAATTCTAGTATCTGCCAAGTTATAACTATGTGCCCACTTATGCTGCAGTTTTCTCATCTCAGACGTGGAAAAACATAAATACCTTTACATATCTGAGGTTTTAATACTTCTGGGGCTTTTAATGATGTACTGTCCATTGTTTGACAGAATATAGGTACCCTCCTCTCAATTCTAGGATTTTGTGTTGATAAAAAATTAGATTATAGCTCAATACATAGAGGACTTCTAATTCTTGTTAGGGAGCAGGAAGTTCCAAGAGACCACTGCCTCCACCCCAAAAGGTGAATAAGTTAGGTAAGCTATAGAATCATAACTTTAACAACTCATCAGACACAAGGCTCCACGAAAAACTATGAGAAGTAATAAATGAATTCAGTAACGTTGTAGGATACAAGATTAATATACAGAAATCTGTTGCTTTTCTATACACTAATAATGAAAGAGGAAGGAAGAAAATAATCCTATTTAAAATCGTATCAAAAAGAATAAAAATACCTAAGAATAAACTTAACCAAGGAAGTGAAAGACCTGTACTCTGAAAACTGTAAAACACTGATGAAGGAAACTGAAAATGATACAAAGAAATGGAAAGATATCCCATGTTCGTGGATTGGAGGAATTGTTAAGTATTGTTAAAATGTCCATACCACCCAAAGCAGTCTACAGATTTAATGCAATCCCTATCAAAATATCCATGACATTTTTCACAGAACTAGAACAAATAATCCTAAAATTTATATGGAACCACTAAAGATCTCGAATTAGCCAAAGCAATCTTGAGAAAGAACAAAGCTTGGAGGTAACATACTCCCTGACTTCAGACTATGCTACAAAGCTACAGTCATCAAAAGCTTTTTCACAGCAAAATAAACCATAAATAAAATGAAAAGACAACCTACTGAATGGGAGAAAATATTTGCAAATATTATGACTGATAAGGGGTTAATATCCAAAATACATGAACAGCACAAAAAAACCTCAGAGAACTGAGGACAGACAGAAACTTAAGGGAAATACAATTCAGAAGTAATAACCTGTTTCTAGGAGGGAAGAGCAGGGCAGTGGGAGGGAGAGAAACATGCTAGAGGCAGGGATAAGAAGCCAGCTTAGCTTCAGACAACCTAAAAAAATTAAGTGTTTTATTGATCTATAATTAACATACATTTCAAATATTTGAAGTGTAAAATTTGATATGTTTTGACATTATTATATACCTATGAAACTATCACCACAATCAAAATAATGAAGTTTCTTTGTGTCTCCTTTGTAATTCTTCCTTCTCAACCCACCCTCCTCACCCTGCCTGCATCCCCAGGCAATCAATGATCTGCTTTTTGTCAGTATGTGATTAACTTGTATTTTCAAGAATTTTATGTAAATGGAATTAAGCAGTATGAACTCTTTTAGGTTTAATTATAATTATTTAGAGGTTTACCTATATTGTTGACTGTGTCAATAGTTCACTCCTCTGTATTATGGGGTAGTATTACCTTGTATGGCTATACCACAGTTTTTTTCAGCTTGTGTAAGTCTGGCAAAATCTTTTTCCTGAGAGTGGACCTTTGTTATGGATAAGGCTCTGGCTGGGTATATTCAAAATGATCACTCTTCCTCTCCGCCTTCTAGAGCTATAAACTGTATGATTCCTTTTGTATGAAGTCTAAGAACAGGGAAAGTAATCCATGGGGATAGAAACCAGATTGTGTTTGTCTCTGGGGCAGGATAATTGACTGAAAGGTGATAAATGGAAATTTCAAGATTGACTGAAAGATTTTATATGTTGTTTTAGGTGTCAAAAGTCATTGAACTAGGGCTTCCCTGGTGGCGCAGTGGTTGAGAGTCCACCCGCCGATGCAGGGGACACGGGTTCGTGCCCCGGTCCGGGAGGATTCCACATGCCGCAGAGCGGCTGGGCCTGTGAGCCATGGCCGCTGAGCCTGCGTGTCCGGAGCCTGTGCTCCGCAACGGGAGAGGCCACAGCAGTGAGAGGCCCGCGTACTGCAAAAAAAGAAAAAAAAAAAAAGTCATTGAACTAAACACCTAATATTTGTGTACTTTATTATATGTAAATTATACTTCAAAAGAAAAAAAAAAGAAAAATCCTGCCTATAGATATGGAAAAACACAGTAATATTAGCAAAGTGTCTGTAGTCATGGAGATCCTGATGAACGGAGATACCAGCACAAGCCTAGATGAATAGCTCGAGAGAGGGAAGTTGGTGCCCACCACTCACTCCGTGAGCTTGCATCAGTCACTTCACTTCCCTGGGTCTTAGTTTCCTCCTCTATGGAAAGAAGTGGCTAGAACAGGTGATCAGTAAGTAGGGTGATCTTATATATTGTACACATCATGGCATTCTTGAGAGGGAGGTGAAGCTCTCATACTCATGAAGCCAGGAGAAGAGTGGTAAACTGCTCCTCTCCTGGGCAGATGGGGAGGAATTATTATCCTATCAGATAGGGTCTCTTAAATGGCAAAGTGACATTTTGTGAGGTGACAGCCTCGGTGTCAGCAGCAGTCTAGATCTAGGAGTTGTATCTTATGTGTGATCTCATGGCTTCTGTTTGATCTGTTGATGTGTCAGGATTTGTCAGCATAGCTGCTTGCAGGTCAGTGAGAGAGGTTTTTATTTAGAAAAGCCTCTAGTTCTTCCAGTCAATGGGCTGCTGCCTTCCACTTCTATGGAATAATAAAGACTTTCTTGTGGTAAGACATTGACATTTCTAGGTTAAAAACTGTTTTTGAAATGAAGCTAATTCTCAGTAGGATGAAAAATGGATCCTGCTTTCACCTGTTCTGATAACATGAAAATAGTGGGCCTCCTTTACAACAATCACTGTATTTTTTTTCACTCTTTGGAGGCAACCGATTAACCTGTATTTATAAAACTCATAGAGATTATAAGCTATTAGGGTCACCTCTGTGCTGCCAAAGCTTTGAAGGGACTGAGAAGAAGGTTCTAAGTGACTAGGGTTCTGGCCACTCTGAAAAATAATAATGTCAGTTTGATGGAATTCAGTTCTCTAAAAGAGACATCTCACTAGGATCCATTCCTAGAAAGAATCCAGTGGGTACTCTACATTTGTATATAGAAGTGATAGGGACTAGAAGACATCTCGGAGGTGACTGGGAAAGGCTCCCAAAGTCAGTGAGCGTCCCTCAGGTCCTCGGAAGGGAGTGGGACTTAGATAAACAACTGTATTTGTAAATAAATCTAGTCTCTCAGATGGTCAGAGCAGGAGGCAGCCGTCTCATTTGTATGCTGCTAAATAGGACCTCTTTGTCCCCACACATGCCCCAGTCGGTGGATCCTGTCTTGAGAATCAGGAGGGGAGATTCTAATTCTGGGTTTGCCCTGGGAAGGTCAGATTGCCTGGTGGTAAGTTCATGGGCTTCATTAGCATGACCTTTGGAGGTTGGTAACCACCTGAGAGGATGGTAGAGGAGATAAAATGAGATGTTTCAAAATCCTTTGGCATACTCCCTGGTACATGGTTCTGTAAATTCCAATACTAGAAAGTTAGATTCTCAGGTTCTGCATGGCGCCTCCTCAGTCCTTAACCTTTTTTGTGATGTTGGATCTCTTTGACAGTCTGGTGAAGTCTGTAGACCATGTCTCATAATTTAAAAAATGCAATAGTTATATTGCATATAACTATCAAAATAGTGAAAACAAAAATTTTGATATAGTAATATATTTTCTTAAATTAATGCATTAAATGAGATCTAGTGGTGGCTTTAATACCCATTTATTTTGAAGTAGTGATGAACATATTTTAAAATATCTGCTGCAATTTAATGTATTAAAATATCTGGGATTTCTATTGGTAGCAGAGTCACAGATATTGCTAATATCACTGTGATTTGTTGCCTATTTTCATAATTGAAAGCAATTTGTAAATTTCAATTAGAGATTAGTCAAAATAAAGATGTAATTTGTTTTGCATCTAGATTCAGGGACCTCTTGAATTCTGTTTAGGGAGAACAACTGTTTCCCAGGACTCTTGGGGATAGTCCTATGCACACTGGGACATTTGGTCACTTGGACCCCAGGTTAAGCTCTGGGAGCTTCATAGTAAGATGTACATTTATTTCTTAAAGGCAAGATATTACCCTACTATTACCTTTTCATCTATCAGGAGGAATTCGAATTAGCTTCAATGACCAGACTTATCTGATGATATATTTCCTTTAAATCTACTTTGCTTTAATTAAAAAAAAATTTTTTTTGTTTTAAGTTTTCAGTAGACCCTATTGTGCTTTCATTGTTGCTGTTGGAATGCTGACACGTGAATCACTGATTACAGATAACAATGGTTGTTTCAAATCTAAGCAGTTGCCTTTTGGTTAGAGGCGTCTGAAAGCCAAGTACAGCTTAGGGGTGGGCACAGAGAAGCCACGCAGCCCACTATGGCACGGGGCGGAGGAGGTGGGTGCCGACAGGGGTGCAGGAAGCTGAAGATGCACTTTGTTTCTGATGTCCTTGTGCTTTTCTCAGCACGATCGTGCAAAGGGGCTGAGAGTAAGGGTCAAGGGACTTAGATTCCGGTCTTGCATCTGTCATTTACAAGCTGTGTGACTTAGGAGAAGTCAGTCACTCCTCTGAGCCTCTGAAGTTCCTTCCAATGTTAATATCCTCTGCTTGTCAGTCTGAGAAGCCATTCACCTGGAGCATATCATTCCTTCGTGTCCTGTTTCTAGATGGAGGACAGGAAGTATGCTGGGGTTGCTTTGACCAAGACATTTTCCTCCTCACTCCCCACTTTGAGCCAGGTCCAGAGAGCCATTAGTCATGGCTCATGGAGGTGCTGGCTCCTGTTCTGCAGGCTCCCCACAGGGAACGCTGTGGGGAATGAATGGGGCCCCACTGGCATCTAGCTGAAGTGAGTTATTTGGGACAATTCTCTGTGGAGATTGATATTCCTGTGTGTGGTTATAAAAGTGTGCAGGCCTATTGGTTTTTCCTGTTTAGCTTCCATTGTTTGGTTGAACATTAGCTGATGGATAAGGATGCCTCCCTCTGCGGTCCCAGTGCTTCATCCTGTCAGGGTGTTTGCTTATGGAAAGGGCTGAGCCATAGGCCAGGTTTCCACATGCCCTGAGGAAATCTTAGATTTTTAAATTGTGTTCAGAATGGAATCATTGGATTTTCTGGGTGGGAGAGGAAAGAAACAAAGTAATCAAACATTTTTTTCCCTGATTATAAAAATAAATGTTCATTGGAGAAAGTTTAGAAAATTACAGACAGGCACCAAAATTTCACCATGCGGGGAGAGCCATTGTTAATTAATATGCTGGTGTCTCTCCTTCAGGTAGGGATATGAGGGAAATGCCATAATCAAATATCTGAAGGGATTTCTGAATATATCTACTCATGACAACTATCTCTATTATTCTGAGAGCTTCATGCTGAAATTAAGTAGTATGTGCTGATGACTCAGAGCTATTTACTTTAGAAGAAAAGCATTGAAAACCACAGTAGAATATTCTGGCTGGGTGGGACAGGCTGACCATAGAGGAGTAAACTCTCCTACATGAGGCTGTTCAGTGCTAAGACCATACACGGAGCCGCACTGGCTTCCTGTCTCTGAAGCTGAATGAAGCATTTTCTGTTGATAGAAATGATACTACCAAGGAGACAGGACTAGCTGCTGCAGAAACTTTACAGATACAACTCTAAGGAGAGCCACAGGCAAGTCTGAGCAATTGTGCAGTTAACAAACACCGAGTATCTCTTGTAAAAGAGTCAGAGTAAAGGACACAAAGAAGTATGGGACGTGGTCCTTGCCCTCAAGTAGCTTACATTAGTTGGGTTACAAGGTGCAAAGCATACAATACAAAGCAAGATGAGCTAAAGGTCAAAGAAGTAGCAAATACAAGGAATGCCATCAATGGTGGGGATTTGAGGGCAGAGTAAGAGGGAGAGTGATCTCATTCAGGATGAGGAAATGGGAGTGGGGAATGGGAGTGGGCGATGCACTCCTATCTGTGGGAGCTGGGACCTGTACCTGGATACCAAGAGCTTAAACTAGAACAATTTCTATATGCAAACCATCTTTTGGTGATACCCATTTTTGAAAGCTTAAAGTCTAAGGAATTGTATTAATCTAGGTTATATGTTGGTAATACATTAACCCCCAAATCTCAGTGGTTTAACAGCTTGGCTTGGCTCACTTGGACACCTCTGGAAATGCAAAAATCATGAATAGGTTTCTGAAGATGCCAGTTTTCTATGAGGCTGTTGGGAATCTGCCCACCCCAGCTTCCTGCCCCTCTTCCCATAGCCACTTTCTCCCTCCCTAGAGGGACTGTCTGTCTGTCTTTTTTCATCACCGTGCTGCCGCCTATTTTAACCCTTGAGCTTCTTCTGTGTGTCCCCAAACTGGCAGCAGAGGAGGCCAGACTCCTAGTTCCAGCTCCCAGGGTTATCCTGATAACTCTGTACTTACATGGGCTGGGTTTTGGGTGCTGTGGGCTTGCCGAGTCACGTTCCAAGGGCCTGGCTCGGGGGACACCATCACAAGCCGGAGATTATTGTGGTGTGTGCATCTCAAGGGCAATCCCTGGTTACAGAACAAGGTGAAATCTGGAGTTGGCATTACTGTATCCAGCCAGGGGCAGATGAGGACACCAAGCTGGGAGCTGAGTGGGAGGGGCACTCTGGGGAGATAATATGTGAGGAAAGTCAGCGCAGTTAGACAGAAAGGAAACGAGCAACTTCCCTGAAGCAGAATGCTGGGACTGTTTAAAGGAGCTGCCAGACAGTTCACAACACACAACAGGGGAACAGTCTAGGTATTCAGCAAAAGAAACACAGGGAATTACAAAGATTAAAGAGGATGACAAAGTTCTTTGGTCCCTTGTCCCTGGTTGGTAGCTCAGGATTCTCTTCTTTAGATAGTATCCAGATAGCCCAGGCTTCCTCCTTTTATACCAAAGACTCACTGAACTTACCTCTTCCATCATTCCTTCTTTCTGCTCTAGTGTTCGCTGTATTCATCACCTGGAAAATTCCCTCTCTTAGTTAGGGCTGGATCCAAAGAGTGAGAATGGACAGATCATGTAGTGTTCCCTGGCGCCAGTGGATCGTTTCCTGGTCTAGAACATCTAGGTGAGGGTGTGGGGATGTCTTCCATCTGGGAACCCTCAGCTACCAACAGGAAAGACCATTTAGGCCATTTAAGCCTCCACATTTCATGTAAATAATCTTATCTCCTAAGAATGAAAGCTCCAAGTAGCCTTTCTGGTCTTGACATGATTCAATGCAGAAAACTTTCTTGTACATGTTCCATTTTGAAGGATGTAATGCTTCCAAACTGGACAAAACAAATCTATGTAGCCATTTCATTTTCTGGTTTTCTATTTAACTCTGACTTCTCTCTTCTTTAAGTCACTCAAGCACCCTCCTTTACCTCCTATACTATACACTCAAGCACCCTCCTTTACTATACACTTCATTAAAGATAGTTTCAGTGTGTTCCATTTCTGAGAAAAATATCTCCAACTAAATTTCCACCTTACTTCCCAATAGGCTTTGTTTACTGATTAGGTCACAAAGGTTTCTGGAAGCTAAATCAGAAGTATTCGTGTTTGTGGCTAAAGTTGTTGAGATCTATATCTATATATCTGTGATGTCTGCTGCAAGATAAGAATGAGTTTTAAATTGATCTTTAAGTGTCGAACAACTATGTCCACTGGAACATTTTAGACATCTCTTCTGAACTTATACTTCATGTCATGGGTTGGTCAACTTTCATGTTTTCTCCTACATGTTTTTTACTTTCAATGTGGTGCGTGTACCCCAGCCAGAAAACTCACTTATACAAGACCAGTATCCCTGGCACTGAGCATCTCCTTGGTGTGGGAAATGAGCTCTTTGTATAGTAGGAGCTTTTTTAGAATTTGTTGATTTTGGTGGTGATGTTTGATTTGTTTCTGAATCCACTGTTGGAAACACATCCATTTATTGTCTATAGATTTCAGAAAGCTTTATAAAATATAATTTAAGAACGTAATTTCCACCACCCAGTAATGCTGTTGGGCTCTTACGGTATGGGTTTGTTAATTTTGAAGGGGAATAATGTCACCAGGAGCACATGTGAGTCTGTGATCACTGAATCGTGTTCCATGGGTCCTTGAATATGGGTCCTTGAATTACTTGGTGGATGGGGTAATATTGTAAATGGATGTAGTGGGTTGAATTGTGGCCCCTAAAAAATATGTCCACCTGGAATGTGACCTTATTTGTAGTAAGGATCTTTGCAGATGTAATAAGGTAAGGATCTTGAGATGAGATCATCCTGGATTAGAGTGAGCTCCAAATTTCTTATAAGGCAAGTCCTTATAAGACAAGAGAATGGGAAACATATAGACACACAGAGAAGGCCGTGTGAAGATGGAGCCAGACTGGAGTTACGTATCTAAAAGCTAAGGAATGCCAAGGGTTGCTGACAGCCCCAGAAGCAAGGACAGAGACATCAAACAGTTCTTCATCAGAACTCCCAGAAGGAATCAACCTTGCTGATACCTTGAATTCAGACTTCTGGCAGAATAAATTTCTGTTGCTTTAAGCCACCAAGTTTGTGGTGATTTATTATGCCAGCCCTCGAAAACTAATACAATGATAATTGTATAAACTAATTGATAAACTAATACAAATGATATATTTTGCATACAGGAAGGAGCATGTTACTTAAAGCAAGGTTTGGCAAACCATAGCCCCACAGGCCAAATCTGGCTGCTGCCTGTTTTTGTAAATAAAATTTGTTGGAACACAGCTGTACTCATTCATGTATTATCTCTAGCTGCTTTTGTGCTACAACAGCAGAGTTGAGTAGTTGTGACAGAGACTGTGAGACCCACAGTAATGAATATACTTACTCATTTATTTTGGGTGCAGATACAGATTTACTTAAGAGAGGGACAATAATAGGGAATAGGGAGTTCTGTAGTTATTTCATTGGCCACCCTTAATAAATCTGCTTTGAAAATCTGTATGTTCTAATTCTGAACTTGCTTTTACAGTCACATCTCTCCTGTAGAAGTAGAGATATTGATTTTAAAAAGTTCAACAAAATAACTGGTCTGTGGGATTTGTGTAGCCTCAAGGTAGATTATTTACCTCATCCTACTCATTCTGACTTCTTGGACTTATTGTGAACTGGAAACACTGTTAGGTTGGTAGGATTGAGTAAGCAATAAACATACTCTCAGAATAATGAAAAGAGCTATCTATCATTGTATTGAAGGTCCATCTCTCCCATATGGTCCTGGGTGCTTCTTATTTGATTAGCAATGAGGATGTGATTGGATGGGCTTTCTCCTTTGATGAGTGAAGTTTCTCCCAGCTCCCAAACAAGAGAAAAAGTAACTGAATTAAGTAGCACACAACAATAGCTTATTTACTTACCTTAGCATGGTATATAAATAGGCATTACTTCTCTGTTGGGGAGTCATCCTCATTGACGAAGCATGCTTTCCTCCTAACCTTTTTGCTTTTTTAAAGCCTTTTAAACTTTTCTTGTGAAACAAAGATTTAAAAATTTGATCATTGAACTTCTACTTGAACATTTCTGACTGGCTTTGAAAAAGACTTCTCTTACAAAAATTTGTCATACCTCTTGAAAATCCACTTAAAGGGATTTATACAGGGAAACAGTCATTGATGTTCAAACATTCAGTTACAAAGACATTCATCAAAGCACTGTTTACAGCAAAGAAAAATGGCAAAGAACGCAAACTTAAATTTGAAACAACAATGGAGAATTGGTTAAATAAGATACAGCTTCCATTCTGTGAGCCTATCAAAGAATATTTAATAACATGGAAAGCTGTTCTTGATATATTTTTAAGTGGAGAAAAATCAAAAGAACGCAACAGTATGCATGGTTTAGAACAAACACACTCAAAATCAGGTGAAAGTTTTAGGTATTTTTTTATAGTCTTTTGCTTATCTCTATTTTCTAATATTTTTTTCAAAGAATATTTTTATAATAATAAGAAAAAAGAGTTAAAATGAGCAGATTTTCCTTTCAAATATTTTCATTTAGAATTGAGAATTGTTAGTTGATATAAAAATAACTGTCGTTTGCGTCCCAGAAAATTGATAAAGTACTTAAAATGTGGCTCACTAGGACAATACATTTAGATAAGTCACTTTAACTCCTAAGCCTTGGTTTCTTCATTTGGAAACCAGAGCATTGAATTCATTGAATCTCTAAGTTCCTGGTCACCTATGATATTCTGAGTGGTATGAGATAGTGTTCAGAGCAGCCTGTTCACCAAGCTAACTTACTCACTGAGAATAGCGTGCTCAAAATGGGGGATACCTCAGCTATTGAGGCTGGTATGGGCCACCCCGGGCCTTTGGACCCTGTAGAAGGCCCGCTGGAGAAGGAGCCCACACTCTTGCTTAGACTAACGCAGAAAGCTGATTGCCTTACTGACCTGGGAGCCTTGGGTCAAGTTGGCCCCCCCCTTTTTTTTTTTTTTTTTTTTTTTTTGCGGTACGCGGGCCGCTCGCTGCTGTGGCCTCTCCCATTGCAGAGCGCAGGCTCCGGACGCGCAGGCTCAGCGGCCATGGCTCACGGGTTTAGTTGCTCCGCAGCATGTGGGATCTTCCCGGACCGGGGCACGAACCCGTGTCCCCTGCATCGGCAGGCGGACTCTCAACCACTGTGCCACCAGAGAAGCCCAAGTTGGCCCTTTTATAGGTGGGGTTTCTTTAATTTTCTGTCTTGGTCAAGCTGTGGCAGTGCATTTTCTTAGGGAAAAAAAAATTCTACTTTTAAAATTTAATTTGTACCAATTGGCCCCAGGCAAAGAGAGCCTGCAATAAGCTTGGTGTCAATTTCACGTTTTGCTGAAGTTTGTGAAGTGTTTTGTTTTGTTTTAGAATAACTTAACCCCTTCTCTTTGAGAGGTGATGGGGGGAATCATCAGCTTGTCAAGTAGTTTTCAGAAAATATAAGCCCTGAGTATTATAGCTGGTGTCTAAAGTTTTTATTGCCTTCACTCGAATTTAATGGGGCATCCTTTACTCTGTTTGCCTCTCCCTTTCTCTCTGTCACCTGCATCCCAACATTCCCTGGAGCTGCATAGGGTAAATGATATTCCCCTGTAATGTGTTGAACTATTTCCCCAGTAAGACTTTTAAGTTCCTTCAGGAGGGGCATTGTGATTTTGCTCATTTCGTATCCTGTTCCTATCCTGCCTGGTGTTATACGTAAGTGACCATTAAGGACTTTTGATTTGAATCAGAGAGTACTGCAACAAACCCTCTCTGATGCAACCCTGTTTACCGAAGGTGGGGTCTTTCCAACCATATTGTATTTTTTTTACCCTACATAAGTTCTCCTTTTGCTTAAAATTACAATCAGGGTGCACTTTGGTGCATTAATATGCTGGGACATTCTTAATGTTGGAGCATAGATATTGAGAAAAACAATTCTGGGACTGTTCATTCGTTCAGTCAACAAATACTTATTCATGGTGCTATCTGAGGCAGCAGAGTCAGAGCAGAGTGAGGACTTTTGGTGTCTGTGGTGTAGGCACAAAGATGGGAAGGGAGATAAAAATAAGTAGAAGTGATATTCAGACTCTATGGTGTATCCATCCATCCATCCAGCCAGCCAGCCAACAAATATAAATTGATAGCCTACTAAGTTCCTAGCACTGTTATGGGCACTGGGGGCATAGGCTGATTAAAGCAGGCAAATTTATCTGTTTTGGAGAAGGTAGAGTTTATAGTATAGTGGGAGACACAGAAAAACTATGAATAAATAAATAAATGCTATCATTTCAAGTGAGGAAAGAAAATACTTTGAGAAAAATAACACAGGATAAGGGGATGGAGGCTGATGGGGGCATTCAGGGCAGATGGTCTAAAGAGTGACTGGAATAGTGTGAAGATGCAAAGAAAAGAGCCCCGGAGTGAGAGTCAGTTTCTCATTTTAACTCTGCCACTAACAGTGCAGCATGAACCAAGTCCTTAAGCATCCCTCTCTCACCTGATTAGTGATGAAATAAAATGATGTATGTGACTGTAATATTCAAGAGTAATGTATTATTATTAACAACGTTAAGGCCTGTTGCATGATTTGCATTTAAAGGACCTAGGGAAAAATTGGGCATGGGGGAGGTATTAGTATTTGTGGCTAGTTCATGGCCGTAGACAGCCAAGCTCAACCTTTCTGGAGTTCTACAAATCTCCAAGGAGAAATCCTCAAAACACAGGGAATGAAGAAAGGAGGATGCATTCAGTGTCTTTGGATGCAGTGTGTTAGTGTGTGTGTGTGTGTGTGTGTGTGTGTGTGTGTGGCTGTGGTGGGGTCTTCCGAATGGGACAGAGACAACGAGCATTGTTTTCCAGTGCACAATAAAACAGTTTATTTAAAAACAACGCATTCAGTACTGTGTTTGGCACACGAGGCAATGAGGCAGGCACATTCACACTTAACAGGTACATTTGGGGAGCTGTTGAAGCAAATCATTGCATTTTCTCCATAAACTACAGTCACAATATACACGTGATTACCTTTACAAAAGAAAAAGATGGTTGTCCTTGTTCACCACAAAGGCAGGAGGTTATTTACATGTTCCTCAGTCCAGCATGCTGGCTTCCTTTAGGTCTCCATGGCCCTGTCAGTCTGGCAGCTTGTTTCTAAGAGCAGCTGAGGCTGCCTCTCACAAGAGATGTCAGCCTGGGTCCTAAGGGTTGAAGCTTCTTCCAAAGAGCAAGAGGTCTTCTGATTTAGCTGGGAAGGAGTGAAGTCTTCAATGCCAGTATTCAGCATAAAATAGCATTTCCAGAACAAATGCACTAGGTGCGTGGGGGGAGGGCTCCATGGTTATGACAGCACAAGAAGCACTTATTTTTCCTGACACATGCTGCCTCCCCATTTCTTTAATAACTTACATTCACTGTTCTCCTACCTTTTGGTTCCATCATTACACTATAAAGAACTTTGTAACTCATCCTACACTGATATAATATTCCTTAAAATGATGCTAAAATGAAATGGTGGAACCAAGTAGTTAAATGAGAGAAGATACCGTAAACATTCTTTTGCCTTGTTTTCTGATTTATGCTTTCACGATGGATTGTCAACTTTCCTTCTAAAGAACGGAGGCAGTATGGTGTGGTGTAGTAGAATCAGTGGTGGGGAGACCAAGACGCTAATTCCAGTTAACTAGCTGGGCAGATAAGCTTCCTACTTTGAACCTCAGTCATCTCATGTCCATGTTCACCTAGAATCTAGACCTGAGTGAGTGTCTAGATCGGTGAAGTTCTGCTATGGACTTAGGTGACTGTCCTATGTGAGTAAATGAAGAAGCATTTGGTAAACCATGGTATTTTTGTTCTGTGTCCTGGGTGAATTTCAGTGCTAATTGCTGATGTTCCGTGTTTGGATCTCAACCCGTCAATAAACCCCTGCCAGGATTCTTGGCTGTAAGGCTGCTTTCTGCCTAGTAAGGGCTTAGATCTGGATCTTGAAACGGGGTTAAAGAGTATTTCTCTCACGGATACCAATTATACTAAGTCTTGCAAAATGGTCTGGATTCTAGATTTCAGAGGGAAATCTCCCCTTCCTTTTTGAAAATAATTAAATGACTTTATTTCACCTACATACATTGACCAAACCTCTGTCCCATTATCTACCAGATTTTCTCCCTACCCTCCCTAGCTAAAGATGTTATGGAGGTGGCTGGTTCCTCAATGCTGGTTTTTCTGTCGATTTATTCATAATAAAATGGGGGCTACTGTCAAATCCCTTCTGTTTGTAACTATGGACTTAACCTCTTTGGTGTCCAGAAAAGAGCCAGAGGATGAAGCCCTACTTTGTGCCCAGGCTCCATGCAAATCGTTCTGAATACAGAAGAAAACATTTTAACATGTACCTGACTCATTTAAAATAAAATGTAGTGTGTTAAGTATAGAGAAACAAGCTCATTTTGGTAACTGTTAAGAAGAACAGAAAACAGAGGCATACCCTGGCCTTTGGAACATAGTATAGAAAATGTCCAAGTTGAGCTTCAAACATTCACAGTCTAGAAAGGTTTTACAGAACCTATAGGATATTTTACTACAGCAAGGAAAGCAGATTTGGTCCTTTATGATCTGTTTTTGATTGACTACATGCAGAATAAAAACCTATGGCCACTTATTGTATGTAAGGAATTAAGTACATTTTTTTTCCAGCATTACCTTCCAAAGGACTTAATTAAACCCACCTAAGAATGACTTACATCAGAAAACCTTTAATTTGCAAACAAAGCTTGTTCTGTGGCTCACTAGGGTATCTGATTTCTAGACACTCAGGAAATAGGGCTTTCACTTATAACTAGTGGTGAGGAAGGAGGAAAGTCGTGCTCAATGCCCAGGGACTGCAGTGGCCAAATGTTTTCTGGTAGAGTTTTTTCAGGGTCCAGCCTTACACTAGCTTAGCTGAGGGCAAGGCATCATATGGTGCCTTCCTTTACAGTTTTCCCAGTAGTATTCTTATTTAGTGGTGTTTTTAGCCCACTAGGAATTTTCTGAGTGCAAATAAAGCCCAGCAGAGTGCATACTCCAGCTCCAGATATGGGCATGATGCTTAGCTGAGTGTCCCCCTGGTAAGGCAGAGACATTTGAACTACAAAGCCTCTCCAGGTGTAATGGGTCCAGGGAAGCATATTGGATGTGTTTTTTCCCCTGCTCCTTTGCAGGCACTAATTTCTGGATGCCTGTCAATCTTGTGCCAGAAGGTTGAGGAGAGGACAGAGAAAATTAGAGAACTGGGGAAACAGGCGATGGACTAAAGGATGTAAGAAAAGATCAGCTAAACGTGGTTTCAACTGGCAGTTAAAGAATGTTTACCTGGAAGCTCAACTTTAGAAATCAGACAAGCCATGGCTAGTAATTTCCTAAGGTTCTGAGGGGTTTGTTGAGTGCTTCCTAAGAGTCATATGGCTAGGGAATATTTTGAACACCTTAGGGTCCTTAGCCTCAAGGACCAATAATATACTAAAAATTAGTAGAACTGATCAAGGTGGAAATGCCTCTCTGTGCGGAGGGGGGGCCCTTGGGAGTCCCTCCAAAGCCACTGCTAGTCGTCCTATTTGGTATCACTGACTCAGAAATTGTTCAGGCAGTGCTGTGCTGGAGCCAGCTCATAGTGGCTCTTGAGAACATATTGTGACATTTTCAGCTGGTTGATCAAGTTAGTAGTTTGAAATTGGCTATGATGAGAGTATTTACACCATGGAAACTGGCAAGTCCTACAGATCAGGGCTTCATCATTCTTCATAGCCAGTTGTTAAACATTTAGCAGCACACCAGAGAGCTAAAGCTGTCTCTTAACCCCACAGAAGGGAACTCAAAGGAGATCTTTAGTATCTCTGATGATTAAAGGCTTTGCATGTGCACAGCTATAGTAAGGAGCCTGGCCACAACTTCATTAGGATGGAGGCGCCTCATTCAACAGAGGCTGGCACAAGGCAGCCAGTGCCAACTGGCCACCTCTCTTATACTCACTTGGTCTTAGAACTTTAGCTTCTTGATTTTTTTTCTTTTTTGACTGGTTTCGTTTTAACCCGAAGATGTGTGCATTTGGGGCATTACCTGGGGGTTGAGAGATCAGACCACTTGAGGAATATTTTAGGCTCTGGGAATGACATCTAAGTAGAATCTGAATGAATCGTTTAACTTCCCTGTTTCTCAGTCTATCTATTTATAAATATGAGTGACCTGAGATCTGTCTCTTAGTTTGAAATATAAAGAGTGAAACATAAAGAGCTGGCCTTGAGGTAAAGTATGTTAAAGCTACGTTCCCCGCTCTGTCTTCAGGCTTGCATCCATTCTGACTAAATTAACCAGTAACTGTTCACTTACGAATTAGTGACTGTTCAGTTTAGCCAAAATAGTTGAATGGTTAAGTCACTAAGACTGTGTCTATATTGCCATGGTAACTCCAGGGAACAGATCTGATATTAACTGCAGGAAGAGTGATAAGCATGCAACTACTTTGGTCAACATGGCATACATGACTTTGCTCTATATTTTTGTTTCTCAAATTGTGGCCACAACAGAATCCCCGGGGAATCTTTGTAAGCTGGGCTTATTCCAGGACATTCTGAGTCAGAGGTCTGGGGTGGGGAGCAGGGATTGTATTAGCTTCTCCTGTCATTCAGCTTTGCTTGCCGGACTGTGAGTCCATTGTAATTAACAACAAGAGAGTGAGCTTCACTGAGGATAAAAACATCTGTTCAAACACATATATCTTCAATAATAAGTCATCACAATAAAAAGAAATTTTAAGAAATACTGCATAATACAATAATGACATTCTAAAATGTTTCCCATTTCAAATGTTCTATCTATGTGGCAAAGCACTCAAAGTGTGAGAGAGGCATATTTAGTCATTTTGGTCCTTGGTATCAACTCACCTGTGGCCTTGATTAATTGGGCCACAGAGCCCAGACAGGTCCAGCAGGTGGCCTAGGGGCTCTAAGTCCCCAGCACCTATGATCCTCCATCTGGGCTTTTCAGCCACATACACATAACCCCAACTTTCTTTGTAAGCAAAAGCATAGTTCTACACATTTAGGGAGAAGTAGAGGCTAAACAGAAACTTTTGCCTGGCACATTCAAACAACTGAGGGGAAAAGGACTTAAGGATCTAGAATTATACAGAAAATTGCTAAGTCTCTCATTTTGCACATGAAGACCCAGCCCAAATTATTCATTATTATTTGCACATCTTCTTAGCGTATTGAACTAAATGCAATAACGTGGAGTCTGTTGTTGCAATTACTTATAATATGGGAGGCATTGACAAAATGTATTTTTATCTCAAGTGGCCTCAACTGAAAATCATACATATGGAGAAGTACATAACCATCTTCAGTATTCAACTTTTAAATTGTGTATACATATTACTAAAACACGATTTTATTAAGACGAATAGATTATTAGATAAGAGTCCATCTGTCAACTGGGAACTGTCAGTAACTGAATTGTGATTTACCAGATTTATCAGAATCATGATTTACCAAGTAGGTTTCCTCATTTTAGGGGAGAATGCAGCTTATTACCAGTGGACTGTTGTATACCTAGGCAAGCATCTCCTTTTCCATTTTTCATTGAGAAATAATTTTTTTTTTGGTGGGGGGAGAATCTTTTTTCCTCTTTTATAACTTATTTTCTGTGCCTTGTGAACCCAAGACCATAATCACTTTCCCTTTGAGCCCATTTTTATTTGATGCTGATAAGCCAAGAAGTACTAGATGAGGAGTCAGAATCCCTCCACTAATTTCCTGTGCAATCTTGGGAAAATCACTTAGCCTTTCTGTTTCTTCATGTCTCATTTGGAAAGTCAAGAATTAGGACTAGAGCTACTCAAAGGCTCTTCCATTTCCAGCGTCCTAGGGCTCTAGAATTCTGTCCCTGCTACCTTTGCCCTCAAGTCAACACCACTTTACTGTCTGTGAGTGTCTAATAATTAGTAATTTGCCCTAAGTCAGAAGAAATGCTCTTCCATTCCTCAGCTTCCCCACCAAGTTAGGTTACTCCTGGCACTCACATTCATGGATAACTGGAGGCCTGGGCACAAGGAGGCTGGGGGAGCCTCTTCTTTTGCACATCCTGGCTGGTAACCCCATGGTCAGTGCCTGACATCAAAGTTACACACAGACAGCACAGCGGTCACAGTCAGCACTGCTAGGCATACGCACTACTAAACGCACGGCACTTGTACAATGATCAAGGACAGTTAAGACACAGGAGCAAAGGTGGAGGAAGCATAGATGTTTAATCGTCAAATATGGGGAATGTTTTCTGGGTTTGGGAGGGATTCAAAATACCACACCTTAAATCTGCCTCACCTGGATCTGCATGTCTGCACATGACACTCAGGACAACTGATGAAAACTGAGGGACTAGCATTAAACAGGTGGCTAAATGTTTGTGGTTTTTTTTTTCCTCTGCAAGTGAATTGGTCATTTGTACTGGTGTCATGTGTAGACAGACTTGGGTGCTTTATGGTGATATTTATTCCAATAGCTGGGGGTGGGCTCTGCCGTGAGTATCTGAAAAGAGGAAAGATTCTGACAAAAGGATGCACTTAACCTAGAACCAATAAAGCAAGGGCAATGCAAATGCCAGGGGTTTGTACCTGTAGCTGAATCAGGAGGGAGGACCCAAAAGGCCCGTCTGCCCAACTCCCTGCTCTTGACCACACAGCCCCGGGAGTTCTGCCTACTTACACCACTGCCTTTCTAACCTGGACTCATGGGACCCACCAACTCTTTTGGTCGTGATAGTGGTTATATAGGTTTAATCTTTGAAGCGGTCTTTAAAAACAAGAAGAGTTTTTGTATGATCAGCTAGAGGCTGCTTTTCTCTATGCTGGAACTGTAGGTCAAGGGCATAACTAACAATAAAAACAACAGTAAAAGCTGCCATGTAGTATTGAGTGCTGACTACATGCCCAAAACTGGGATCAATGCTTCACTCACATATTGAATCTAATTTTTGCAAAAGGAGGATATAGGCTGCATATAAAGAATTTATAATTATGAGAATTGTGGTTAACCACTATGGGAGGACTTGGGATTTTCTTCAGAGTGTTTTCAAGAAAAGGGAAGTATGGTCTTTTTGGATCAGCTCCCGGAAGTCCTACCTGGAAACAGGGGTTGAGCCTGATCTCTTAAGTTCTAGTTCTGGGAGACAGGTCTGTTTCTTCAACATTTTAAGTTTTTTGAAAGTGATGGATGAAATGATGTTGGGAGATGGCAAAGTCCTCTCACTCTAGGTTAAAATGGAGCCAAGAGTGAAGTGAGATTTACAAAATCTCCCTGAACTTAAAAAAAAAAAATCCCCAAACTTGCCATTCTGATATCTAATTTAAATGGTCCACTAATAGACAATTAACTGGTTTTAGGGATTTTGGTCTTTTGCTCTTTTAACGTTCCTGGTTCAAAGTGTCTACATATTTATATTTAGTGAAATCTAATGGGCACATTGGCATTAAAACTCCAGAGGCAGAAGCTGGCTCATATAGTATTGGCATTAATATCACTTAGCTGTAACCAAATGAACTAAGTGCTTAGGAAGAGCCAGCTAAACACTCCTGTCAGTTATCCATCTCTCAGTGACCCTAACAGAGAACAGCATGAGAACTGTAGTACTTTCCTCTCTAAAGTGATAGGGAGCAAGCACGTGGTTTTGGTGCCCATCAAGTTATACCATTGAACTTGAAAATGTTTTAAATAGCTCTCCTTCTAATTATTTCAAGTATCGATCTGTTTTAGTGTTTCCCATTTTAAAACATCTATTCCTGTTTTTTCTTGTCTGTTTGGATGATTGCCGTTCACACAACATTGTGAGATGTGTCACGATTGGTAACACGTTTGCACCTGTATGATTTTTCTTTCACTGGTTAGTACTGGATCTACGTAACCTGCTCTGATTAGCTTTCTGGAAAAAAATTAGAATAAAACAGCCCCCCTTTAGGACCAGGCAGAACATGAGCATAAGGACTGAGTCTTTCCTTACTGAATTTGGTTTGATTTTAGGCGTGATGATACCTTCTCAAGGAGGGGTAGTGAGCTGATTACTGAACTATAGTAATTATTTGAAACGGTATTTGTAACATGACAAGCAATCTAGATGAAGATTTCTGGAAAAGAACAAGCTACCCTGCCTCAATGTATTATAAATGTGCTTGACTGGTATTTGGAAAGAAGAAAGAAACTCTTATTAAAATTTAACATCAACTTGGCCAGGCTTTGGGCTGAACTGGAAGAACAAAGTGCTGCTCACTGTAAAGCCAGGGACAGGAGTGATGGGATTTCTACTCCTAAGGCTGAAATAATGGAAAAGAGAACAGCGAGTGAATTCCTCTGCAGCAGGCCTATACATCTCCAATTCCAAGGGTTTATTTAGTACCAATCTTGCCACTACACAGTGGCTTTTCCTTTCGAAATGCTTAATTTGTAGGTGTAAAGATCCAATTTCCGTGGCAAGAGGGAGTATGTGGTGTCTACGCTTGTCTTGAAGTTCTGGAGCAGTGCTGACGGACGCAGTGATGCTCAGGATGACCTCGCCTCACGGCTATTCACATGGGGACCTGGCCAGCCTCAGAGCAGCTACTCTGCTTTAACCCTGCTGGTTCTCAGAGGCCCTAATCATAGTTACAACACTTTAGGGGATATGGGACCCATAGCAACTTCTAAGTATTCTCCTTCCAGGTTCTTAAGCTGACTCCTTGCCTCTATATTCTGCGAGAATTCCCAGCCCAGTGCTCGGGTTGGGGCTGTGGGAGGCACTAGACCCAGGCTGCAATGCCCTGCAGACGTGGCAACAAAATGATCTGCCATAACAGCCCTCACGCCAAGAGATGAGATGCTGCCCACGGCCTAGGCTTTCTCCGTGGTAGTGAAAGATGTACTGTATTATACACCTCTCGCCAGAGGGGAACCACGCTGCTGCAGGGGGACTTCACGGAGCGGTGAGCACTTCGTGAGAGGCATTTCTTATAAAAGTAATCATAAGGGGATCCCCACCATGATTTGCTCAGTTTGTCATGAAATATCAAAGTTACCCAGAGCCTTGAACATATCAGTTACAGATGCAAGACATACAAGCAAAGCTATTTCAATAGGATTCCTAGCAAAAATATTAAACTCCACGGTGGGGGGGGGTGTCAGGGGAGTGGTTGGGGGGGGGAGAGAGAGGGAGAGAGAGAGAGAGAGAGAGAGAGAGAGAGAGAGAGAGACAATATACGCAAGCCAGTCTTTTATGTTATCATTTTAAAGAGTCTGATCCCACCCAGGCAAAATTGAAATCCTGCTCAAGTTGGCCAGAGGCCTCTGATTACGAGGACTGTATCTGAGCAAAGCTGCAGAAACTACAGCCCTAATCCTCATAAAAAACGGGAGGCAGTTTATTATTAAAATACAAACATGAAAATACTTCAGACCATTTCGTTAGCAGCATAGTTCCAAACGCAACATTCCCTTTATCGATCAGGTTTAAGTCAGGTGGCTTCCAAGCATCTGTCCTGCTAAGACCCTTAAAAGAGCAGTGCAAAAGGGGGAGAGAAGACATCTTTCCTTTCAAGTGGCAGACCATCCTTATAAGACATTCTCTAGGGCTCTATTCTGTCGACTATTCAGTGTGAGTTGGGGCACTTTTAAATCAGCCATTTGGCACTTCCTGTTCGCAGTTCCTAGGCACAGCGTGACAGAGTCAGCTTGGTGAGCCCTTCCCCGTGCATTCGGTACAACAGCTGAAACTCAGCAGGCAGCTGGTGGGACTCCTGCCACTTGGTAGTAAATTTGGTTCCTTTTTTGTCATAGTAATGGTATGGAAGATCTTCCCTTGTGTTGGGGTCAAATCCAAAAGGCCAAAATCCATACAAGTGGATCTCTTCACATATTGCTGACGCAAGGGTGTACATGAGAATACCTGTGCTCAGCCGTTTGGGTGACAAATGTTTGTTTTTCCAGTACCTGTGGAACAATAAGTACAGGTGGATTCAGAGGCCAGTGTTGAAGGTTCTGGTCAGACGGGTCACTGTGACTGGTTTGGGAAGTGAATTTATCCAGGTAACTTAACCAGTACTTGCTTTGAATCTGTCTTTTAGACCACGGAACACCTCAGGGTAGGACCGGCTACATAATTTGTGAGACCCCGTGCAAAATGAAAATGTGGGCCCTTACTTCAAAAATTATTGAGAATTTCAAGAGGGCAACAGCAGAGTATTAAACCAAGCGTCGGCCTTTCTAAGCGTGGGCTCGTGTGTTACTATAGAAGTCACACATGTTTGAAGCCATCCCTGCTCTGGGTTGTCCTAAAGAGTGGTGTCTCTGACTCAGTGGTGGTGCCATAAAAGCCCACCAGTGAGAATGACTATGCATCTCACACATAAAGGGCCCTTGGGCTAGGGAGGATGTTGTTTAGTCAAAGGGGACCTCCTCTGTTACTTCCTTATCCAAACTTAGAGATTAAATCTGTCTTCTTGGGTTTGGAAAGATTGTAGGGCCTTATTTTTTTTCTACCCGCTCGTAAAAAAATCACATTCCCTGTTCCTTTGTCTTAACCAAATGCTCCCAAGCCCTTCTTTGGCGTGCCAGAACCTAAAAAAAGTATTTACACACTTTCCGAATTTTAAAAAATGCTAAATTATGGTTGTTCCTTCCACGTTCAGATAGTAATTTGAAGCCTTCCTTCCTAAACTGCCAAATATCTGAGACTGCTGTGGAGTGAGTGTGTGTGTGTGTGTGTGTGCGTGCACACACACGTGTGCCTTTATGACTGGCTGTGCAGGCATAATCAAACTGTTCATGAATCAGGTTTTCATGGACTGTACTTCCTCCAAGTTTTCATTGAACCAGCATGTTCAAGCCCGAGCTGTTGAAAGGCTGGGGGCCAGGTGGGCCACACAGGCCGCTTCCTGAAGGTTCTATCACATGCAGTTCCTTCTTCACTACCTGAAGGCTTCATGTGGCCATTTCCATTCCAGGTGAAATTCAGTTCAGTCTTTGTTTTAATATTCTTACCTAAGGAGTTAGAATGGCTTCTGATGTTTCTTTTGGTACAGCTGTACTTAAATAGAACAAGAGGGGAGCAAAACGATGGTCAAAAGACCACAGGGCAGGTTGGCAGGAGGCCTGGCTTCTAATTCTGGTTCTGCCCATTTTGGGCAGTGATGTTGGGTAAATAACTCGTTCTTTGTACCTCAGTTAATGTATCTTTAAACTTAGGAGTTGGGTTATATCACCTCTAAAGAAGGTAACCATACATCCTGCGAAACTGGAACAGTCCCAGTTTTTGCCTATTGTCTTTGTTGTAATTCTTAATAGTGCCCTTTTTCTTTCAAAGAAAAGGTTCCAGTGAGGACTGTAAATTCTGGCATCACCCTACCTGTTAGACACATACCAGCTGATTACACAAGAATTCCTCCTTATATGAGAGGTCAACTACACAGATCTTAAATTTGGAAGACTTTAGAGGACTACAGGATACACTACTATGTACCCATCTACCATGGGATACAGTCCTTGTTTACCAGACCTCCTAGAACCCACTCTAACTTGCAGTAACACCTGGACAGGACGTTAGGACACTGGGGCTGCTCGCATAGGGGAAATTAGAGTTGAGGCAATTTCCTCAGATTATTTAAAGAAAAAATTCTGCAATTAATCTTCCTTTATAAAACGCCCTGCATTTTACAAATGCCTGCTCCCAATTCTGGCTGCTTATTAGAATCAGCCGGGGAGTTATTAAGACATACCAAGTGCCTGAGCCTCTCTCCTCCCCCACCAGACAAATTACATTAGAATCTCTTGAATTAGAGCCCAGGCAAGAGTATTTTTTAAATCTCTCCAAGTGATTCTAAGGTACAGCCAGAGTTAAGACTCATCGGACTGGACGAAAATATTGCATCCTGGTTAATCTGTCTTTCAAATTACAAGGGATAACGATGAACTGATAAAATACTTCTCACATGTTTTGGCACTCAGATCTTGAATTATAAAAGCAGATTATACAATTTTGATTTGTCTAGGTGGTTTTCTAATCTTGGACATCTAACAAACACCCTAATATCGAATAAAAAGGAACATTTAAAGTCGATTCATCTTTAAAAAAAACCAATTGATTTGTCCACTTTAGTCATTGGCATTATTGGGACATGGCTATCCATTCAAAGAAAATTGCTGATTTGTGGTGATTTCCATGACTGCTTGTTAGGCTTACCACCAAGGAAGGGGACAGGGAATGGAGAGGAGAAGCTGACGAAGCACCAGTCCCTCCATTTGACACTTGGTTACCAGCTGGGGTAGGAGACTGAACTTCTTACCTAGAATGATCCATTCATTCATTACAAAACATAAGCGTTCATTCTAAGGTACTAAGCTAACCGCAACAACTAACTAATCAGTTCGCTACCACCCCCAAGAGATTACAATATTGATTTGCCATCTGGTAGGGTATGAGTTAAAGGCAATAAAATATACACACCTGTTGACATGTTGCATTATATTTCCAGGCCAAGCCAGTTGGACCTTTAACTGACCTCTGTGTTCAACAAAAAAGTCAACTAGTGTCCTGGTAACAGTTGCTGAAGTGTGGAAGAAAAATGCAGGGATCCAAAGAATGGCCCCATCGAGCTTTTTTAAACTGAGAAAAAAGTTGTTACGGTCCTGAATGGTCAAAAGATTGTTGTAATATTTTTCCAGGATGCTGGGGTTGAAGGTGGTAAGGTTGGTTTTCCTTCCAACATCCCTTTGGAAAGCCTCCGTAGGGGCAAAATTGCAACGGAAAACAAAATCTGACTTATCTATTTGTTGTCCACACCGGCTCCCTGTCAGGATCCCACTATTTCCAACCACAGCACAGATATTATAATGCTTATTCACAATGGGTGACACATCTGGAAGCAGCGATCGGAAGTTATTGCTAATAGAGAAAACATATTTATGGCTGGAATAATCATAGTGCATCAGTTGTCCAATCCGAACACTATTCTTGGTCAAAGAAAAATTTTTTATTACATCGACATGCTGAAGAATTTCTTGCCTAAAATAAAAAGAAATTCATTAAATATATCCCATTCAAAAGAACTGATTTTCCATCTTATGTCTTATGCTATTTCATTTAGACAAGAACCATAGGCACTGAACCCAAGAAAGATTATGCATTCATAATTGAAGGAAGAACTGCTTCAGAATTTACAAACATGTGCTAGTCTCTCAAATTCTGGGTATAGTCCTTTGAAGCTTGTAAATGTTGTAATTTATGGTTTTTAGCTGCCAATTCTTTGGTTTTCTGCTCTACCTGAAAAGTGTATTTGATCAAGGGGGAGGCATAGGCTAAACTGTGTCAGAAAATACAGGGAGACAATTTACACAGGCCCCAAAGAGCTCACATTAATGCACAAACATTGGTGGCTAAGAGTTTGTAACTAGGGACTACTTGTTCGCTATTGGACTGCAGCATTCAAGGAATATCAAACATCACTGGTGTCCAAATAAGAGCCAAACAGATATGAGTCAGTATGGTCCTAACTATTATTAAGATATGAAAATGGTAGTAGCAGTGGGTGTAGTTGAATATTTAATAGAAATGAGATGATAATCTCATTAATGTCCTTTAAATAATGAAAAAGGAACATTTTTCTACTTGATTATATAGAAACCCATTTAAGTTAGAGAAACCTAATTCTTAGAAAAAGAAGCTATTGTAAATCCTGAAAATGTGTGCATATTCTAAGAATTCAGAGGATAAACAAGGCAAGGGTGATACTTAGTACTAATTTCTGGTTGCTTTCATGTTGAGCATTAAGTGTAATTAAGCGTATCCTCTTAAAGTCTCTGCTATTTAAAATATTTAAGAGACACCGGTCATATGTTACTCTTCTAGTAGGTTCTTCAGTTCTAAGAAACCACATTGAACCTCCTGGGTCTTTTGCCTAAAAAAAATAGCAGGAATGAAACTAAATGCTTTGCATATCATCATTTTACCTGGAATCCTATTTTTTAAAAATTACTTCATTTGACAAAATACAGAGAAACATAAACTGAAAGCTTTAAGCCAGAACTTCCAAAGTTACTAACAGTGTTCATTACAAACTGTTACAAAGGTAAAGTAAGTTTAAAGTGATACTGGGGAAGTTAATTAAAGCTTACCCAAACGGATTAAAAGGAGGCAAGTTTTGAGAAGGCAATATTGTTCTAACTGGTTATTTGGGTCACATGGCCTAGTGTGGGAAGAATATTTTTATTGAGTCAGAAATATGTTTGGGGAAAAGGTATACTGTATTCGACCCATGAAAAATTTCTGGGCTGTCTATAAAATTAATATTGGATTAAAACCACAAAAGTAAAAAAAAAACTTCAGAGTTTTAGAATTAATCAATTATTGTCATGGACTAACTTCTAATTAATGTTTAAAAATTTTTAACCATACTCATGTGACTGTGTGTCAACCTTTCAAGTAAATATTTTCATGACACCATGGATAGCTACTGAATTTGTTTTAATTCCATCATTAGATTAAAAGAGTGCAATAACTAGAAATTCTATGACCAAAACCCAACACCCTAAATAGAGTGGTAAAATAAGTATTTGTAAAATAAGTATTCATACCCCTAATGAATACACTAGATGGCTCACATTCCATTTAGCAGCATAATAATCCCACCAAAGAGGGAGGAGAAATGACTTATCTGGAATTGCTAAGAGTTGACCAGATATCACTGAGGAGAATAAATACTTTTGTATAAATCTCATCCTTCTTCCCCCACCTCCAAAAAACAAAACAAAACAAAAACCCACACACATAACACAAAAACTCCTTCATGTATAAATGAAGCTGCTACAAGACAATTAAGAACAATGTTGGGTAGCTTTTACAATATGTTAAAAGCTATAAAAATTTAATGAGAAGAAACACGTAAAAAACCCAAACCATAAAATACCGGCATATATTTGGGCAGAGATTTTCACTAGTAATTTGTTAGGGATGAAGTGTAGTGTTTTCTGTGCTTCAGTGGGACAATACTTTTTTTACTTTATTTAAAAAATTTTATTTCTAGTCAGGGAATGAAAATGCATTGTGTGGTATTTTTGTACTTAACTTTTTTTTTTTTAAATAAATGACTTTGGCAGTATTAGCCATAATGTTAACTATACATCATGGTGCTCAATTAAGCTCAAGTTAGGGAGGATACTGGAAATATCTTTTTTCCCTTCCATTCAAATTGGCCTTTTTGAAGTTTTCTTTTTATGAGAGGGTACCACATATTTAAATTAAAAAAGATTACTAATCAGCCTGTGTTCAGTCAGGCCAAGAAGACAATGCAAATACATCTCGGGTTGGGGGGGGGTGTAGATTTTTGTTGTTTTGTATTATTTCGTTTTGTTTTGTTTTTGAGCTCCAGAATTCAGAACACCTTTTGGATCTTTTCCCCCTATCCTACCTTTGATGTAAAAACGCTGTCCGATTAAATGTCCACTTAGGTCTGGCTTGGAGTTCATGAGTCAGAGAATGCGGAAAGGGCACAAATGACGGATCTAGAAGCTTCAGCGCAAACTGTGACCTGGAGAGGAGTATGAGTACACAGACAAACGTGCTGGCCTCAGCTAGGGGAAGCCAAGGTAGCCATTAAAGTCCAGCCGGTTGGGAGCGGGGCGGGGATGGGGGGCGGCTGGAACACGTACTGGCTACATCCCGCCCCAGAGCCCCTTCTCATCTGGTCCACCTTCTGTCCCCACACACACCCGGGAGGAAGAAAGAAAACGAGGGAAATCCGTCTCCATTGTCCATCCCTGCGGGTGCGGGAAAGACCATAAAATGGCCGTCTTACGGAGAGCAGGGGCGGGAGCCCGGCGCTCTGCTAGAAACGGATGCGCAGAGAGGACCAGGGAGTCAGCACCGCGGACAGCGGCCGCACCACTGCTAGCCCTACCCGCGCCGCCCCCGCGGTCCGGCCGGATTGATTTTTGTAGAATGGACAGATGAACCGGAGACCTAGGGGAAGGCTGGGGGTGGCTCCGTCCTTAACCTCTTCCTTCCCGATCCTAGGTCTGGTTTCACTCCCTGTCCCCTGACTGGGGAACCCCCTGGAGGCCGCTGGCCAACTCCACTCCTTTGCCCAGGTGGGGTTTCTCTAGGTTTCGCGTTCTGGCCTGGCCTGGACCACAGGGTGCACTCTGTATTTCCTACCCGCCCCTCAGAGGCTCTGCTGGGGGAGCTCCTAGTGGGGCACACTGGGGCAGAGGCTCTCGACGAGCTGCGCCAAGCTTCGCCCGGAGCCTTCTCAGTCCTGACTTGCGCCCGTTGGTGACTTGGAGCTGGGATGAGGGTAGGCGGCCCTTAAGAGGCTCGCTTCCCGCAGAGGGCGGGGGAATTGCAGAAATCCCGGAAAGGCGGGGGGGTGGGGGGGCGATGGCGCGGTGTGCGGGGGAGGGAGGGAAGGATGGAGGTCGAATACCCCAGGGGCTTCCGGAAAACAGACCCGCGCATCATCTGATGGGGTGAAGGGTTGGGGAGAGGAAAGGAGGAGAGCGCAAGAGGAGTCTGGCGCCTGCGCCATTAAATCGCCCCGGACCGCCCGGACCCCGGCCGTGGAGTCTGCGGACAGGGGCGTGGGGTAGGCACTCACCTAACGCATGTCCATCTCTCCATGCCCCTTCCCAAATACACACAAGGCCTCTCCCTCCACCATCATTCTCCTTAAACCCTTCCCCCATTTTTGAAATGGGGGAAGGGATGCCGAAGAAGAATACGATAATGCAATCACATTGATTAGGACAACGGCTTTTAGGGGCTCTGGGTTAAAAAAAAGCACGGGAGGGGTGGTGGTGTAAGAATCAGAGAGACGAATGGAAGGACCACGCAGTTTTCTTGCCCAAAGTGTCTCGGAGAAGGCAAAACACCCTCCTCTGACCTCCCGCCCCCATAAACCAGATACCTGAGGGCACTCAGAGGCCCGCACTCACCGGAATCCGCGTGGAACATGTACATTCGGGGCGCCCCCGGGTTGGCATACTTGGGAGTGGTGAAGATGTTCTCCTTTTTCAGGGACACGTAGCTGATGAGCGATAAAATCAGCAGGGCGACGCTGAGCATAACCAGCCCCAGCACACTGGCGACCCGGGCCATTTTGCAATTTCTCATCCCGGGCTGTGTTGGGATCAGGAAAAGCGGGGAAAGCGGTCCATTGAGCGGCCAGCAGCTCGCTGGCGTGTCAGTATGTGTGAGTGTGTGTGTGAGTGTTCGCGCGCGCGTGTCAGCGTATGTGCCGGGGGGGTGGGGTGGGGAGGGAACCGAGCAGGGGAGCCGCGGAGGGCCAGGGCGTAGGGGCGGGCAGGAGCCCCAGAGAGAAGCCAGGCCCCCAAGGCAGGGGCAAGCGGGCCAGGAGGCTGAACAGGAAGATGGAGGGTCTGCGCGGCGGCGTGGCGATGTAGCTGCGCGCCGTGCGTCTCCGACCGCCGGCTCAGGCTCCCCAGCGCGTTTCCAGCGAGGCTGCCGTCTCCTCTGCAGCCTGCAAGATAAATGTGATTGGAATAACGTTACAGTTCGATCTAAGCACAGGATTTAATTAATGAACTCTCATCTCCCAAATAACCGGGGGAGGGGCGGAAGAGGGAGGGATGAAGGGGAGGTGGCAGAGGGAGGGGAATTGAGGCTGGAAGGCTGCAGCCCACGTCAATGGCCTTCCCAGCTGAGGGTGCGGGCGAGGAGGTGTCTCTGGCCAGACAGAGGCCCAAACTTAGTTCAATGGACAATTCATTACTTTATAAGTTAATCGTGGAATATAGAGATAAATAACTGGAGTTGCTGTCCTGGAGGATCACAGCAGCTGGGTGCTTATGAGATGCAGGGAGAGTGGTTTTAGGAGTAGAGATTTAAAAGCTTCTCTCCTCACCACAGAGCACAGCCCCGGGCCCCACGGATCAGCACCTGCCCCAACACCCCAGCAAGGAAGCCCTAAATAGCGGCTGGGCCTTGTGAGCGCTTAAAACCTCCTTGGAATCTTCTGTAATCTCTCCCGTATCTGCTTCCTATGCCCAGTGCATGCTACGCTTCTCTCTAAAAGATGGGTGGTGCCTAGCAGAGTTGTAAGGTGAGCTGTGAGTGTGGAGGGCCCGGCTTCCCCTCCCTTTCCTCCCAGTGTCTGACTCCCAGCACCCTGTGCGTAGACAACCAGCATGCCCCAGAGGTAACCAGGATGGAGCAGTTCCCTCTGATTAAACTCTCCATTGCCCACTTTTCTGACTCATCCTGTGGCAGGCCTTCAGGATGGGCCACTCAAACTTTGCCCTGAAGCTTAGCTTAGCTTAGACCAGGAGCTGGGGCATCGTAAACCTCTGTCCATTATAAATGCCCAGAACTCTCTTTTGGAGGAACTTAGGAACCAAGTAAGAGATGCCTGCCTCCGAGGGTGGAAGGAAAAGCTCACTGCCTAACACTTGTGTTGCTGTTTCAATTTGTTTTAGCATATTCCCATGTTACCTGTTTTAATATACATTGGAAATAAAAGTTTAATTCATTTTCGGTCATGCTGTTGGATGCTCAGAAGGCAATCTACATGTTTCTTTAGCTCTGTCCTTTGCAAGTAACTTGTGAAGTCTTTCCCCATAGCTTTACCCTTGGCCTGGTCCTCCCAGGACAGTAAGCACTAAGGAAAGAAAGAAGCTGGAGGTGAGAAATCGGCCTTCGGAGCCTTTTCCAATAAAGCAAGTTGATGTTTTCCAAGGTGGCTATGATTTCTTTCTCTCTTGAACTTCTGATTTTATGGGCTTTGGTGGACCTGATGTTATGGTCTGTCTGTGGGCTATGAATTCTTCAAAGCAGTGAGCTCCTGGGCTGTAAGCTCCTGCAGATCAGGACCATGTCTCTTCTGCCCTGTTTCTGCATACTCCCTGCATACTGTCTATGGAGAGGCATGCTTAATAAGTGTTGAGGACCTAATGAGCTCCCTGTGAAACACGTTCTGGTTGTGGACAGCAGTGCACAGAATGCAGCTGTCTTTTTCCATTGGAACAGAGAGTTAGAATTTTGCACCTACTCAAGGATTTTTATCAAAATCTAAAAATGTAGGTAAGAGAACACAATCTAGTTCCCCATGGGACCTTTTAACTATGTAAAAATTTTAGGAAGTCTTACATGTCCACGCATGATGAATACTTGAAGCATATTTTTTGAATAAATACTATTTTTTTTAAAAGAAGCTCATATGAATATTAGTGTAAAATGCCAAAAGGGAATAAGATCTTATGAGAGCTGTCTGGGAATTACACATATTGGAAAAACTCTTCTTGAACAAGAAGTAGAGGGACACACCATGGAGGCCAGAGTACTGGTTACAGCTCCAGGCTCTGAAGTCAGCAGACTGGACCTCAAACGCTGACTCTGTGACCTTGGATAAGTTGTCAGCACCTCTGTGCTTCAAGCTCCTTATCTACATAACTGAAATAAGAAAACCTCCAGGATTTTTGGGGAAAATTAAACAAGGCATGTAAAGTCCTGGGTACAGCTCCTGGCTTGTATTAAGCAGTTAATAAATACGAGCTAAACAGCTTGGGCAAGTTGTTAGTGTCTTTCTCTGACCCCCCTAAGTATCCTGCTTCAGAATGCATAGAAAAGGATGTACTTGGTGAGGCATTTTTCCTACGGAAAAATGACAAAGATCGAGAAGCTCTTGGGTTCTCATTACAGCATTACAGGCTTTCCTGGAACGTATTGATATGGGACTCATTCTGCCTGGATTTAAAACTGATGTATTTACCTTATGCTCAGCACACCTCTGTGAGCCCTCTAAAGAAAGTCCTGCTAGGATAATTCCCATATTGCATATGGATCACTGAAGGTCATGTGATGTAAAGGAACCAAATTAGCCAGAAAGTAAACAGGCACGCAGGAATCCTATGCCAGGCCTGAGGGTGACGATGGATTGCTCAGTAATTACCAGAGGAAAACATCTTGGGAATGCTGCTTCACAGAGTAACAGCAGCTACTGAATATGGTATTTTTCAGGCCTGGGATTATAGCTACTTAGTAAATTAAAAAAGAGGGTACTTTTACAAAATATCACTTTTTCAGATTTCATTGGAAACCAGACCTCTATAGTAGTTCAGGAGGGCAAATACAAGAAATACAGAAATGGAAGACTCCTTTGACTTAATATTTTCTAGGGGAGTTTTCTTTTTTCTTTTTTGCGGTACACGGGCCTCTCACCGTTGTGGCCTCTCCCGGACCGGGGCACGAACTGGCGTCCCCTGTATCGGCAGGCAGACTCTCAACCACTGCGCCACCAGGGAAGCCCCAGGGGAGTTGTTATTTTTGGATACAAGTACTTTCCCACTTTTTGTTTGCAAAAAGTACCCACATTTTGCAAACGTGGCTCTGTTGCCCTGTGTAGTTCTTCACCAACCCATGTGTAGTTCCTCACCAACCCATACCTACCAAGAATAATTTATAGGCACCACTTGGATGGGAAAGCTGGGAGGGATAGTTGTCTTTGTTAGAAATGACATCATTCATTCATTTATTTCTGGTTTTTTTTCATCAATTCATTAAATCAAATGTGTTGGTTGTCAGACACTCTGATATGCAGACTCAGGGCTTATAAAATTATCTTGACCTCATAATGCTCACGGTCTTTGTGAGGGGAGAAAGGAGGAAGCATTCTGGCAGTACTATGTAACTGGGTTATAAACTGTGTCTGGAGAGGTGGTGGTGGGGTTCTTCATAGAGGGCAAACTCTGAGCTGGATTTTAAATCATGAGTGGGGTTTCATTAGGTAAAGAACTTTAGAAAGGATGTCCCAAGTAGAGGGAAAACAGGAGGCAGGGAAGATTATGGTGGCTTGGGGAACAGCAAGAGTGTGAGTTGACTGCCACAAAGAAGAGCCCACGAAGGCTCCTGATGAGATGCCGTATCTTCAGCAGTGCTGTTCAGAACTGTCCAAAGTTTGTAGAGAGGAACCAATCAATCGCATTTGAACCGAATGGGTGTAGGAGCAGCTGGAGTCAGGCCCACGGAGAGATGGAAACAGCGACTGCTCATGTGGACGTCAGCTGATGTGTCCAGTGGCCCGCCAGCCTGTTTTGTGCCTTAATTTATGAATGAAAAAAATTGACCATTTTCTGTTATGAAACATTCTTTTCTTTTTTAAAATTTTATTTATTTATTTATTTATGGCTGTGTTGGGTCTTTGTTTCTGTGCGAGGGCTTTCTCTAGTTGCGGCAAGTGGGGGCTACTCTTCATCGCAGTGCGCGGGCCTCTCACTATCGCGGACTCTCTTGTTGCAGAGCACAGGCTCCAGACGCGTAGGCTCAGTAATTGTGGCTCACGGGCCTAGTTGCTCCGTGGCATGTGGGATCTTCCCAGACCAGGGCTCGAACCCGTGTCCCCTGCATTGGCAGGCAGATTCTCAAACACTGCACCACCAGGGAAGCCCTATGAAACATTCTTGAATAAGGCATCATGGAGTTGACTTTTGGAAGGGCAAGTGACCCCTCCAGATGACAGTCCACTGGGAAACTCCCAAAGAGCAGTTTCCCAGTGGACTGTCCCCAAGCCACATGTGATGGAGTTCTTTCTGTACACTGTTGCCTGACTCCTTCATTTCTACTAGGTCTAACAGTGGCCACAGAGGAAAGATCTTGGGGTCCTCTGGATTTCTACCTCCTATTTCCCCACAGAAGATAAATACTTCATGAGTTCAGAGGTGGGAAAAGCCATTGTGGTCAAAGAGAGCTTCATGAAAGCTCTCAGATGGAACTGAAACTAGAAAGATACATGGAAGTTTCCAGAGATGGAGATGGTAACAGGGGCAAGGCAGTCAGGGACAACGAGGCTGAAAAAAGATGCAGAGGCAGAAGAGAGAAAGGCGTGTTGGGGCCAGTGAATAAATCAGCCCCCTTGGAGTAAGGTGAAAACAGCCAACATGTATAGAGCACTTCTTAAGTGCCAGGTGCTTTTTATACATTTTCTGTAATCTTTGCACCAATCTGGTGAGGAAGGTATAATTCTCCTCACTTATAGCTGAAGGAACTGATGTTAAGGATTTGCTCAAGGTGAAACCTCTTTGACTTTAAAGCCCACCCTTTCTACTGCTGCATACTGCTTGTAAGCAGGTCCAGAGACAGACAGCTGGAAATATGTGCAGGCCTGGGAAGTTTGAAAGCATCATCCTTCGACAGTAAGAACCAGTTAATGCTACTACCATTGAAGATGATGATGATTTCGTCATCTCACTTTTATTGCACACCTGCTATGTATTGGGTATTATACTAGGCATTTTCACATAACTAATCTCATTCAATCTCCGTTCCATCCCTCTGATGGTATAATGACTGCCCCATTTCAAGAATGAGAAACTGAGGTTCAAGAAGTTTAAGCAACTTGCCAAGGTCACACAGCTACTGACTTTAATGTGTCCACATGGTATTCCAGGGCCAAGAGGAAGTGGGCTTTAAACCTCCTCCCTTGGTCAATTGTGTCTCAGGGCTACTGAGGAAGAGGATGCATACTAGCCTCTTTAAAAAACATTAATCACAAGGTTGGGGGGGGGCGGTGCGTGGCAACAAGGAAAAGACCACAGTGATTACATCTGAAAGGCAGTGGCCTGCTCTGTGGCTGGGAGAAAACTGAGTAGGGCTGGAGCCTGGGCACAGGGGTGGGGGGAGGTGCCCAGCCATCCCGTGGGGACAGTCAGGAGACAGCATCTTATTTTCATTGTGTACTTTAGTGGCAGCACAGCACCCAACACAGCTGATGCCCAGTGTGGAAAGAAGGCAAGGAGCTTCTCTGCTGTATAGCATACCTGAGGTGCAGGTTAGGGAGAAGGTCGGTTTCCAGTACTGATTGTAGGGAAAGATCATTCACCTTGAATGGGATGCACGAGTTGGCTTGCTTACTGAAGAGAACACGTTTAATTAAATACAAAACATAAAGCACAGGAGGGATGCACTGAACAGTGAAACGCCCTCCTACCCTTATCTCCCTAGAGACAGCTACTGTTACCATCCAGAGATGCTCTGTGCATTCATAGGCATTTGAGTATGTATTAATTTTTATTTTATTCTTTTTAATATATATATTTTAAATTTTATTTATTCATTTATCTATCTATCTATCGTTGGCTGCGTTGGGTCTTCATTGCGGTGTGCGGGTTTCTCATTGCGGTGGCTTCTCTTATTGCGGAGCATGGGCTCTAGGCGCACGGGCTTCAGTAGTTGTGGCTCGCAGGCTCAGCAGTTGTGGCTCGTGGGCTCTAGAGCTCAGGCTCAATAGTTGTGGCACATGGGCTGCGTTGCTCTGCAGCATGTGGACTCTTCCTGGACCAGGGATCAAACTCGTGTCCCCTGCATTGGCAGGCGGATTCTTAACCACTGTGCCACCAGGGAAGTCCCCTGAATTAATTTCTAAAACATAAATGCTGAGACCAGTTTGAAATGATTTTTGTTTCAAGGTTTTTATCTGTATCTTTTACAAAAGACATTTTGCATAAAATTTTAACACTTCAGATGTTTGCAATGATTACATTTTCCAGAAGCTGAGGAGTTACTCATTTTGCACCTACAGACTTCTCATAAAGCTCAGTGAAGCATCTCTATGTGAAAGGAATACAAGAACTTCAAATAGCCTTTTCTTCAATGAATAAATAAAATATATTTGGAAAGCCGTCTTAAGGCTTTTTGCGGTCCAATCCCTAGGAAATCGTTGGGAAGAGCTATTACGTTCAATTGTGTTAATCTCCTGGGTCCTTGTATAGAATTTCGACTTTTCAAATGTTTGCAGCGATTACTTTTTCCAGAAGCTAAGGTATTATACTTGGAGAAGCTACTGCTTCTTGAAAAATAATCTTACAGTTAAGCTTTAAGCTATTCTTATGTCTATTGTGTCTCTTTATCGCACTGACTGTGGGTACAGGAAATCATCCATGGTGAGAGCAGCCACAGTGACATTTCCTAGGTACCATCAGGGGAGGTGTTTTTTAAAAAAAATCTCATTTTAGCCTTCATCTTGAGTTTTGGGGCAGTGTTTTGTTCCTTGTGCTTCTGAAACTGTAATTGTCAACAACATATCTTTGAGAGCAGGGGGAAAAACACTTGTTTGTATATTATTATAACAAAAAGCGACAAAACTTCCACGTAATTAAAAAAAAAATGCACTACCACGTGCTGATTTATTGATGAGTACAGCTTCCACAGAGGAAGTGGTAGGAATTGTTGAAGGATGGACTGCTAAGTATCCCCTCCCCGGTCTGTGGACCCCCCTCTCCCGATTATAAGCGCATGCCTCTAGCTGAGATTTCTCATATTGTGTTCACAGGAAATTCACAGGAATAAGTGGTCACTGGACTTCCCAATATTGAAAAACTCAGTCTCAGTAGGGCAGTGGGGAGACTGAGCTACATCATGTTATATACTATGGGCCTCCACGTTCTGTGTCATGTTCACAATAATGCTATATGATAGTATTTTATTCCTTGCTGTAGATAAGGGAAAAAGAGACTAAGGGGGATTAAATTACTTGGCCAAGTTCACAGCAGCTATTTTAAAAATGGGATTTTAATATAGGACTGAATGACTGCATAGTTACTCCTCTTTTCACCAATCCTCCTTGCCTTCCATGCCAGAAGCTTAGGGTCTATACACTGGGGCATGAAAGATGCTTCCTCAAAGTGAATATTTCTCATTTAAAAAGGAGTCAAGGATATAGTATCCACCTTGGCTTCTGTATCCCTTTCTCCTCATGGTCAGCTTTTTACAAGGATGGTTGAACATGAGGAAAGTGGCTTCTCAATGGATGAGATGATCAATGTAAACTTGGGAAGAATCCTTTATATCTTTATTTCAAAATTCTATTTTACTTGGTAGTTTGACATGCAAAGACTCTAAGTCCTGTTGGAGGTGGTGTAAGATGAGGGAGTGTCTAGCTTTTGGTGTCTGTACTTGTGTTTGGGGGAGGGCAATTTTGACGTAAGCCTTTTTTGCAGGTAGAAGAGGTTGGGTGGAGACTTGCAGGCAGATGGAGAATGTAATTACCACCTTCTCCCTAACAGCAACCCGAGTAGAAGGAGCCAGGGCAGGCTCAGAGGCGAGAGGGAGGTAACTGATCTTCCCCAGCATCTCTCCCATGCTTACACCTGTTACCTGACACCTGGCTGAATTCCCATGGAGGAGCTTTATTCTTGCTCTGAGTTCAAGCTGCTCATTAGAAAAAAGAAACTCAACCATTATGTATGCCATGTCCTTCACAAAGAATTGTATTGATCTTGTATTTTTCCCAAAGGAAAATGTCCAACAAAAGTGAGTAGAGAGCATGTTGTAATGCTCTTTTTCTCCTCTGTGATCATCTAGGATTACAGAAAGCCTCCCAATTGGACCTTAGTCGCCATCAACAGGTACCACTGCTCACCTGGGGACAGGTGCTACCTCAAGGGCAATCAGACTCCAAGGTGGTTACTGAATTCTGCTGGTTTTGGCTTAGACTTTGGACAATCTTTCCCCATCTTCCGGGGGAATTAGGCTTTTCTGACCCTGCAGCATTGTCTGCACTCCCAGATGTCCCCCAGTCTGTTCTCTGCCTTCCCCATTCTCTATGAGAATTAGGACTGACAACTCAATGGGGACCTTGTAACATCAAATTTTTAATCTTTACAGCAATATCCTTCAACTCTTTAGTTTTATGTTGGATGGCTGTGCATTTAGCAATTTTAGGTAGGATTGCAGAACTGTGGAACTTCATCTATCATAGATCTGGTGTAAAGACGAGCTGTGAAAAGTGAGGGGTTGCAGACAGCATTAGACCTTTAGATAGTGGCTGTGAGCACTTATCAAAGGATGCTCTCTTTGTGAGCTCAGAGTGGAAAGGGATGCTGGTTCCACGTAGGTCATTACAATTGATAATCGCGATCATTGGGGCAAAAAACTGACAACCATATAAATCTTACATTTTTACAGCACTTCAATCTTTTTTCAAAGTACTCTCACATCTATTATCCCATCTTGACCTCCCCAGGAAAACTGTGAGTTGGGCACAAGCAAGTATTTCTATCCTGATTTCATATTGATAAGACACAGGAGGTTAAATCCCACAGCAAGGCGAAGGAGACTGAGACTAAACATCCATGTCTGATGTTAAGGCTGCTAGTCTCTCCACTATAAAAAACCCTCTCCTTCTCTATTCTCTGCAGTCTAGCCTATATGGTTGAAATCACTTTATTTAGAGCAGTGTTTCTCAACTCGCCCTGCACATTTAGGTCACCTGAGCAACCATTAATACCATGCCCAGACCACATCCCAAACCAGTTGCTATGCACCTGGATCTTGGCAGTAGCTCCCAGGCATCTGTATGTTTTAAGGTTCCTCGGGTGATTCTGATGCACAGTGAGGACCAAAAAACCATTGCTAGAAAGCTGCCCAGTGGCACCCTCCTGTCAAATTCAGTGGCTTTTCCTTCACTATAGCCGGTGAGCCAATGATGTTAATTTATCTTTAAACCTCACTCCTCCTTCCATAAATGACATTCTCTCGGTTCCCTGTTCTTCTCTGAGGGCGCCCCTCCCAGTCTTATTTCTTCTTCACCATCTGTATTTTGTCTTCCTCAATTACATGACTTCACCCTCTCTCTTTTCTCTGCATGGTCACACAGGATACGGGAACAGTGTAGGGTTTGTGCAAAGGGTCACTTATTTTCAAGGGCTTAACATATTAGGAAGCAAGCCAAACAAGAGCAGAGGCCTCATTCTGATCACTGCTGCAGCTCTAGAACCTAGGACAGTTCTAGAACCTAGGATAGACACGTGCCCAATAACTGGATGATCATCTACTTGACTGAGTCTCGTATCTGTGTATACAGTCCTGACCTGCATTCCAGTCTCGTCCCTCTAATGCATCTCTTGGATGTGCCATCTTCTTAAACCTAACTTGTTCAAAACTGAACACATCATCTTCTTTCCTCCTACAAATTGGTTCTTTTAAATGTTTCCCAACCATTTCGTCACTCCCAAGGGCCTCATCCTTTTCAACCTGTAAATCAGCCTTGAATCTTCTTCCTCCTTTACCTAGGCTTACATCATGAACACCCCATTTGGCTGACACTGCCCTGCCTGCAGCTCTGGTAGGGAAGCAGTTCGAGGCTGTGCTCTGTGTCACTAACTGGAGCAGAAGTGGGTCCACACCATCCACTGGCTGGTTGCCCCTATGGTGACCAAGGAGAAAGGCTCTCAGTTCCCTTGGTAACGTGGAGGGAGAACATGGGGAACATTGACTGGAAGAGACTGAGGAACTACCAGAGTGACTTTGGCATGCCAACTTGCATGGACACTGAATGGCTTTCTAGGTTTGGTTCTATGTCCTGTGAATCCTTTATAGACATTCCATTTTCTTAAGATCTGCTGGCATGAACTTCTGTTCTGGTAATACCCATAATCAATTATATCAGTGTTAGTGATAGTATTTCTTCCTTTGAAAATTGTATATTTTTTTCAATTTGCCTCTTCCTTTCTTTTTGTACACCTAACCAAATTCCTAACCATCTCCTACCTGAACCAGGTAATCACTTTCTAGTAGGTGTACTTGAACCTTCTTGTCTCCTTCAACTCATCTTATTTGCTGTTGCTTCTGCCTAGACTTCCTACTTCAGTGTAAACACATGGGGAGCTTATGCTTGTCCCCTTTGGAAATCTTTCTCAAGATTAAGGAGAACGAACAGTCCCGGGGATTGAGTAAAAGAACGGGTCTGGAATCAGCCTGCCCGGACTTGAATCCAGAGGCCAGTTAACTAACTTGGTGACCTGGGAAAAGCTATTTAACTTCTCCACGCCCTCAGTCTCCTCACTCAAATGAGAAAGAGTGATACATATGTCATAGGGCTATTGAAGGGATTAAATGAGTTAATTATGTAACGCACCAAGCTCTGTGCTGGGCTACAGTAAATATCAAGATATCTTGGCTTTGTTATTGGCATCGTCCTCTGAGAAAGCATCCCCAGTTTCCTGTTCATATCCCCACTCTCTACCAAAGAGTTAGAATTAGGGCACTTGTTTTCTCTGTTCTCATCAATGATATATTTTTCCCATTATTTTATAGGCTAGCAATCTTATGCATTCTGCATTTCACGATGGTCATTACATTGAAATTTGGCTAACTATGCACCTTCTACCTAATACCTCAGAATGGCGTGAGATTCTTGGCTGGTACCTGGAATAGGCACTTTGGCAAACTCCCCAACCCTCATCTCTTGCTCAAGAACAATTCTCGATGAGTCTAATCTCACTATGGTGATTTCATTCTCTTGCCACATTTGCTTTGCTCTGGCCAATAGGATATGAAAGGAAGTGTCTGGAGAGTTTCTGAGAAAGATTACCTCTGTTTTAAAATGAGACCTGAGGGAAAAGCAGTCACTCTTCTTCCCCTGGACATTGTCATGTTTGTCATGAGGTTTGGAATTTGGAATGGTGGCAGCCACCTTGTGACCGTGAGGGGAGATAGCTGAGGACAAATCTAACACTGGGGATGATAAGGTAGAAAGTCAGAAGGAACCGGGTCCTTGAGGATATTGCAAGGAATTGATTTAACTGATCTTGCCGCTTCCCTTTACCAGGACCTCTGGCTATATGTGAAATAAATCTTCTTTACTGTTTAAACCAGTTGAGTCTGGGCTTAATTTGACCAAAAGGCATCTTAACTGACATAATATGCCATGCCAACAATTGTTTAAACTCTGATGTTTATTTTTTTAAAAAATCTGGTCCCTCCTCTGATGTCCCTGGGTACCTCCTAAAGAGAGACTTTTGAAGTCTTAAGAGAGGCAGTAGTGCTAGATGAGGCCAGTGTTTCATTACCCATGGGAGGAGATGAAGGAAAGACTGAAAGAGAGAAAGGAAAATAAAGGGGAGTGGGGAGAAGAGAGTGAAGTGGCTCTGAACAGCTCCTTGCCCCCACCCAACCTATATGAAGGACAGAAGCTCCCCAAAGTTTCTTTCTTTTTTTTTTTTTTTGTGGTACGCGGGCCTCTCACTGTTGTGGCCTCTCCTGTGGTGGAGCACAGGCTCCGGACACGCAGGCTCAGCGGCCATGACTCACGGGCCCAGCCGCTCCGCGGCATGTGGGATCTTCCCAGACCGGGGCACGAACCTGTGTCCCCTGCATCGGCAGGCGGACTCTCAACCACTGCGCCACCAGGGAAGCCCCCCAAAGTTTCTTATAAGGACCCCCAGGGGCATAGCCCAACACCTCCCCTACATGTGGACTCAGCTCTTCCTTTCTGGCTAGTTAGCTCTTGTCAGTAACCTGCCAAAATAACATAAAGCGTCAGGTTAATTTCCCCCTTACTTTCACTTAAAGAATTTTATGCTCCTAATACATTCCTCCAAAGCTCTTTGAGCTCATCTGAATAGCAGGCCCTTTACCCACTCTTATTAATGAGAACATACTCTGTGCCCAAGTTCCATGCTCTGGGGATCTAGTGGCGAACGACACGCACAAGGTCCCACTCTCATGGTGCTAATACTGTGGGAGCATATGGTGCTAAGTGCGATGTAGAAACTGTAAGAGGAGATGTGATCAAGGGTGTGAGTTTAAGCTGATGCCTAGAGTAGAGCAAAGAGCCAGCCAGGCGTTCCAGGAATAAGGAAACAGCAAGTGCCAATGGGCCAGGGGTCAGACTTAGCTTGGCTTGTTTGCGGAACGGAAAGGTTGGTGTGGTTGGGAACGTGGTGAGGGTGAGGTTGGGCACCAGATCCGTAGGCCCCTGTAGCATGTGGAGTTGGACTTTATCCTGGGTGCAGGGGAAGCCCTTGGTGGTCTTAGCAGTGGAGCAGCAGGATTAGGATGTGTCATTTTGGAAGCCATTCCTGTTACCACGTGAGGAATAGTTAACAGGACAGGGACAGGGGTTGAAGCAGGGAAAACGGTTGGGAGCCCAGCACAGTGGTCCAGAGGAGAAGGGTATGGTTGATGAGAGGACTGGGGTCCCTGTGTTCACAGGGCTCATTGTCTGGTTGGGGACATAGATAAACAAAATGGACATTCTGATAGAGCACGTGCTGCAATAGGAAAGCTTACAACCCGGCATCCTGTTGTTCCTCTATTACGCCTCCCGGTTCTGTGGGGACCTGGTTTGTAGGGGACCTAGTTTGGCAAGAGGCCCAGGGGCTGAGCAACTGGAAAGCAAATTTCTCCTTCTAGTAGGGAGGGAAAGAACTCAGCTTCATCAAGCATGTGTGAGGCACATTTCGTGCTTTTTGATGTGCACATGCCTTGACTTTCAAGTGAGATTTTAGGTCTTTTGCAGTAAGTGATGCTTTTTACTTTTTGTAACCTAAGTGGAAGCTGGTATGTGTTAACCGTTCAATAAATACTAGTCAGTGTTTGTCAGTGATTCCTGCACTCAGTCAAGAGATGATAAGAGAGTCTGGACCTTACTAGAAAAGGAACTCAGTCAAGGTCCCAGGAGGAAACAGTAGATAAAACCAAACGAGGCATTTGAAGAGAGTTTAATAAAGATGTGGGCAGGGATTAGGGAGACCAGTAAGGGATGGGGAAGCATCACAGGGCTAACGGCCGTGGGGAGCTCTTACTCCCCTCCTGAAGGGCAGGAGAGCAAGGGGCCACCAGAATCCAGGGAGGGTGGGTGATGAGGAAGCCAGCCTGCAGGAGCCGTGGCCTCCAGTGACCAACTCATGGCAAAACAACTGCCTGACTTCATGCTGTTGCCCAGTCTCTGGTCTCCAGCTGGGGTCTTGCCTTAGCTGAACCTAAAGCCAGAAGGCAAGTGAACCCACAGATGCAGTCCAGATCCAGGCCCGCATCCCTGGGCACGAAGCAGAGTGGATCAGAGTGGAGAGTGGCTGTGGAGGTGCAGACAGAAGACAGCTGACACAGGAAACTTGCCCCTTCCCACTCCACTTCCTTTTGTAGCACCGACTTTAGAAACGGCAGGGACTGTGTTTTGTTAGAATCAGAGTAAAGCCGTCATCCCCATCGTCATCATCATCGTCATTCCCATTTACACAAAAAGGAACCTGAACAGTTCAAGGTAATGCGATGCATCGGGACAGAGCGAGGATAATATCGGAAGCCTTGGGACTCCTGGTTCAGAACTTCCCACCATCGCACCCAGCATCTCCCCAGCCATCCTGCTCTTGTCGCCACGTGGACGTCTCATCGTCATCTTCACAGTTACCCCACCTCGTGCCTGGCAGGTCACCACAGGGTCCCCCGAGTCTGCACACCAGGCAGCTATTCGCGATTTCGTCTTTGTACCACAGGCAGCATCACTCTAGGCCCCTGGGAACTGGGAGCCCAGGAACCGCACCAGGTCCTAATGAAATTCCAAGGCAGGGACGGTAATGACCAAGGAGCTACCTGATCGGAATGGTCTCTCCTCTCAGCAAGCGGGACACGGTGTTCTGTGGCCGTGCCCGCTGCTGGCCAAGGCTGCCTTCCAGGAGAGACTCCTCCCGGGCATGTGCAGGGGGTTGGCCTCAGCGGGCGTGGCTCCATTGGTTTTGAGGTGAAGGGGCTGTTTTCTAGGCTTTCATCCTAAGAACTGTAAAATGGAGACACCGTGGGACTTCACTCAACCCTGTCTGTTAGAAATAGTGACAATTCTTGAATTAAGAATTAAGAGCATTTAGGAGAGTGGCCTAGTAATGACAAATGACAGGCTAATATTTATTGTGTTGATTATGTCAGGCACTATTCTGAGCACTTTTTCATGTGTCATCTAACTGAAGTTTCTCAACTTTGTGCCGGAGGTATGGGCATTATTCGGGTGGTCCATCTGTATTTCCCGGGTCCTTTCATCTGCTCCACTCCTGTGGATGCCTGGCACACCTTCTCCTCTCTCCCTAAGCCTCTGCACCACCTTCCTCATTCCAGCTCTCACCCGATGACTTCTCTGAGAAACTAAAAGCAACCAGAGCAGAGCTTCCGCACCTGCATATCTTCTACCACTGTGTTGCGTCAACACGATACCATCTACCCTCCCTCTCATCCATTCCCCTGGATGAGCTGCAGCCCTGGAACTTGTGCACTAGACTGTCCCTGGCCTCGCCTACTCCAGGGCAGTGGTTCAGCCCTGCTCCTCTCCTGCATGGTCAAAATGTTGCTCTCTGCATGTTCCCTCCCAGCAGCCTGCCAACACACTTTAATTTCTCCTACTTTAAAAAATTCGTCTCTTCACAGATGTAGAGAACAAACGTATGGACCCCAAGGGGGGAAAGCGGCTGGTGGGTGGTGGTGGTGGTGGGATGAATTGGGAGATTGGGGTTGACATGTATACACTAACATGTACAAAATAGATAATTAATAAGAACCTGCTGTATAAAAAAATAAATAAAATTCAAAAATTAAATAAAAGTAAAAAAAAAATTCGTCTCTTGACTCCATTTACTCGTCCAGCTGCCACCCCAATTTTCTGTCCTCTTTTTTTTACTATACATTTATTTATTTTTATTTATTTTTGGCTGCTTGGGTCTTCGTAGCTGCGCAGTCTTTCTCTAGTTGTGGCGAGTGGGGGCTACTCTTTGTTTTGGTGCGAGGGCTTCTTACTGCGGTGGCTTCTTTTGTTGCAGAGCATGTGCTCTAGGCACGTGGGCTTCAGTAGTTGTGGCACGCAGGCTCAGTAGTTGTGGCTCGCGGGCTCTAGAGCGCAGGCTCAGTAGTTGTGGCGCATGGGCTTAGCTGCTCCGCGGCATGTGGGATCTTCCCGGCCCAGGGCTCGAACACGTGTCCGCTGCGTTGGCAGGCAGATTCTTAACAATTGCACCACCAGGGAAGCCCTTCTGTCCTCCTTTATAGCAAGACTCCTTAAAAAGAGTTGTCTATCCTTTTCTTAGAAAACTTCATTGAGGAATGATTGACAAGTATAATTGTATATATTTAAGGTACACAACGTGATGATTTGACATACATATACGCTTGGAATGATTGCCAAGATCAAGATAATTGATATACCTATCAGCTTACATAGTTAACATAGTCAGCTTCCTCCCCCCTCTCTTTGTGGTGAGAATGCTTCAGATCTACTCTCAGCAACTCTCAAGTATACAATACCTTACACTTAACAGTGGTGTTGTATACGTGAAAAAAGTTATATGCTTTGATGTCTCCAGTTCTCCCCAGAACCCACTCTAATCAGGCTTTCCTATTGCTAAATCGAATGGTCCATCTTTAGTCCTAAGCTTACTGGGCCATTATCATCATTTGACACGGACGATCACTCCCTGCTTGGAACACTTTTGTCTCTGGATTCTGGGACTTCATGCTCCTGTGAGTTTTCCTCCTTCCTCACTGATTTTTCTTTCTCGGTTCTTTGCTGGATTCTCCTCATCGTCCTAATCTCTCAACTGCGGGGAACCCCAGAACTCAGAACTCAGACTACTAACTTGTATCTACACTCATTCCCTGGATGGACTAAACCGGTCTCATGACCTTAAATACCTACATGTGCTGACAATGTTCAAATTTACGTTTCCAGCCTGCACCTCCTCCTATATTCCTGGCTTATTTCTCCTCCGTAACACTCATCACCATCTACATATTTTACTTATTTGTTTATTTTCCCACAGTCACATGTAAACTCTGGGAGGGAAGGGATAATTTTTTTTTTTTTTAAACATCTTTATTGGGGGTATAAATTGCTTTACAATGGTGTGTTAGTTTCTGCTTTATAACAAAGTGAATCAGCTATTACATATGTTCCCATATGTCTTCCCTCTTTGCGGGAAGGGATAATTTTTTAGAACTTTGTATTATGAAACATTTCAATTATACAATAAATCCCTTATATCCATCATCCAGCTATGATAATCACCAACTCCTGCTGAATTTTATATCATTTACACCATCCCTCCAACCCCACTGGATTAATTTGAGGCAAATTACAGCCATCATACCATTTAATCTATAAATAGTTCCATATGTATCTCTAAGATATAAGAACACATAAAATACAACTATAGCAATTCCTTAATACTGTTGAATATCTAGTCAGTGTTCAAATTTCTCTAATAGTCTCAAATGACTTTTTAAATTGTGGGAAAAATATACATTACATAAAATTGACCATTTTAATAATTTTGAATTGTGCAGCCTGGTGGTATTAAGTACATTTACATTGTGCAACCATCACCCTCATCCATCTCCAGAACTTTGTCATCATTCCCATCTGAAACTCTGTACCCATTAAACACATAAGTGACTTTTTACTAGTGTGTTTGTTTGTATCAGAACATGTAAGAGCCATAGATTGCATGTGATTATTTCTTTTAAGTTCATAGGTTCCCCCTCCCTCTTTCTCACCCCTCTCACTTGGTAATTTTTGTTGAAGAAACTGGGTGGTTTGTCTTGGATCTTGCTGGTTATATTCCCATCATTGTCATTTAACATGTTCCTCTGTCCCCTGTATTTCTTGCAAGCTGGGAGTTAGACCCAGAGGCTTCTTCAGATTCAGGTTTGGTCTTTGGCTGTTTGACAGGAGTACTTCATTGGTGCTCTGTGTCAGGAGTCACGTGGTGTCCGGTTATCTCTTTTGTGGGGTGTGAGAGGCCATTGACGATCATGCCCAGATTTATGGACTCAGTGGGCATTGTAAGATGGTGATATTTTATCATTTCTTTACTTTCCAGAACATTCCTGTAGAGTGAAACATCCCCGCATCAACTGTTTTTTTTTTTTTTTTTTTTTTGCGGTACGCGGGCCTCTCACTGTTGTGGCCTCTCCTGTTGTGGAGCACAGGCTCCGGACGCGCAGGCTCAGCGGCCATGGCTCACGGGCCCAGCCGCTCCGCGGCATGTGGGATCTTCCCGGACCGGGGCACGAACCCGTGTCCCCTGCATCAGCAGGCAGACTGTCAACCACTGCGCCACCAGGGAAGCCCCCCGCATCAACTCTTGAGTTACCTTGAGATACAGCTCATTTAGGAAAGTTGAATTAAATGCTTGATTTTTTTCAGTTTTCAGAATAATACATCTAGCAGCATCATAATGTAGCCATTTAGAAATACCCATGAGTATGAACTGATGGAGTTTTACAAATGTGATGCGTTTCAATCCATTGCCAGCGTTAGTCTTATTGATGCTGTTCCTCAGCTAGCGGAAGCCCCTTCAGTTTGGGTCCCAAGATCTTTTGACAGGACTTTGGATGGCTGCCTTATTTTCTGGGGTGACAAGATGATCCAGGCTCATCTTGCACATATTCTGACCTGGGATCTTTATCTGTTTTGTTCGTTGCTGTATCCTCAGCATTGTTGTATGTGCCAGAATAGTGTCTGGTGCATAGCAGGTGCAAAATGAATACTTGTTGAATGAATGCATCCATCCCCATTTAATAAGGAAGCAGGCTGAGAGAGTTGGGGCTTGTTCACAGGCGTGCAGCCAGCACATGGGAGAGCAGGGTTTGGACTGAGGGAGTCTGCTTTCTGACTTTGTGTTCTTAACTGCAACACATGGTCACTCACTGGGCCTTAAGATGGGCCAGAATGAAAATACAAATTGGTCAGGAAGGTGTGGCACACATTCATGAATGGTCAGTCCAGAGGGGCTCCTGTTTCCGTGGGCATCCCCCAGCACTGCTCTCTACAGGGACCTCACATTCACTGTGCACCGAAGTGGACACTGATACGTGTGATTTTCTTTGCACTTCGCAGCAACCCTGAGAGCTATAGTATCTGAATTTAACAGACGAGACAGCCGTGGCTCAGGGGGTGAAGTGGCTTTCTCTGGGTCACACAGCCAGAAGGTGGAAAAGCCAGCACTGGAGTCCAGGCCTGATTCAAAGTGGTGGCATGTTCTTCCTGTGCTTTCCTGTTTCCAGCAGACTTTGGGACAGGATATTCATTAGGGCCGTCCCTTAAGGCATATCTTATTAAATGTTTGGAGACATTTAGCCCCTCTGCTGGGAGTCTTATTTCCCCCTATCCCACATGTCAGTGTCCTGCCCATCCTTCAGAGACTGGCTCAGACCCCAGGACCTCTCCGCTCTTCTGTCATCGCCCTGTGGTCCATCACTTCTCTTGCTTCCTGGCTGCTCCAAATCTGAGTTCTGGGTAGCGGAGGGCAGTGGAGATGGAGTGCTCCGGAGAGCAGACTCTGTGCTCGGGCTGGCCCACCGTACCCAGCACAAGGCCAGTGCAGAGCGGTCACTTAGGCACTTGGAATTGTTGTAGAACGTGTAGCTGGTCCTTTGAGTTGAGGGCGATAGTTAATCCTCTCATCTCTTCTTCCCATTCTCAGACACATTCATCCAGGTGACAAAGACATTCCCATCTAAGATTAATGGCTGAACAGAAGCACAGCACCTCAAACAAAATGTAAAGAACAAAAGAGTAATAGACAACGAGGTTGCTTATAGCTGTGGCCTCCAACCTGGATTGTACCAGACAATTGGCTGGAGAAAGAAACATTAGATCTTTTATTTGTATTTAATTTTCAACTCATCCTTCAAAGATGCCTATTTTTGAATACGCTTTATAATGTACGAATATATAGGTACCATTGTATATAATTTATAAGTTTTTAGATACACATATATTAAGAGTGCATCTAACATATTTACTAACAGAGATGAATGATCAAAAAACTTTGGAGACCACTGATTTTTGGAAGTTCCTGGCTGAAACCATCAGGAAAATTCCAGGCTGTCCCTCCTGGAGTAGAGGGGGAAGGAAACATTATTCTAAGGCATCAGTGCTTTGAGCAAATGTTTTTGCAAAATATGCCGATAGTTGGTTTTTCCCAAGGGCCCAAATAGCTGGGTTGGCTTCTCTCTGGAGAGGTGGGTCAGCTTCTGCCTGGACCAACATTAGTGGGAGGTGCCAGCCCTTCCCCACCGGAACTGAACACCTTGGGCCCCTGGAGAGACAACCGGCACAGGTATCGGGGCTGCTGGCTGCCTGCCGCGCGGTTTTGCCACCACACCTCTCCCAGCAGCATCCAGTTCGTAGTTGTTCTTTTGTTGCTCTGCTCAACCCTCTGCCCCACCCTACCCCATTTTTCATCTCTCCAGCTGCCCTAGGTGTTCTCTTTGGCCAGATTTATCTACATACAAATGTTGGGGGGAGGGGTCTGGCCAGGGTATCCTGATCCAACATTGTCCCCTGGGCACTGAATTTTGGGAGGTGGTGTCAGAAATGCCCCCTCCTCACTGGTGCTGGGAAGTATGGTTCTGTGGGTCTAAGGACAGCAACAGGGCGTCCTTTAGAACTAAGGGGGTGCGTGTGTCTGGGTTGAAGGAACTGCCAGGGCTGTGAGCCTGAGAGACGACCAAGTATAAACGCAGGAGTGACAACTGGGGACCAGAAGCAGGCGCTGAGAGCCAGCACAGAGGGTGGGGGGAGGAGTCCTGAGGGACCCCTGCTTCGCTGACTGAGCTACGTGTACCCTCCATGGGAGGTGTCGTATGTGCTGGGGGTACTTAAAGCACAAGAGGAATGCATTTTCCTGGGGTACCAATTTTACTTGAAGAATGAGGGAAAGATTTTTACACTAAAATAAATATGGAAAGAGTATGGAATAAAATACAAAAAGCACATGCATTTTAAAGGTGAAAACAGATTTTTCCTGCAGATCTTTTTATGCCTCTTCCCAGACCCCAGAGGATTTGCCTCCCTGGCATCTGCTTGTGGGAAGCACTGCACCAGAACATCTGCCCGTGGGTCTGTTTGGTGTGAAGGGCCAGAGGCGGAGACAGGCCGTCTTCTGCCCCAGGATGTGAACTCGAGAGGAGCTGCCCTGGCCTCCTACACAGCAGCCCAGGCCGTGAGCAGAGCCTGGGCGTCAGGGTCAGTCTTTGCCAGGGAAACCCGATCCCACCCAGGCGTGTGGTTTCAGTCTCACCTCTCTGCAAGCAGCTCTTGCTTCTTGGTGTCACTTGGCCGGGGAGCTGGAACTAGGGAGAAGTTTCCACTGTGTCAGAGCCAGGGCCTTTTCTAGGGGAGGGAAGAGTTCTTTCTAGACAGGGTCAGGGCTGCTCATTGGGCTGTAGAATCACTGAAGGTCAGAGCAGTGCGGACCTGATAAATCCTCTGCCTAACGCCATTGTCACGTAGGAGCCTCCTGGAGCCCAGGGAAGCAGTTGGCTGGTTAGTGGCAGAGGCAGATTCACAATGCATCTTTCTTTTTAATTAAAACAATGTAGATTGTATTGTGATAAGAACACTTAACATGAGACCTATCCTCTTAACAAAGGTTTAAGTGTACGACCACAGTATTGCTGTCTTTAGGCACAATATTGTACGGTAGGTCTCTAGAACCTATTAATCTGGCATGACCGAAATTTTATGCTCATGGTTAGCAACTCCCCAGTTGTCTCTCCCTCCAGCCTCTGGCAACCAGCATGCCTTTCTTTGTTTCAGTGAGTTTGACTATTTTAGATACCTCATATACGTGGAATCATATAGTATCTGTCCTTCTGTAACTGGCTTATTTCACTTAGCATAATGTCCCTCAAGGTTTCATCCATGTTGTCACTTATTACAGGATTTCCTTCTTTTTAAAGGCTGAACAGTATTCCATTGAATATACATGCCCAGTTTTCTTTATTCATTTGTTGATGGACAGTTAGGCTGTTTCTATATCTTGACATCGTGAATAGCGCTGCTATGGACATGGGAGTGCTAATATCTCTTGAGATCCTGATTTCAATTCTTTTGGATGCATACCAGAAGTGGGATTGCTGGATCTTATGGGAGTTTTTATTTTTAATTTGGGGGGAACCTCCATGCAGTTTTTCCATAATGGCTACACAATTTTGCATTCCCACCCACACTGCACAAGGGTTCTAATCTCTCCTGTAATCCTCCACAGCGCTTTTTGTCTTTTTTTTTTTTTTTTGATAATAGCCATCCTAACAGATGTGAGTGATATCTTCCTGTGGTTTTTATTTACATTTCTGTGATGATTAGTGACATTGAACATCTTTTCATATACCTGTTGTCCATTTGTGTGCCTTTTTTGGAGAAATGTCTGTTCGGGCCCTTAGCCCACTTTTAAATCAAGTTATTAGGTTTTTTTGCTGTTGAGTTATAGGAGTTCTTTATATATTCCGGAAATTAACTCTTTCTCAGATATATGGTTTGCAAACATTTTCTCCCGTTCTGCATGTTGCCTTTCCACTCTTTTGATTATTTCCTTTGCTGTGCAAAAGTTTTTCAGTTAGATGTAATCCCACTTGTCTATTTTTGCTTTTGTTGCTTGTGCCCTTTGTGTCATATCCATGAATTTATTGTTAAGATTAATGTCGTGAAGATCGTCCCCTATATTGTCTTATAGGAGTTTTGTAGTTTCACATCTTACATTTAAGTCTTTAATCTATTTTGAGTTGAGTTTTGTGTATGGTATTAGATAAGGGTCCAATTTCATTATTTTCCATGTGGATATCCAGATATCCCAACATCATTTGTTGAAGAGACTGTCTTTTCCCATTGTGTATTCTTGGCATCGTCATTCCAGGGCTGTTTGCACTTCTCCAAGGCCTTTCATTTGAGAGTAATTAAAGGGTCCATCTGCTCCAACAAGGCAGTGGTCAGAATTTCCTAGAAGAGTCTTTGCTAGAGATTTATCATAACGAAAAGTGACTCATAGAAAAATATATGCACACGGATCTTTATAGCAATGTTATGGAAAAAGTAAAATAGAGACAAATCAAAAGGCAGATTGGTTTTATCCATTATGTAACAACCTTCCAATGTAATAATTTATGTCATTTAAAATATTCTTGGGGAAGAATATGCACCGGCTTAGGGCGTCAGTGATAATAAATACAGGGTCAGTGGAAACAGTGATGTGACCCTCTGGATGCTGGACTGTGGGTGGTTTCTACTTTCTTTAGAATTTTCTGTATTTTTCAAGTTTTCTGCAATGAACATGAATTATATTACTTTCAAATTATTTTACCTTTTAAAATAAAAGGGAAATGTCTCTTTGACTGACTATAGTTACTCCTTAATGAAAGTTGCCAATGTGTTCTATAATTTCTGAGTTCATTGGGTAGCCCACATCTTACCTCTAGTTTGATTTTTCTTTTTGCTGAAAAACACCTGTTAAGTGATTTATGCAGAGAAGGAGCGTGGGTGGTAAAAACGTATTATTCATTTTTTGTACACTTAGGATGTGTTTATCTTGCCCTTACTCTTTCATGGTCATTTAGCAGAGTGCATCTTTTTTGTTACATTTTCCTTCAGCACTTTGAGAGATATTGTCCTGCTGTCTTATGGCATCCATTGCTGCTGTTGAAAAGATTGAGGTCAGTTTAGTGAGCATATTTTTGTAGGTAATCTCTCTCTCTCTCTCTCTTTCTACCTTCATCTCTCTCTTACAGCTTTTACGATTTTGTCTTTAATATCCTATAGTTTCACTATGCTGTGTCTAAGTGGAGATTTCTCTTTGTTTATTCTGCTTGGCAGTTGATATATACTCTCAATTTGAGGATTCATCATCTCTCACCAATTCCTAGCCATGTCTTCTTTGGATATTGCCTTGCCATCGGTTCCTCAGTTCCCTTCTTCTAGAAGTTTGAGCACATGTATACTTGAGTCTTTCAATTTATTCTCTAAGTTTCCTAACTATTTAAAAAATTGTTTAATTGAGGTAAAATTTATATACAGAGAAATGCATAGACATTAAGTGTACAATTTGATAAATGTATGCACCTGTATAACCACAACCCCCATCAGGACTTGGAACATTTCCATCACCAAGAACATTCCCTTATGCCTCCGTCAAGAAATTCCCACCTCTCATAGACACTTGTTCTGATTTTTTCCACCATGTATTAGTTTTCCTGTTCTTGAACTTTTTATAAATGGAATCATGCAGAATACAGTTTTTGTGTGTGGTTTCTTTCACTCAAGATATTTTTGAGATTCAATCATGTTGTATGTACCAGTAGCTCATTCTTATTTATTTATCTATCTATTTATTTTAGTCAGAGTAATACTTCATCATAGAAAAATACCAGAATTTGATAAATCTATTTTCTTGCATCATCTGGGGAGAATGGGGTCCATTCTATTGAGTACTTTTCTCCTTGAATATTAGTCATGTAAAATTAGGAAAAAAGCTATTGAAGTCAACACTGTGTCACTTCCACCTCTCATTTCCTCACTCTCTACCCCCTGTTAGTACCTAATGTTCTTCTCTTACCCAGCTCTTGAGTGTCTCCCCTGATCTCCCCTGTCACCTAGCTGGGGAGAAATATGATTGCATCATTCACTCATATGAAATATTGGGGAATGTGGTAGATAGAATAATGCCTCTCCCCAAATGTCCATATCTTAATCTTCAGACCCTTTGAATCTGTTACTTTATATGGCAGAAATAACTTTGCAGATATAATTCATTTAAGGATTTTGAGATGGGAAGATTATCCTGGATTATGGGGTGAACCCAATGAAATGACAGGAGTCCTCATAAGAGGGAAGTTAGATGGTCAAAGGCAGAGAAGGAGACAAAGGAAGCAGAGTCAGAAAAGGCAATGTGATGATGGAAGCAGAGAGACAGAGACAGAGGCAGAGACAGAGAGACAGAAAGAGACAGAGACAGAGATTGGAAGATGCTACGATGCAGTTTTCAAAACGGAGGATGATGGCCATGAGTCAAGGAATGCAGGCAGCTCTAGAAGCTAAAAATAGCAAGGAACAAATCCCTTCCTAGAGCCCCCAGAAAGAACGCAGCCCTGCTGACCCACTTTAGACTTCTGACCTCTAGAACTGTGAGAATAAGTTTGTGTGGTTTTTAAGCCATGTTTTTGGTAATTTGTTACAGCAGCAAGAGGAAACCGGTACAGGGACAGAAGGTTTGACCTCCCTAGAAATGTTTTGAAATCTAAAGAGACCCAAAGGAGAAGAGTATTACTTAATTCAAATGAATGACTCTGTAATGGTGGGTTTCAGCCACACAGGTGGCCGCCATACCTTACCTACAAGGCCTGCGTCTGGGATGTTCTTCACGCGTTGTAATGCCTACACCTCCTTCATCAATGCCATTGCTTTGGAATATGGCTTTATTTCTCTAAGAAGGCTCCTTCCTTAATGCTATTGAGCTGGGAGGGTCCTAGCACTGGGGTAGGTTTTAATTTATTAGCATCCAGACAGATACAGTGAAGGGAATAGGCTGTGAAACTATGAGAGGTTCTCAGCCTAGAGGCTAGAGGCCTTGTGGGGCCCTGGACACTTCAGAGGGGATGCCAGGTTGGTGGGAAGGAGGCACCCAAGTCCTCAGCTTCATCCGTTGAGGTCTCGCCCTTCAGCCCTACAGGCCTAGTGAGGTCACATAACTCCTCTAACAAAGCGTACAGAGGAATGAGTTGCAGGAAGAAACAAAGGTGATTTTGCTTCCGATTCTTCTGAGACAGCAATATGTCAGCAGCCCCCAGAGAGGCTGAAAGTAAATGAATCAGTGCTAGAAAGTGAAGGATTACCATCCGTGCTGAATGGTGAAAAGGACTCCTGAACAGTATCTTCATTGATTTTTTCTATAATTGACACAGCATCTTGGTTTGCCTTCGGGCTTCAGGAGGAGAAAACGGGGAGCCTGTGTACACAGCTTCCTTGGGTTGGAATTTAATAAAAAAAATTCCCCTGAATGAGCTTCCTTCCCTCCATAATTTCTCTTTCTCTTTGTATCTTCTCTCTACTCTTCCCTTCTTTCTGCTTTCTTCCTTCATTTCTCCTTCCCTTTCCAACCCCCTCCTTGCCAGTTAGCGTCTGCCCCGACCCCCGCATTTCCTTTTGTACAAATAAGCGTTTAGACAATAGGTACCACAGTACGAGTAACCTATTTTTGCTGGATGTGACATGGAGAACCTTAGGAGAAAAAAAATAGTACATTCCATCTTTTGTCTGCTTAAATCTCATTGGGTCAGAAGCTCATTTTCTTGTGGAAAAATCTCTCTCTCAAACATTGCCATATCTGAGCACTGCCACCCTGGGGTAGGATGCAGGAGAAAGTACCTGGGCTCCCTTCAGGGCTCCCAGGGGTCCACTCACAGGAGATGGAAGGATCATCTCCCAGCTGATGGGGCAGGCTCCCCACCCACCACCCAGGCCTCGGTGGGCAGAACCTTGTTCCTGGCTCTGTTACTGGTTATGGATTTTACAAATAGGAAGAGCGGAGGTCAGCCAGATAATTTTCAGGAGAGCTTCCTGAAATGAGTCCCTCCGTAGGGCAAGTCTGGCTCCTAAGCCAGAGGGAAGAGCTGTCAGCAGATTTATCAGCAGCCACCGGGAAGATCCAGGGAAACAGGATCGGGTGCTGGGGAAGGCAGATCATCTGATACCCTCTCTCTGTACCAGACATGCTTGCCTGAGTGTGCTCAGAGGAACGGGAGAGCATTTCAGACATTGTAGCATAAAGATATTCCATCAGGCACCAAACTAGTCTTGGCCCAGAAGAGGTTCAAAAATTATTTAACACGGCTTCCCTGGTGGCGCAGTGGTTGAGAGTCCACCCTGCCCATGCGGGGGACGCGGGTTTGTTGCCCCGGTCCGGGAAGATCCCACATGCCACGGAGCGACTAGGCCTGTGAGCCATGGCCGCTGAGCCTGCGCGTCCGGAGTCTGTGCTCCGCAACGGAGAGGCCACAACAGTGAGAGGCTCGTGTACTGCAAAAAAAAAAAAAAAAAAAATTATTTAACAAAAAGTAAAAATGAACCTGAGGGTTTGTTGTTGCTTTTAAGAGTTGACTACAAATTCGCCTTTGTGAACCATGTTCACTCATGCAACAAATATTTATAAAGTTCCTGCTAAGTGCCAGGCACTGTGCTTCATGTTGTGAGCACAATGGTCAGCAAGAAATCAGAACATCCTCTTTTACAAGAAAATATAAAACTTTCAGTATGCTGGGTGCTATGGAGGAGAGATGGTGGTGGCCACAGGAAGGATAACAGGGGGGACTGACTTGGTCAGGGAGGTCAGGAAACAGCTCCCTGAGGAAGTGGTGACTCGGTGCTGGGAGCAAAAATCTGCAGGAAGAGCAGGAATTAATCAGGGGAAGGGAGTGGAGTGTGTTCTAGGAAAAAAAAGGAAGGCATGTGGGAAGGCCATGAGGCACGGTGGTTTCTAGGAATGGGAAGAAGCCCCACCTGGCTGACCAGTGCTGAAGGTGGAAAATGGTAAGAAACAGAGCTGGAGATTCAGACCAGGGCCCAGGCTGCGGTGAGGATTTCTTTGGTCTTTATCTCAAAAGCATTTGGAGCCCTTGTTAACAGCTTTAATGTGTGTGTGTGTGCGTGCGTGTGCGTGTGCGTGTGTGTGTGTGTGTGTGTGTGTGTGTGTGAAAGAGAGACAGAGAGACAGAGAGAGGGGGTATCATGAGATCTCAGTGGTATTGGCTGGGACTAGGGTGGTGGTGGAGAGGAGTGGATGGAGTCCATAGACTTAGATATTTTTAAGGGAAAATTGGCTGTATTTGGTGATAAGCTGGATGAGAAAGGTGAGCGAGAGGAAAGAGTCAATGACTTCTGGGTTTCTGGCCTGAGCAACCATGTGGACGGATGGATGGCGGTGCCATTGGAAGATGCAGAGATCCACGGAGAAGGAGTGGATTCAGGATGGGCATGCATTTGGTATTAATCCTGTTGGGTTTGAGGTGCCTTTGAAAAATCGAAATGGAGATGTCAGGTTAACGTCCCCACGTTCTCCATGGTTCTTCATGACACTGACAGAGCTACCGCCATACGCAGTTTCATCTGACCCGCCATAATATGCAAGTGGGCAGAGCAAGGTTTATCATCCTCACCCTTAGGCTCAGAAAGGTGAAGTTGTTTGCCTGAGGTCATGCAGCTAGAAATTTGTAGAACTGGGGTCAGTTTAATTCTTTAGACCCCGGTGTGGGTCCCCTCCCACCTTACAACGCTGCTTTCTAGTCCCACCACGTGAGTAACGACGGGCTTCCCGGCACTGTGGCAAACTGCTGGGAGAAGATATTTTGGCAGATGGGTCTTCTGCCAGGTGGCCCCGTAGACTGCCTACAAATGAGGCTGATGCCACAGGACACCCTAAGTGCTAGTGGTAGAAACTGATGGTGTCAAACTGCTATCACAGAACGTTTAGTGTGTAGTCAGGGTTCGAGGTCAAAAGTCACATTCAAGGTTCAAAATTCAACTAAGAGGACTAACATTTATTGTTGACTCATTTATTCTTCACGACCGCTCTGTGATGTGGTGGAGGTGGGTGTCATGATCCCCGTTTTACGGACAAGTAAACTGAGCGACCTTTATATAAGTTACATGTCCAAGGTGGCTCAGCTGGAAAGTGGTCAAGCTGGGACTAAAACTCAGGTCGGTCTGATGGCCAGTCCGTGCTCCTGGAATGAAGCCTCACTGATTCCTCATGGAATGGAATTCCCCATTTAATGATTTGAATCATGAAAAGACTGTTAGGAAAAAAAGTAGCATCGAACATGATTCTAATGTGAACGGTCTGTTGCTTTATGTTATTTTTCCTTGAATACCAAGGGTCACCTCTGTGGTTGTGTGGAATACTAATGACCATTTTTGCCTGATCTTATATAAAAAAATCAAGCTCCAAATAAAGCAATAAAACAATTCTTATGGTGCTGTCTTACCAAGGAGAAATTGGGCTATTCTACTCCCTTTTTCCTTCCTAGCAGCCTGCTTTGAGCTTGGTGCTTCCCTAGGATTTACTAAGGAAGAGTTAGAAGTGGAAAGATTTAGAAGTGGCTTAAGGAACCAGAAGCAGGACAGATATCAGGCACCCGCTTCGAGTGGGGGTAAAGTTTCCCCAGCCTCTTCTGCCTTCCTCTTGGGACTTCCTCTGCCCTTTCCTCTTACCTGAGTGTGTCCCCAGTACCCCCTCCTCCAAGATGTGGAGAGTGTCTTATATCAGTGAGTTGCCACCCCAGCTACACATTAGAATTGTGTGGAGGACTTTAAAAAAAAAAAAACATATGATGGGCGCATCCCAGACCAATGAATTCAGAGCCTTTGGCATTGGGGTGGATGATTCTAATGTCTCACCAGGGCTGAGAACCACTGCCCAAATGTTTGTGCCCAAAAACCTTCTTGGGATTTTGGGGAAGAGCTAGTTAGGAGGTGGGCATAGGAAGAGGAGCTAGTGAAGGCGACTGAGGCTAAGTTTCCGAGAGGTAGAAGGGGATGTAGGTGTGACCGATGATGGAGGAAGGTGTGCCAAGGTCAGGGGTGGTCAGTGATGTCTCAGGAGAGAGACGGAGAGAGCGTAGGGCGACTGGGGAGGAGGGAGCGCTGGTTCCAACCCTTAGGAGTTCAACTGGAGTCATCGTAAGGGTGTGATGGGGGGATGGAAGCCTGCGTGAAGTGACACGGTATCAGGAGCCAAGAAAGCAGGAATGGGGAGGATTTGCTTCTCTTTCAAGCAAGTTGGTGGCAGAAGGAGAAAATTCTTGAAGCAGTAGCATGCTGTGGACAAGGTGAAGGAACTCTTTCTATTAAAATGGAGCACTTGAGCACGTTTATGCGCTGAAGTCAGCACCAGCTAGGAGGGGAAAATGTGAAAGTGATGGACAAAGCTTCTTCGATCTTCCTAGGCCAGGATCTGGTTTATTTTCAATCTTGTTACTTGTCTGTGCCTCAGTTTCCATATCTGTGAAATGGGGACAATAACAATAGCTGCTTCAAAGGGTTGTGGAGAGCAGAGTGCGCCTGGCACATAGTTAGCAGGATATGACACGTGCTTGTTATCGTCCCTCCCCCTCTCCCCCCACCTTCTCCATCATGCTCTTCTGTCTGCTCTTCTGTCCCAGGCCACATCCACCTGGGAGCATGGCGTGGGAAAGTGATGGTGGATGGGTGGCCTGGATGGGTGGTCTGGACGTGCTGCAGAGCACAGGAGGACAATTTAGCTGCCCTGCCTCTAACTCTGGCTTTTTGATGATTTCCTTTAACAGTCTTTAGTAGCCTTGCTAATTTTGTCACAAAAATCTATACTTGGTCCTTGTGGCATATGGTGCAATGACAAAACTCTCAGTGTAGCAAAGTGAGGGGGAAGGCTCACCGCCACGACTTTTCATTAAAAAAGGTGTTTTAAATGTGGTTAATGACACCCCTAGTCCTTGTCTGGCTGTCAGTTCCCGAGTCTGTCCCTGAGTGTGGGGCTGTGGAAAGACCTCAGGGCTGGGCAACAGATGACCTGGTCACAGCCCTTGCCTACCAGCAAGCAGCTGTGTGACCTCCGGCTAGTGGCTTCACGTCTCTGTGTCCATGTGACTTCCTGTAAGGCCACTGGATCTCTGTTCCAATGGCCGACCCCCATTTCTTGACCTTCCGGGGCTACTGCCCACTGCTGCCACCCACCCTGGGATCAGGGGCTTCACATCTGTCCACCGAGGCTGCTCAGCAAGGCCAGTGTTGGCCATGAGAGGAAGCCGTGAGGAAAGGCGGGGCGGGGATTTAAGGAGATTATAGAAGGCCTGGCAGCATCCCCAGTGGACCCCCTTCTCATCAGGGAAATCCATCATTGGTACTTGATTCCTTTTGTGTCAAAGCCAAGGTCTGAGGGAACAAGGCATCCTATTTCAAGTCCTTCCCATCTCAGCAGGGATAAACGTCAGGTGCTTTCCCAAGAGCACCAGGGCCTTGAGGGGAAGGTCTGCTGCGTGGAGAGGGTGTCTGATCACAGAGAGGGGAGAAGGGGGCAAAGGACTCTCAGCTCACAGTGGTTGGGCCAGGGGAGCGTCACGTCTGTCACCTGTGCTGACTGTAACTATCTTTCATTATCATCTGAGTAGTGTCTCCAGTGCTTCAGAGCTGGACAAACTGGGTTTGCGGTCCTGGAACAACTTACGAGCTGAATGACCTTGTACTGCTTCATAAATGCTGCTCTGTGCTTTGGCGTCCATATCCACAGCCTCCCTCATAGTGACAATGACAAACACCTGGGTGGCACTCGCCATGGACTGGGGTCTGTTCAGTCCTCACAACCCCATTGTGTTTCAGCTTGATTACTATCCTCAATTTACAGACCAGACCAGGAGACTGAAGCTCAGAGAGGTCACATGACTTACGGCAAGTCACACAGAGAATCACCGTCCGGGCTGGGATGCAAACCCCGGCAGGCTGGCTCTGGCCTGTGCGCTTGGCTGTTAGGCTTGTTGCCCCCTAAAGTCCCGGCATTGATCTTGCGCCGTCTTCCTCTACCACCCCCTTCCCCTCCACGTTGCTGACATTCACCAACCCTGCAAACATCCCCTTGTTCTTGAAGCCCTTACCTCCTGCTGGCCATCACCCTAGCCGATCTTCCTGCCATAATTCTTGGTAGAGGATCCTTTCTACCTTAGCCCGCCTGCTCCTTGACCTCTCCGCTTCCAATCCATCTCACCCCACCCTACCATCCTCCCAAGTCATACCCTTGACTGTCATTACCAGTCACCAGCCCCTCGTCTCCAGTCATCTTACTCTGTGACCTCACATCTCATCTACTCATTTCACTCCGTCTGTTCCCCAAATCTAAGAAGTAACCCTGACTCAGACCCTGCAGTTGACTGAGCCTCTCCCATCCTCTCTCTGGCCCTCATCTCCTCCCATCATGGCCGCACTCCCTCCTTACCCACCTTCAGTTCTGTGGCCCCATAATTATATTTACACCCTTACGTATGTGCTCCCCTTGCTAGCTTCTCTCTCAAAATTCCAACCCTGGTTAAATCCGACGGTCCCCTTGCCCTGTAATTGCACTCATGCTGCTGAACAGGACGGGAGAGATATACACAGCCCCTGGCCTTGAACTCACGCCCACTAACTTCCAGTGGGCAGTTCTGCTACATCTCTTGGGTCCACTTACACTTTCACATTTGATGAATTTCTACTTTCTCTCTCCTCAAACCTTCCCCATGTACACTACAGTTGATGATCTTGGCGCGCTATTTCACTGAGAAGGTGGAAGCCATCAGAATAGAGCTTGCATGCATTCTCACTATCAGATCCATCCACCAACACGCATCTGTGCCCAGAGCGAAAATCAGATGCAACATGGAGACCAGACTTGAAAACTCCCTGAGCAAACAAAACCATTTCAGCCACAGAAGCAAAACTAAATCTAGCTTATGGACACAAGCAAAACTTAACTTAGGTTCTTTCTTTAAATGCCTCTGATCATCATAAAAGAAACCTGATCATTTTCTTAAAAGGGTATGAGATACTCACTTCTAAATAATTCCCTGCTGTCCCCAACCCCACGTGTAATAGCCTGTCATTGTAAAGGTTAAACAACTTCCTCATTTTTACTTTATAAGTCGTGCTGTAAAGAAACTTGCCATTTTCCTAAAATGGTATGAGACAATCACTTTTAACCAATCCCCTGCTGTCTGGAAACCCCCACTGTGATAACCAAATATTGTAAAGGTTAAGCAACTCTCTCATTTTCACTTTATAAGCCACCCTGTAACATCACGCCCTGAGTTTCATGCCAGTTTTGAATTTGACAGCTCCTAGTTCACGAACTGTTCTTATATGCATAATAAACTCTTACTCATACGGTTTTCTTGAGCTGGCGTTTTTAATTTTGCTACTTCTGGATTTTTGACAATTTCTGACATCAGAAGTAGGAGTCAAAAAAGGTCGCCAATGACTCCAAGGCCGTTGGGCCACCAGGTGCTGGTTCCCACGGAGCCCCTGAGGTCACTGCTTTCTCACCGACCTGAAGTTGGGGGCAGGTCTCTCTTGGATCCGAGCTCTGCTCCCTTTGCGTTTTGAGTGCCCCGACTTTATTGTGCATACTTATGTTTTGTTGGCTGTAGCTTCTTGGTAAGTCATCCTATTCTGTTCAAAAGGCAAGAAACACTGATTCCCTGTGTTTTGGAGTGGCTGTTGAAAAATAGGGTCTCTCATAGTTAAAACATCTTAGGGAATCTAAAGACAAAGATGGGTTCCTCTGGATCCAAACTCTTTCTCCCTTGAAAACTCCTGCTTCCCGTTTGTACACTGAATACGACAGGGTCCTGTGGCTTTTTGGAAAATGCATTCTTGGATCGGTGTGCAGAAGCTTCTAAAAGACAAAATGACTCCAAAAACAGCTTCTCTAATTAAAAAAAAATCCTTACAGCATGCAAGTAAAAAATCTGTAGTAAAAATCTTTGGCATCTGAGCAGCTAATCTTAACTTAGTCCTTCTGCCAGAAACACGATTTGGATCCAGCGATTCTTCTGAGTTTCGTATTATTGTACTTGAGACATGGCAAAAAACTTTAAATGAAAGTTATAAGGTCTCTGTGTCTGTTTATATGTTTGTGTATATATATTTATGTATGTATATTACATATATGTGATGTTTTTAAAAGAGCACTACTAAATTGGCTTGAATACAAATAAGTACTTATATAAATTAAGTATTCCTAAAACTCTTAGAAATGTAGAAACTAACCCAAATGTTTTTCAAGTTTACACAATCTAGGTGTTTTTGTTTGTCTGTTTCTTTGTTTTTTACGACTATGTAACTTTCTGTATTTGCCTTTGAAATCTTTTGTCACTTTGGTTGAATGTATAACTGAGTATTAGTTCAGTTATCTGTGATCCTATTTGAACAAGTGTTTTAAATCTTTTGACGTTTTTGACGAACTTCCCCAAATCAAATTCTGAATTCTTTTTGACTTCAAACTAACTTGGGTTTTCCAGAAGATTTCAAAAGATTTGCTCTCTCTTCTTATAAAAGAGCAATATATGTATTTATATAAGTTCAATAAGAATCTGTTCTCTTTGTAACAAGACACAATTAGACAAATCCTTAACTTGGCTTCTTAGTCTAAAGAGACTTTTTAAGATCTAATCTGAGATTCCCTATTACCAGGCAATTTTAGGGGACTGAGGTTGACTTTATGCCAATAAAGCCCCTTGGATAGTACCAAAGCTTTGAGCGGAATGTCATATTTGAGAATATGAGTAGAATCATTATGATTGCTAAATTTATGTAAATAATCAAGCCACATTTAATAGATCTAGACTTATTTTACAGACAAATTAGTTTCACTGTAATTATCTTTGATAAAAACGGGATGACTATAGAAAAAATTTATGTTTTAATAGAAAAACTATAGTGTACCTGTTATCAGATTCTAGTCCTGTCCATTGTCTTTGAGGTTTTGTCATCTACCTGTAAACCTCAGAGAAACCACCACAATGGATCGTATATGGACAAGCTTCATGCCTGCTGCTGTGTGGGCCACTCAAGAGAGTTCACCAGCACACACATCAAAGACAGTCAAGCTGCAAAGAAGGAAAATCCATCAGATTGAAACGGCTTTCCTCATTCCACCATCTAAAGATGCTTCGAGCTCAAATCTAGGAATGTTCTCAACTGGCTGCTCTCCAAACTCAGAAACTGAGTTTATAATTTGTTCCAACTACTAAGCCTTGTTTTTCTTTCATTTCCATAGAAATGCCTTTATTAAATTACCTGATTGATCACACCATATAGTGGCCTTATTTATGTGGAAGCTCACCTGTAAGATCACCTCCTAAAATAAAATATCCCCTCATGTTTATCCTGTCCCAAGTAGTCATGAGGACAAGTGACTACTCGTATATCATGTGTTCCTCTCTAAATAACTCAGAAAAAAAAAGAAACCCGGTTACACGTTACCTAAAAAAATGTAGGTTGACTTAGAAAGATAAAGCCTGAATCTGATTGTAACCTATTTGGTTTATTTAATTGGTTAAATACTGGCCCCTGGGAATCTCTGTTCCAGGGAACTTTTCAATCCCTGGCTATTATTCTCTTTATAGTTGTCATATTAACCTCTCTAGTACGTTGTATTCTTTCAAGGGTTTTAAATACCTTTAGGCAGCCACTCACACACCAGGATCAGACAACTGGAAGAACTCAACAATGACCGTACCAATGATGGTAACAGTGATGACGTGACCCTCTGTCCAGATGAGTCAGCTCGTGGAAACAGTGATTATGTTTTTCTTCGGCCTGACTATATTGGAAGTGGTAACTGAGAGTAACGCCCTGCTAGTTGGTCATACTTTCAGCCTGCTGAGAGAATGGCCAAAAGGGGGGAATTATTAAATTTAAATACAAAATGGAGACCAGACTTGAAAATTCCCTAGCATGCAAAACCATTTAAGCCACCTAAGCAAAACTAAATCAAGCTTATTTAATGAACAAAAGTGGAACATAACTTAGGTTATTTTTGTAAATGTCTCTGATGATCATAAGAGAAACCTTAGCCATCTTCCTAAAGTGATATAAGGTAATCACTTTTAACCAGTCCCCTGTCATCTGGAAACCTCCGTTGTAATAACCAATTATTGCAAAGCTGAAACCACTTCCTCACCCTCTAACATCGTGCCACTGAGTTTCATATCAGTTTTTTTTAAAGACATCTCATCATATATTTGTATTTATTTTTTTATTTTAAATTTATTTATTTTATTTATTTACTTCTGGCTGTGTTGGGTCTTTGTTGCTGCACGTGGGCTTTCTCTAGTTGCAGTGAGCAGGGGACTACTCTCCATTGCGGTGCGTGGGTTTCTCATTGCCGTGGCTTCTCTTGTTGCGGAGCACGGGCACTAGGCACGCGAGCTTCAGTAGTTGTGGCACATGGACTCAGTAGTTGTTGCTTGCAGGCTCTAGAGCGCAGGCTCAGTAGTCGTGGTGCACGGACTTCGTTGCTCCGCGGCATGTGGGATCTTCCCGGACCAGGGCTCGAACCTGTGTCCCCTGCATCGGCAGGCAGATTCTCAACCACTGCGCCACAAGGGAAGTCCCTCATATCAGTTTTTGAACTTGAAAACTCCCAGTTCACAATGGGAGTTGCAAAACTCCCTGTTCTTACGTGCACAATAAACTCTTAGTACTATTTTATTTTTTTTGGTGCTTTTAATTTTGCTGTTTCTTGATTTTTGACACCAGAAAGTTCTGCTTTTCCTCCTTTTGCTATGGATGAGCAATCTGTGTTCCTTTTGGTCCCAAATCTCAACTTTTACACTAGATCCCATCATCTCTCTTCTATTCAAGGACATAGTTCCTGAAATTAGCCTTCTCTCTCCTGCATTATTAAAATTCCCCCTCCTTACTGGGTCATTCCCATCATCATGTAAACAAGCTGTAATTTCTTACATTCTTACTAAAACACAAAACTCTTGTCCATCTCTAGCCATTGCCTCATCTTTTTGCTTCCATCCATGGCAAAATCTCTGAAAGGTTGTCTATACTTGCTGTATTCAGTAGCTATCCTCCATTCTGCCTTGAATCCACTATAATATGGCTTTTGCCTCCAACAATCCAAAGGTATTGCTCTCATCAGGTTTGCTGATGATTTCCATGTTGCTAAAACCATTGAGCAATCCTCAGTCCTCATTTTTTTTTTTTTTTTTTTTTGCGGTACGTGGGCCTCTCACTGTTGTGGCCTCTCCCGTTACGGAGCACAGGCTCCGGACGCGCAGGCTCAGCGGCCATGGCTCACGGGCCCAGCCGCTCCGCGGCATGTGGGATCTTCCCGGACCGGGGCACGAACCCGTGTCCCCTGCATCGGCAGGCGAACTCTTAACCACTGCGCCACCAGGGAAGCCCCTACTCAGTCCTCATTTTATTTGCCACAGAACTAAAGTGTATCCCCTTTGCTCAGTGTATCCCTCTCTCCTCTGTGACACGTTTTCTTCACTTGGGTCTTTGTCACTTCACTCTTCTGACTTCCTTCTTACTTTGTGAACTACACTTCCTCACAATCCTTTGCTGGTCTCATCATTCCTCCAGCCCCCAAATGTTCGCATGCCCCAAGGCTCAGTCCTTGGACCTCTAATCTTTTCTGTCTTCTCTCTCCCTCAGTCATCTTATCTAAGTTCCTGGGCTTAAATATCATCTATATGCTGATGTCTCATAAATTTCTATTTCTAGCCAGGTTCTCATCCCTGAACTTCAGACTCGTATATTCCGTAGCCATCTCAACGCCTCCACTTGTCATCTTCGAAACTGAACTACTGACCTTCACCTCCAAACTTGCTCCTCTCACAGGCTTCCCCATCTCAGCTTCCACATGGCAGTTGCATCTTCCAAGGGTCCAGACCAGCCTGGGTCAGAGACACAGTTAGATAAGCATCCCTTCTCCAGGTTACCTGGATGGCCCTGGGGAACTGACACATACTGTGACCTTGAACTAAGCAATGGAGGTAGTTCAAGGCAGCTAATTTAGGTGCTCCTGAGGGGAGAGAATGTATAGCAAATGAACAAATGAAACCCAAGCCAAGAGCAGAGGCCAGCTCCCAGGCCAGGCAGTCAGGAAAGTTCCCATTCTGGGACCTATTCATGATAATTCCTATTGGAATTCCAAAAAAGATCAGGAAAAAGAGGCTGGTCCTAATATTACTTGTGTCCCTCATTGACAGTTTTGAGACCAGGAGCCATACCTTATTCATCTAGCATGGTGCCCAGCATACAGTAGGTGCTCAGGAAACCTGTAAAAGATGAATAAATTATTCAGAACTGTGTCTTTGCCAGGGAGCTAGAGAAAGTGAGAGATCTGAGTGCTTATTTAAAAGGGAGTATTGGGATGCAGAAGTGTTGTCTCTATGAATCTGGTTTTGGGCAGGGGTGGTTCCACACCTGAAGATAGTTTTAAAAAGTCTATTTACCCAGAGCCTGTTTGTGTGCTGGGGTGTGAAACTCTATGAATGCACTATCACCAGGGCCTTAGGTGGGTTGTATGATTTGCTTTGGCTAGAAGCAGGCTACTTCTTCACACAATCCCTGGGGGCAGAGAGACTAGCCAGACCACCTGCTACTCTAATGATCCACACACACGTCCGCAATTAATGCAGGAGATGTTTTGGTCTTTAAAGGAACAGTCTTAGCTTGCTCCAAAGGTGCAATGTCCAAAATGGTAACCTCTAGCCACATGTGGCTATTAACACTGGAAATGTGGCTAGTCCAAATTTAGATGTGCTGTGGGTTTAAAATAGCCACCAGGTATTTAAGGCTTAGTACAAACAAAAGAGTGTAAAATCTCTCATTAGTAATTTTTATATTGAGTAGACAATGAAATGATAATATTTTGAGTATGCTGCATTAAATAAAAATTTTATATTACAATAATTATTATCTTTTATTTATTTTATTTATTTATTTATTTTTGCGGTACGCGGGCCTCTCACTGCTGTGGCCTCTCCCGTTGTGAAGCACAGGCTCCGGACGCGCAGGCTCAGCGGCCACGGCTCATGGGCCCAGCCGCTCCGTGGCATGTGGGATCCTCCCGGACCGGGGCACGAAACCCGTGTCCCCTGCATCGGCAGGCGGACCCTCAACCACTGCGCCACCAGGGAAGCCCTATTATTATCTTTTAAATGTGGCTACATAAAATTAAAAATTTCTAAATATGTGCTCACATTATATTTCTATTGTACATTGCTGCTTTAAAAGATACTTTGTCAGGGAGCCCATTCCTAGAAAGCTTGTATTTCATTTAGGTCTGGAAGAAATTATAAACTCTGAATAGATAAGAGGAAAATAAGATCTTGCACGGGAAAAATGCAGATACCTGACACCACAAGGTGTATTTAGCAAAAGAGAATAGCCCTGTTGGCCACAAACCCACCCCTAGTTTTCTCTGTATTTGATCTTGTTTTCTGAGGACTCAAGTGTCAGTTTCACCATCATTTCAATGTGCAGGGAAAGAAAGCACGATAGTGACAGCTAACATGATCGAGCTGGGAACTTTCTATGACTTTTCTGGCTATGTTCTATCACTGAGAACTTGCTGTGTGCCTTGGGCTGTACTAATTACTTTACCTACTTTTGCATTAATGAAGTAGGCACCTGACTATCCCCATTTTACAAATGAGCAGAGTAAACAGATGGCACACAGAAGGATCAAGACGGTGGAAGTTACAAGAAGTGGGGGGTAAGGGACAGAGAGTAGTTATGAGTGTTGCCCCAGTTCCTGGCTTGACTAGTAGGTGAACGTTGGACCCGTGCCCGGGTGGGAGATGCCAGGAGGGACCGGTTTCCTTGGTGTCCTCCCAGCAGACACCTGGCAGAACGCCTGTGTGTAGCATGTGCTCATTAAACATTTGTTGGTTCACCACCTGAGCCTTCTCCCTTACCCCTCACTTTAATGATGCTCCTTCCTTGTTCCCATCACCTCTTCCCAGGAAAACTCCTCCTCTTTATTGCTGTGTGATGGACAACGGATGTTTGTTAGAGTCAGATGGACTCAGGTTTGGAGCCAAGTCCTGCTACTTACTGGCTGAGTAAGTGGAAGGAAAGTCCCAGTTAGTTTCCTCCCTTGTAAGATAGGGGGAACTAACACCCACCTCCCAGGCTGTAACGGGATCCTAATGACATGTTGAAAGTAACAAAACTGCAGGCATACGGAAGGTCCTAATAAGTATTAGCTAGTGTCACTATTTGTTCTTTTCTTTTTTTTTTTAACATCTTTATTGGGGTATAATTGCTTTACAATGGTGTGTTAGTTTCTGCTTTATAACAAAGTGAATCAGTTATACATATACCTATGTTCCCATATCTCTTCCCTCTTACATCTTGGCTCACCTCTGGTTCCCTCTCTAATTTCCTGCTCTGAGTTGCTGGAGGAGGGGGTGAGACTGATGGCCTGGGGGACCAGGGACCAGGGATTCGAAAGGAGTGACTTCTGTGCTGAGGTCCACTGTGACCTCCACCTCAGGCCAATTCACTTGTAAACTCCTTGAGATCTAAAGAGAGCCAATCTCTTGGTCTAGAAAGATATTTTTTTCTTAAGCAATTCTATCTATGAATATTTTGAGGACTTTTCTTTCTTTTAAATATCTATGTATAATTAGCGAGCCTGGGCAGCTGCCCTTTGGAAACTGGTGACCTGCTTTGCATGTGCAGGTCGCAAACAGAGGACAGAAGCCACGTCAAATGTGACTTTCTTCTGGCTCTCCATTGTCATGGTCCTATGAGCAGCCATGTGTCACAGACACAGAGGAGCTGACCGAGGACACTTCCTCCCATTACAGCACATGCTGAGGGGGAGCCCGGCCTAGGGCTAGCGGACCTGGATCTCCGCTCCGGATCCTGCACTCAGGTGCAAGATGGCTTTGGGCAAATCTCTTTTCCTCTGTGGGTCTCGGTGTCCTGTTTGGGTCTTATGGTCTCAGCTCCTGAGCCCCTTGATGGCGACTCCAGAGGCAGAGACTGACTGTATCCTTCTGTTTGTAGCTGGGTCCCTCGTGCCTCACATAGTATCTGGCATTTAGTAAGTACTCAGTAAGTGCTTGTTTAATAAATGACCCTCAGCAGTTGCAGCTGTGACCATCAGTAGACGCTGCTGATCCGTAAACATTTCTTGGGAGAGATGAGTAATAAGGGGACTTAACAGATATACGAGATGCTTTGGGCAAGCTGAGCGGTTCTTACCATTTTTCATCTTTCTTGTCCATATGCTATGTTCATGCTCTGCCTGAATCTACACGGAGCATAAAATAGTAAAAGGAGGGATAATAGTAAAGCTATTTAATTCAGTCAAAACCTCCTGAGTGTATTGAAGACAATGAATAAGCTGTACATATTTAGTTACTTTTTGGTTTAATATATAAAAAGTACTATCTGATTTGGAATCAAGAGAAGGAGCCAGCAAATGCTTAATGAATTGTGTCAGTTTGTATATATGGAGCATCTCACGTAAAGGCTGAATTTGGTTGGCGGAACTGAGAGAGAGGTTTCCTTCTCAGCACCTCGCAGACCCCTCTCAACGTGTGTGCCCCTGAAGGTGGGCAAGAGTAGCTGAGGGGACCCACAGACTCTGTGAAGTCCATTAACTCTCATCCCTTGACCAAGCCAATGCCTGCAGAGCCTTCCCAAGGCCATTCGGTGGACGGGGAGCCCATGGGATCCTCCTCTTTCAGTGGAAATGGTGCTCACTTGAGCATTTGGTCCAGGAAATCGCTCAGTGTTCTCAGCACAAAGAAGAGGGCCCTGTGCCTGAAATTATGAGCTGTCTCCTGGACAGTCAGGATGGGAGAGGATAGCAGGTTGGGTGCTGATCTCAGACCTTGAAACCAGGCAGGCATAGCTCAACAGCAGGGAACAGATGAAACAGGGCCTTGGGCTGAGGAAGAACTACAGGATGGGGCCCCGAAGCTCCTAGATTTCTCTCTGGCTCTCCCTCCCACCCTCCTTGCTTCCTTGCTCTTCTGAATCTCTCTCTCTCTCTTTACACACACACACACAGCCCAACCACTCTGAAGACTTGCCAGACCAGAGCAGTGAGATACACACACATGGAGATGCACAAAGAAATCACACAAATGGAAGGGGCGTCATCCAAACAGGATGATTTTCCTCCTAACCCCTGTCTGATTTTATTTGCGATTTATGGTCATTGTCACATTTAATCCTTTCTATTTTCTAAAATGCTTCCCTCTGAGAGCCCAAGAGGGATTACTTCTCTCCATCCTCCTTTCCCAGTTCCCAGGGGTGCTCTGGGCGGTGCTAGAACAGGAGCAGGCTGCCCTAGCCGCCCCAGCTGCTGATGCGATGTCAGTGCTGCTGGCTGCAAGTGCCCAGCACTCCTGGTGGACAGTCCCATTCTGCCTCAGGTCGCTCAAAGGCCAGAGTAGTGGGGCTGCAAGAGAGACAGCCCCCTGGGAGGCAGGAGCTGCAGAAAACTTAGTGCGAGCCCCCTTTCATTCTGAGTGATAACAAGTCCCTGCCCTGGGCATTGGATGGACACCACAGGGGAGAAAGCAGGCTGGATCTGCGTGATTTTCTCTTTAGTTACAGTGTTATAACTAGAGTTGCAGAAAATGTCTCAGTCTGCCAGAGAGAGGCTGGGTGGATCTGTGGAGCTTGGCCTGGGCTTTGAGTCTGGGGACTGGACTTCTGACCCCACCAGCTCTCAAACCTTAAGCCAGACCTATCGCCTCAACTTCCTTATCATTAAGTGATGAGGATGGTCCAGACCGAGCCACTGTCCTGAGAGATGCTCTGTGAAAATGGGGCTCCAGGATCAATGTGGCTGACAGCACAGCTCATTCTAGTAATAGCCAACACTTAAATAGTGCTTGGCTTGGTATCAAAACATATTAACTCATTCAATCCTTGTGAAGCAGCTGCTGTTGTTATTCTTATCTTACAGATGAGGTACAGAGAGGTTAAGTGATGTACCCAAGGTCACACAGCTGGTAAGGGGCAAAGCTGGACTCTAGCTTCCGAATCTGTGCTCATCACCATCATGCCCCCTCCATGCACACTGCAATAGTGAGGCAGGGCTCTGAGAAGTTTTGCAGCAACAAACCAGTTTAACTTCGTTTAACCCAGCAATTCCCAAACTGATTTGACCAAAGAGCCCTCAGGAAGCATCAGAGTATGGTGGCTGAAAGCGCAAAGTCAAGAGTCGGATGTGGCTGGGTTGACATCTTTCCCTTCCACTTATACAACTGTTGTGACCTTGGACAGTGCTCAGCCTTTCAAAACATCATTAAATCTCTAACATGGGGATGATGTTGATAACAGGGTTGCTGAGCGGATTAAAGAAACCAATGCATGAAAAATTCTTTGCAGAGTGCTTGGCTTATTGTTTGGATGTCAGCCTTTACTACAGATAGATAAATAGATAGATAGTCATACACATAGATGGACAGATGAAGAGATAGAAATATATACTGTAAAGATATCTATATGCTATATATATAGATATATTTATCTTTATATAGGTCTGTATCTGTATATTATATATAATTATATATTTATGTATAAATTTTATATATCATTTAAAATATCTTAATATATAATTTATATAAAAAGTTATATATAATTTTAATATATAATCTATATGTAATATATAGATATAGATAGATATATAGATAAATATATACACACAAACACATATGTATACACACATCCTATTGTGAGTCTGAAGAACTAACATTCCTGAAACATGTTTTGGGAAATGTTAGTCTATCAACCTCTAAGGTCCTCTTCTTTTCGTTTCCCCCTGTTTTGATTTCTAATTTTGAATTCTAAACTTCCTAAGATCTTATTAATGCATATGTCACTTCCTGTGTGGAAAGAACTCACGTGCACAGGACGTTATAGCTGGAAGGGCTTTAAATAGAGATCATGGTGTCAGACTCATCTGTCTCTTGGCGAGCTGAGGCCTGAGGAGGTTCATGACTTGTCTAAGGCCACTGTCCACGGTGCCATCATTGGAAAACAATGTAACTATATGAATTCATGGAGTTATAGGATAGCACCTCATCCCCTCTCTTGCCCTGGGATGGGGTGGGACTTCAATCCCTGTGAGCCTTTAGAACAGTGACCCCCAACAGCCTCAGGGTAGTGTGCTCTGGGCTTTCCTGAAAATCCACTCACGAGGTTCTCACAGGTTAGTTAAGGACTCCCTAGAACCCCCTCTTCCAGCTGAGCTCCTTCTGGCCTCTCTTTGATTTCCTTCAGGAATATGAACATTCTCTAAGATCCAAACAATGTTTAAGGAAGGGGTTGCTAACTCCTTGGCCTTCCTGGCCAAGCATATAACTAAGATGGGTGTTGGGTCTGTTTGAGATACTTTAAGAGATTGTCACTGTGGCATCAGAGGAGTGCAGGCCCTCTCTGAAGTCATTCCAGTCCCCAAACTCCACAGTGCTGGTCACCAAGGCTGGCCTCTGCCTGGATGGAGATTTCCAGGCTTACGATCTGTCATCACCGTGTAAATAGCCCTAAAGCACCTTGCTCTTTCTTTCCTCCTGACCTCGGTCTCAGTAGTCCATATCAGACTCTAGCTCTTCCACTGTGACTGTCTCCTGAGTTTTACATGATGCTGTGCTGGGCCGACCTCTGACCTTTGTCCTCCGTGGCTAACTTTCCACTAATGTTTTGTGTTTCCGTTTTCAGAGAGTTGTTGCTGGAAAGTGGCTGACCCGCCAGACATCATAGTTCTCATCCGCTTGCCGTCTAGGTGGGGCAGTAAACTGACTTTAAGCCAATGGGATGTGGGAGAAGTGAGCCCCTTTCGACCCTGAACTATATAAACCTTCCACGTGACCCTTGCCCACCTTCTCCCCATTTGCTGGGTGGATGTTGAAGCTCTGAGTAGCCTTGAAAGGCATGTGTTGGGGATAATGGAACCCCTCACAGCCTGGAACCCTGAATGACTGTATGGAGAAGAGTCCCATATCCATCCCCACTGCCCAATGGCCTTTATGTTAGCAAGAAATTAACTCCTATTATGTTAAGGCACTGATATTTCAGAGTCTTTTGTTACTGTAGCTAGTGTTCCCCTAATACATATTCATATTCCCTCAACCAGTGATGTTTCCCACCCCTAACTCCAGCTCAAGTCCACCTCTGTTTCAAGTCCTCCTGGCCCCCTGATCTCAGTGGGCCCCGACCTCTGCATTTCTGTACCTTACATTGTCACACTCAGGCTGTTCCCACTTTGTTACACATGGGCTTGTAGCGCTAATTGAAGAGGACAGAGATCTTGTTCTCTACTCGTTCTGCATCTCCCAAAATGCCCAGCATCAAGCCCAGCAAACAGTAGGCACTCAATCAATACTTGTTGATCGATCTGAGAGAGGCTGGAATGATCCATATCAAACTCCAAGCATCATCTGGGAGCTCGCTGATTAAACAGATGAATCTTGCAGCCTTTCTTTAACGCTACCAACCCAGCCTTTGCTGCGGGGGAGCCCCACGTCTGAGCCTCTAGGCTGCAGAGCCATCCTTGTCAGCCAGGTCCTGGCTGACTTCCCAGGATCCAAGGCACCCCGGGCCTTTCTCAGATGGCCAGGGCATCCATCAGTGACCTGTCGACTGAAGGTTATTCTTTGTTCTCTTTGACCCTCCTGCAAAACAAACAACCCACAGTAGACCCCTCTCTCGAGGGCTCTTGTTTCTCTTTCTCCACCTATCTGGGGAAGAATGGACTAGAAGTATCTTCCAATTACTGTACCTGTATTTTAAAAAATATATTTATGTTATAAGGTCTCATGGACGTGTCATGATGAGGGGTCTTGGAAGCTCAGACCCAGAACAAGGGGCTTGAATACTGGTTAGCAGCATAGCTGGCACCGGCCGTTTCTGCTCTAATGCTATAGCTGCTGACAGGTTAGTGAGAATTCAGCCATCCCAGGTAGCTGGAATTATGGTGATCAAACATACTTTAGAGCCACTACACTTAGTTTCATTCATATATTTATTTTTTCCATTACTTTTTGTAGAAGAAGCAATATTTGTTTAATGAAAAATGAGAGAATATGGATAAGCAAACAAAAATTGTTGTTCACGTCATGTGAATTTCTCTGAGTCAAAGAGAGCTTACTCTGAACACTTTGGTGTACATCTTTTCCAGACCTTCCAATGCCGAAATATACATTTCTAATATACATACTCTACACATACTGTTTTATAAGTTGGTTTTTACGTAAGATTTTTCTATCATAAACAGTACCATTTTAAAGGACTTCACATTATTCCATTTTACAGAAATGCACTGTAGTCCAGAAAACTATTTTTATCTATTGTTTAAGTGTTTTTCTGTTTGTTTGTTTTGTTTTGCTATTATAAATTCTTTGATGGACATTCTCGTAAGCATGCAAGCTTAGGATAAATTCATAGAAGAGGAATTCCTAGGTCAAAGGGAATGTAGATTTTAAAGGTGTTTGACACCGGTAGCCATAAAGGTCACACCAATGTACCCTCCTGCCAGCATTCTAGCTAGTTTTAAGTTTATTCAGTCAAATAGGTTTGTGTATGTGGATACAAACAGGGGAGAAGTAGGATGGGGAGAAAGAATTTAAAGTTAATGTATTTTTAAAGCTGTTTATCTTAATTCAATCTGCTCTGGTTGAATTCTGCTGCTCGTTAGAACAGACTTATGGGTTTAGATCCAGTTTTTGTCTGATTCTAGGTTTGTCTGATGCCAAACATCTGAAATCATCCCTTTGCATGAGTATAAAGGAGATAGGTTTGTTTTCAGCGTAATTCAAATGGGCACAAGCCCTGTGATCTGGAGAGCCCTGGGTTGTGGTGTGCGTGTGGGGAGGTGTGTGAATTCATCTTGTAGTTCACAGTGCACCACCCCTCTGGCCCCTAAGTCAAGGGGTGGTTGCTTCAAAAGGAAAAAAAAAAAGAAATCTTATTTTGAGATGCTCAAGGAAAAGAAAAAGCAAGGTGATGTGTGAGCTGTTTTATCTTGGCAGGAAGAATGTAGGTGCGGGGAAGAGCTGCATTTGGGAACTGGCTTTTTAGTGTGTGCAGATGTATTAAAATTCTTTTACTTAATATGTCAAAGTAAAAAATAGAAGCAGTTAGTATCTCCCCCTCTCTCTTCCCTGCCATGCTCCCTTCTCTTGTCTGCCTTTTGATTCCCATGCTGCCAGGCTGCTGTCAGATGGTGAGAGGGTCACTCACTCAGTGTCTGTGGTGGGCTTTGCAGCAGGGAGCACCTCTGCCTGGGGACAAGACCCTTCACACTGCCCAAGGTCGCTTGTTCTGATTAGCTTGGCCCCTGAGGAAGGAAAGGAGTTGGCTTATTAATGAATCCCTGGGCAGGATCACTTCTGGAAGTGGGGCCTGAACTGTCGTGTGGAGAGGAGCCGGCGAAGTAGCTCTGGTTAAACCCTATTCTGGGAGGTCCAGTCAGTTGTCCAGATGATGGGTTTGTGCTTCTCACAAAGAGACACTGGAAGAGAACTGGAGTTGAGCCAGGAGTCTGGTGCGGTGACTTTGCCCAAGCCAATAGCTCTGAATCTCAGTCTTAATATGTCAAACGGTGATGACAGGGTTGTTGGTGAAGATCAGATGGGCTAATCCTTCTGGGCCCACTGACTCTGTGATAAAAATATCCCTTGAATTTCTAATGGAAGTTTTCCCTCCCGTCATTCCCTCTTTGGTACTCTTATAGCACACTGTTAATGTAGCTCTTATCACACTGAGTAATGACAATTTTCATAGTTTCTGTTCTTTGCCGGACTGTTGTGTGAATTAGGGTAAAGTTAGTGACCATGATGAATAAAACCCTCAAGTTTGAGAGCCTTAGCCCAATAGTTGTATATTTATCAATTACTTGATTGATGAGCACTTTCATGTAAGAATTCAGGGACCCAGGTTCCATCTATCTTGTGGCTCTGTTATCCCCTGGATCCTTGGAGTCTTATACACTTATAAAGTATACACTTATACAGCCAGAAAACATGGGATGAATGTATGGAGAATGCACACTTGCTTCTTAACTCTCTTGGCTTATGAGTGACTCGTGTCACTTCTGCTTACGTCTCATTGGTGAGAATCATCACATGGTTCCACCGAGATGCAAAGGAAGCTGGGAACTACAGTCCTTGGCTGGGCAGCTGCACCAGAGACAACTCTGTTCAATGAAAGGGCGAGTCTTAGTCTTTGGTGAGCAGTTAACTGTCTCTTCCACACCTGAGATCTCTGTGAGGGTAGAAGGCTGTCTTTCCTAGTCTTAGCACCCTGCATCATTCCTGACACAGATGTTCAATCCAGTAGACTTGCATCATCTGTTTATTTAATTTTTGTAAATTTAGCCACACAGAGAAAGGGAGGGAGAAAACCATCAAAATAGTGCCTGTGGTTTTGTTTACCAATCCCAGGCAGTGGGTGGACAACTAGAAGATGGGTCTGCCAACTACAGATTGCAGGTCATACCCTGCTTGCTGTCTGTCCTTGTAAATGAAGTTTTATGGGAACACAGTCATTCATTTACATATTGTCTGTGGCTGCTTTCCTGCTACAATGGCAGAGTTGGTTGGGTACTTGTAACAGTGACTGCCAAGCCTAAAAAATTTACTATCTGGCCCTCTTCAGAAAAAGTTTGTGGACTCCTGCTCTAGAGAGAGAGTATGAGATGATAGACTTGAACCTGCTGTTCTTTTGTTAGTTTTCATCCCCTTGAGCACCTGAGAATGAGCATCTCGTGGTGCCAAATGTGATTATCAGCCACGTGTTTAAAGATGCATGTTTTTAACACAATATAGTGTCCAAATGCAAACCAACTCCTTGGTGAAGGCACAGACCACGTATATGGTACTTTCTAGGTTATTTAAGAAATTTTTAAGGTTCACGTTTATCTTACACACTCTTAGAGCTTACTGCTCCTTATGAAATGTAACGCCACTGTAAAAGCACGTTGAATGAATGCATAAGTGAATATGACAACCCTTTGGAAAGTTAAAGGGATCCTACAAATCACAGTATTACTATTACTTTCATTTCTTATTATATTTCAGAAAACAGAGATAACCCCTATCTGAATCCAAGGAGATGCTCTATTCAATGAAAGGGAGAGTCTCAACCCCAAGATGCTCATTAGGAGTTTGTATTCTGCTGGTTTTGTGATTGATTGCCTCTCTCTTCTTGGTTAGTGCATTGTCATAAATAGAAAATAATAGCTTTAAAAAAAAAGATGGGTGGGGACATTACAGTTACCCTGACTTGCAAATAGTGAAAAGGAGTTTGACTTCTAAATACATGCCACAGCGGCAACATTACCTTATTGGCTTCCTTTCCTTCCTTCACTCAGTTTTCTGCACTCTCACTGATGCTTCCTGGGATCACCTTCCAAATAAGCCACTTGCACTCAAATCCTTGTCTCAGGGTCTGCTTCTGGGGGAACCCAAATTAAGACAGCTTCTCCTTTTTAAAATTTTTGTTGCTCAAACTAACCGTTGAATATGGACTCTTGGAAATGGAAAAGGAAAAGAAAGGAAAAGTTGAAAAAATTTTCAGTTTCAGACTTTCTCAATCTTGAAGCTTTTCATGGAAAGAAACCAAAGAACTATCCAGGGAAAAAAAGAATAAAAGAATACAAAATCAGACATCCCCAAGTTTGAGGACACGGAGCACAGTTGTGTTGACAATATAATTTGGAGAATTATAAAAATTATTTCTTCAATGAGAAAATCAGATTGCCCCTAATAATAGAAATAGTCACTCAACAAGAGTTTTTTAAAATTACCACAAGTAATCCTTATGTAAAGCCAGGACGGAGAGTTACTGCTCTATATGTTTAAGTCCATGACGTTAAAATGACATCATAATAGCTAGTGTTTATTTTCGGTTTCGCTGAGCCAGACAATGTGCTGAGTCTTTGCAAATGCTGTCTCATCTATTTCTGACAGCAACTGCCGGGGCAGGATTTTTTGTTATCTGCACTTAATAGATGGTGGGCCTGTACTGAAGGAAGTTAAGGAACTCGCCTGAGACTGCACAGTCCTTGCTCTGTGTCTGAAATTCAGGCTGAAATTTAGCTTCGTGCCTTCCTCAGTTACCATGTGTTCAAGTACTTTCTCTTTCTTAGTCAAACTTGCCAAAGATTGGTCTCCTCAATGTACCAGTTTTATTTTATTGATTAATTTATAATTTCTTTTTTTCTTTTATACTTCCTTCCTTCTACTTCCTTTGGATTATTTTGTTGTTTTGTTGTTATTTCTTCCTGATCTGAAAGTCAAGTCCCTTTATCTTCAATCTATATTTTGTATTGATAAACTTGTTTATTACTATTCATTGGCTTCTCAGTACCACTTTGGCTGCATCCCATAAATTTTGCCAAGTAGTGCTTTTGTTTTTGAGTTATAAATAGCTTGTAATTTGCTTGTATTTCCTCTCTAGCTTGGGAGTTACTTAAAAATATGTTTTAACATTTTTAAGTGTCAGAAATCCAGAAATAGCAAAATTAAAACCACCAGATCAGTAAAATAGTATTTAGTAAGAGTTTATTGTGCATAAAAGAATAGTTCTTGAACTGGGAGTTTCCAAATTCAAAATTGATGTGAAACTCAGGGGCATGACATTACAGGACAGCTTATAAAGTATAAGTAAATGAGGAAGCAGTTAAACTTTTACAATGATTGGTTATTACAGTGGGGGTTTCCAGGTGGCAGGGGATTGATTAAAAGTGATTATCTTATACCATTTTTTGGAAGATGACTTAAATTTCTATTATGCTTATCAGAGATGTTTACAAGAAATAACGTAAGTTAAGTTTCACTTATTTAATAAAAAATAAGCTAGATTTAGTTTTACTTACATGGCTTAAATGGCTTTGTGTGCTTGGAGGATTGTTAAGTCTAGTCTCCATCTTATTTTGTTTTAACACAAGTATAGATATTTTTTGTAGTTAACTTTTTGTTGTTCATTTCTAATTGTGTTGCATTGTGGTCGGTGAAAATACTCTACATGATGACAATTTTTCATTTTTGGTCTATAATAGAAAAAGGGAGGTTCCAGAATTTCCATCTGGATAGAAGAGAAAGCTCTGTCTCCATAGGGTTCATAGATTTTACCTAAAATTGAGAAAACATAAATTATCCAAGCTGAAGAATGGAGGAGGGTGGCTGAGGGAGATTATAGGAAGACTAAATCCTTCTCCTTGCCTTCAAGCCTGCCAGTGATACCGACTTAATTGTGTTTGTATCCCCTCCTCACCTATTGTATTCTCTAGCTTGGGGACTTGGTCAGAATACATCGTTGAATTGAATAGTTACACCCATCATAAAATAATTAACATTATATACTAATAGAAGAAGTATCAGCAGTGAGAGCAAGAAGAACTAGAGTTCAGGGTGACCAGGTGTCACCGGGTGCACGAAGGAGGAAGTGAGGCTAGAACAGGCCCTGTGGGATGATTAAGATGAGGCCAAGTGGAAGGGAAGGGAGAGCGTTTCTAAGGTGGAAAGAAGCACCATCAACCTGTAGGCAGGTTGATGAGAGCAACCTGAGAGCAAACAATGTTCATTTGCATGAAGGCAGAAATATAACAAGTAGAGTTTGACTGCAGCAAATAATTCATGCTTTAGAGTATGGGAACTCTAGGTGATTAAGCAGGATAGGGCTGGCATGTTTAGGGATATTAAGTTTAGAACAAGGACGGTAGTTTCACATGGGAAGTGGGAATCGCTGTTGGAAAGGCTCAGGGAGTGTTTAAGGTGGCAAATCCCTCAGTGATGAGCAGCATGAGTTAGTAAGGTGAGAATGGGGTGGGCATGAGGGGTAGCGTGAGCCTGGGAGACGTTCTGAAGGAAGAATCAATAGCAGTTGGCTTCTAATTGAATGTGCAGGCTGAGTGTAGAGAAGAGTCGAAGATGATACCTTGGTACCCAGCCTGGTAGGCTTAGAGATGGTAGTGGTGTTTAAGACACAGGAAAGTAGGTTTGAAAGGGGGACCATGAGTTCAGCTATAGATATGTTGAGGCTGAGAACATCCAAGAGGAAAGGTTCAGAAGTCATCAGACTGTAGAAGAAAGAGGTGGTAGAAAGGCTGCAGAGAAAGCCACAGAAACCAGAAGAGGGAATTTCAAGGAAGTGTGTCTGGAGGTGGGAGGGGCTGTCAAAAGTGTCAGATGCTGTAGAGAAATGAGGGCAAGGTGGTCAGGTGAAGCACCTGAGGTTTGGCCTTAAAGAATACAGTTTCAGCTAATGTGGTGGTGACAGTCAAGTGGCAAAACAAAGGCAGAATAGGCAGCAAAGCAGGAGAGGCCATGGCCCTAAAGGGCACAAGTAACGTTACCTTGTCTAACCACCTGCTCCCTTTCATTTCACCCACAGCTTTAGACAAAGACCCGAGGAACGGGGCAGCACTGGGGAGCGAGGAGCTGGAAGAGGCTAGGAGGTAAGCCTGCCGGGTGCCACGGAAACCAAGAATGACTTCCAAGATTCGGAGGTCACTGGGATCACAGCAGGGAACAGAGGTCTGTGGGCCATTGCAAAGTTGGGGTTAAAGGAGAAATTAATCCACTGGAAGCTTCTAGGCTCACGAAAAGTGGGTCTCAGGGGCAGTAGGGAAGGTGATGAAGGGAGCAAGCTGGGGCCAGTGTGGTGGGCGTAGACTCTGCATGCTGGGCGGCCGGTAGAAGCTGGTGGACTCAGGGACTGCCTCGCCTTTGGAGAAACGGGTTGAGACGGGGAGGCAGCCCTCCCCACTGTGGCAGCAATAAGTGTGGTGATTTGGGGGTTTCCGTGGTGATCAGAAGTCACCACTCACGCCCCAAGAGCTTCCACTTGTGGAGATTGCTGTCTTGAAAGGCCCTGCTGGCTCATTAAGGTGGGGGGCAAGAAAAAGCTCCGCACTCTGATGGGCCTGAAAAGTTCATACTCTTTCCTTTCAGGTCATACTTAGCCCAGATGTTAGATGTTATTAGCTGCACCTCAGTGTGAGAGGAAATCTCTCAGGATTAAATATTTATGGCTCAGGAAACCTAGGGCTCTTCCCAGAGGGATTAAGTGGGGCGACGTCAAGTCCTTGGTGCAGGGAGGGGTCTGAAGGGAGTCGGTCAGATTTCTAAGAAAAGGAGGTCTTTGCTTCTCCTGCTGCGTTGCTGGGATGCACCCAGGTCTGTCTGTTACACATGTGCACTCATGTTGCAGACACAAGCACGCTGGCCTGAGGTTGGGAGGACTTGGTTTTAGATATAACTGGGTGCACTTGGCTTAGTCATTCACCCTCTCTGGGCCTTGGTTTCCTCACCTGTAAAATGGTGGGCCTGGCAGCGGCATGGAAAAGTAACCTATTGAGCTATTTTGCGAGCTAAAGCTCTCTGTGAGTCCAGGAGGAAGCCACTGTCACCTAGGGAGGGGGAGAATGGAGCAGTCCATCTGTTTTGCAGAAAGGCCCTGGCCAGGGTCCAGGCCCAATTCTGCCATTGTCAATGGCAAGTCACAATTCCCTGCCCCCAGGCCTGTCTGTCTGACTTAGAATAGATGGTGCAAACTACTGTTTAAAAATGCATAGGAGTACTGTGGTCCTTTTGTAAGAGACAAAAAGCACATGGCTTAGAAGCCTGGTGGAACTTAGCCCTCTGAGATATCATAGGGCAAAGGCCATATAAACACTAGGAATCCTTGCATCGGGGATTGGGGCCGTCATTTCCTATGAAAGGAGACCCCTATGCTTCATAGAAGAGGGGGTTCAAACATCATTATGTGATTGGTTGGCCAACCTTGATAGCTGGGTGGTATATCAATGTCAAGGAATAGCTTTGGACTTTACTTTTTTATCTGGAGAATTTTCCTGCCAGATAAACCGTACACTGATGGCTACATTATCGCTTGTGTATATGTGTGTGTAGGGGGGTTGGGGAGAGGAGTGTACATATTTAAAGAGGATGTTCTCTGTAATCATACGTCTTGAACTTTCCCATTTCTCTGATGGAATCATTTTAAAACTGGGAGAGACACCTCTCCAGATCCTGTGTCCCCTTCATCTGTCACCCTGTTCTTTCCTCCCTCTCACAGACAAACTTCTCCTCGATCATATTTGCTATCTTTGGTTCTTCACCTGGTGCTCATACCTCACCCACTCCTGGCTTCCACCCCCATCACTGCACAGAAATGTTTCTCACTAAGTTCTCTGTGCAGCTAGGTCTAACAGACATCTCTCCTTCGCTTAACTCCTCAGCAGCATTTAACAGAGTTGAGTTGTTCTGGATCACACTTTCTCCAATGCAGTGGGCTATTGTGTTCTTCCTCCTTGTCTTAGCCTTTCTCCTTGTCCTTTCGGGTGCTCATCGAGTCACTAAATGGTATTGTTCAAGAACCTTCCAAGGCTCTCATTCCTGTCTCACATTATGTTCCCTCCCTAGGCAATTTCATTTATACCCTCGGCTCTCATAACCCTCTAAGTGCCAACTGATACCCAAATTTGAATCACGGCACGATCCTGCGTGCTCACCTCGGGGTCAGAATGGCTTTCCATTTCTGGTGCCAGGGCCCTGTGAAGGCTGTGAAACATACATGATTCCGCTTAAAATCAAATCATCTCTTTTTTCTATTCAAGCAAGCAGAATACTTGGTACTTTTGATCAAGATAACGCAACGTATAATGTTAGGGAAAAGCTTGGCCTCACTCTGAAGAAGGCTACAATTCAGTTGGAAAGATCAATTATGCGTATGTGAAACAATACATCCCAAGGCAAGCTGAGAAGGAATTTACAGAAGAGGAGAGGCCGTGAGCGATATTATGGAAAAGAATAACTGAATCTGACTGAATGAGGTGCTGGAGTTCTTCCCTTTGCACAAAGACATCTATTAGTCAGAAAGAGAAGCCAGCATTCTATAGTGTTCTATCAGAAATTAACACCATCACCAGCTCTCATCAAAATAACACGTGAACAGTACATCTAAAAGCTATTTAGCAGAACCACTCAATATCACATGCGAGGTTTGAAGATGCCCACTTTGAAATTGCTCCTTTTAATCACGGACTGGAAGCAACAAGATGTAGGAAAAATTATTCTTGCCTCAAATTAATTAGGATTCTCCCTGGTTGAAAGCTTTTTCAATGAAAGAAAAGGAAAAATAATTAATGCCGCATAAAAGATGATGATGGAAGAGGGCTGTGTACGAACGCAGACTGTTTAAACCACTCGCTGCTTGCAACGCATCCAGGACATCCTTCAGGGACGCTGGTCATGGATCCACTGAGGAAGAGGATTCCTTTTACTTCTGAGCCAGCGGCTCCTAGAGCCTGTTAGAAGTGGGAGGAGCAATGTTGTAGCCATAGATTTGAAATTGTCCAAAGGTTGTTGCTGAGAAAGAAAGCTGACTGAAGGCAAACCTGAAGCAGTGGAAGCTGCCTGCATCTGTTCCTTCCCAGTGCCCATACTATGTTCTGTTTCCAGATGTCTCTCGCTAACCCCTGGGTTCCTGGTCCCATAGTGGAATCTTAGTATACCTGGCCAAACCCCGACACCTTCCAGCAGCCTCTTCCTCTGTCATGATGCGTCTGCCCAACGTTCCAGCTCCTCAAGGCCTTCCTCACCCCTACTTGTCTGTGTCATGTTACCGTAGGTAAACTGGGTTTTACTTGAACAGTAGCCTCCCGAAGGTGACGGTGTGGCCCAAAGGAGTGGCCTGCAGGGAGAGGTTTTAGACCACCTGACAAGTATGTCCCGTGTAATCACAGCACATCCAGTGTTAGGGGTAGTGTGTTGACCTCAAAGTAGAGCTATTTTGATTCCAGGTGGGAGGTCCTACCGCATCCTAGCTGGGAGTACTGGGGCTTGTGGCTTAACCTCTCTGAGCCTCAGTTTCTTTGTTTATGAAGGACAGATGGTGATATCTACTACTCAGGGTTGAAGAAGATTAGAGATAACAGATATCATGGGCTCAGCCCAGTGCCTGGAACAAGGTTGATGCTTGTTAGTGTAAGTTGTTGTGATTGTGTAGGCCCCTGACCCTGCCTATGGAAATGCCATTTTTTAAATAAAAATTCTCCTGATTTGGTTGAAGGAAGAGTAATGATGGGAAATGGTGGTTCTGCACCAACCAGTCGTGTGCAAGCCCACGTGTCAGTCGTGTGTTCATGCTGGCTGCCTGGGCAAAGAGAGTACCAGGCCTGTGTTCCAATGGAAGAGCCCTCACTGATCCAGGAGCCAGGATGACTGGCTTCTAGTTGGTTCCACCTCAAACTGGCCGTCTGGTCTAGGGTGAGTTACATTTCCTCTGAGAATTCAATGAGCAACTGTACGTGGAAGCCTTTGAAAAGTGTGAAATGCCATGTAAGTGTTGGCTATGAAGAATATCACTGCCAGTTTGGCTTCACAGAGTCTTGAGGGAGGCCGGGTCATGGTCAAATGCACTCAAGTTCACAGCCAAGGAAGTAGAGGAGAGGGAGGACCACATGGATTGTCTGGAGAGACATGGGGACCTTATTTTCAGGAGGTTTTGCAGAGATTGTTTCTCAGACCTGACTTATGTAAAGACGTTCTCTTCTTCCTACAGACACCTCCGTTTTCATAAGGAAGTGTCATGCAGTTGCCTCCCTTGGATCAGGGAGGGGGAGCATTTCATTTTCCTTTCCCAATGAGTAGCTTAGAAAGGATGCCCTTGCCCAAATGCTGACCCTTTTTAAAAAACTGAGGTATAATCGACATACAACATTATATTACTTTCAGGTGTACGACATACTCATTCAATATTTGTATATACTGAGAAATAATCACCACAATAAGTCTAGTTAACATCTGTCACATACATAGTTACAGATTTTTTTTATTGTGATGAGAACGTTCAAGGTCTAGTCTTTTAGCAACTTTCACATATGCTAGACAGTATTATTAACTGTGGTTGCCATGCAGTACACTAATCCCTGTGACTTATTTTATAACTGAAAGTTTATTCCTTTGATCCCCTTCACCCCTTTCTGACCTCTTCTTATACTGCAGTACCCTTTCTTCAGTGATGGGGGTGATAGGGCAGGTTTTAAAATGGCACCCCTCAGTCACCTGTGGAAGAAGGACCCAACTGCTGTGTGTTTTCTAGACTAAGAACGTCCTTCTCAGCCATGGATATTAGCAGGAATTCCAAACAACAGGGAAAACCTGACTTCACATTGGGTCATCACGTCGCTTTGCCACCAAAGTATGGGATATTATATTTAGTAATGGGGAGTCTGATGATGGCATTCACATTTATTTAAGCAGAGACCCTCAGAGGTGTATTGTAATTATGTGTGTGTCACACAATGGCCTGACTCGATACCAGCAAAATCGCCAAGGTGGGGGCAGACTGAAGGGCAGAGAGCATTGAAATATTTTTCTGCTTAGCCACTGCTATCCCATTTACGTAGCATTTAGTGGACACCAGCACTGAGCTGGTGATTGCAATCGATTGGAGAAAACAGACATGCAAACTGTCAGAATGCTGGACAAGATGGAAGATGTGCGAAAGTTGGGTAAGAACGCCGGTGCTGTGGAAGTGCAGAGGGAGGAACAGTTAATTCAGGTGGGGCGATCAGAGGTGGCTTCAGGAAGATGAGACATTTGAGCTGGCCTTGCAGGTGAGTCAGGTGTGAAAGGTAGAGCAGGTGGTAGAAATGTTTAGATGTATATATGGATGAGCAAACCTGGTCCAGACTGATGGTGTAACACAACCGGCCTGGAGACAGATACAGGAGCCCAGCCACCTGTGGCAGGATTGGAGGGATGGAGGAGGAAATGGGGCTGGAGAGACAGCAGGAGGCAAGGCTTGTGAGGGCATCCCGAGAAAAGTAAGCACCCTCCAAGGAGGACCTTGTCTGTTTGTTCATCTCTATTTTTAAGACCTAGCCAGCAACTGGCACATGGCTGGTGTTCAATAAAAACTTTATTAAATGTAGGAATGACTATTTATTTTTTATAATTTTTATTGGGGTATAGTTGATTTACAATGTTGTGTAAGTTTCAGGTGTACAGCAAAGTGAATCAGTTATACAGATACATGTATCCACTCTTTTTTTAGATTCTTTTCCCATAGAGGCCATTACGGAGTACTGAGTAGAGTTCCCTGTGTGGTCCTTATTAGTTATCTATTTCATATGCAGTAGTGTGTATGTGTCAATCCCAATCTTCCAATTTATCCCTCCCCCCGCCTTATCTCCTGGTAACCATAAGTTTATTTTCTACATCTGTAACTCTATTTCTGTCTTGTAAATAAGTTCATTTGTAGCCTTTATTAGCTACAAGTTAGCCTTTGTACGAATTAGCCTTTATTAGCTACATTGTTAGCCTTTATTTTAGATTCTACATATAGGTGATATCATATGATATTTGTCTTTCTCTGCCTGACTTACTTCATTCAGTATGACAATCTCTAGGTCCACCCATGTTGCTGCAAATGGCATTATTTCGTTCTTTTTAATGGCTGAGTAATATTCCATTGTACATATGTGCCACATCTTCTTTATCCATTCATCTGTTGATGGACATTTAGGTTGCTTCCATGTCCTGGCTATTGTAAATAGAGCTGCAGTGAACACTGGGGTGCATGACTATTGAGGTGAGGCATTACGAGCATTTATTCTTGCTTTAGGACAGTGATTCTGTTGGTGCAAAGGGATGAAAGAATCATGGCGAGGTCTCCAGGGTGGTGGACATTTGTCGTTAGTTACCAGAAGGCTCCTTCCCAGCTGGCCACAGAGCTCCTCCTCCTTGAGCAGAACCTGTTCCTTCTTGTCCAGTGGCCCAGTGATTAGTTCACAGTGGGGAATATGCCTCAAGCGAAGCCAGTGAGAACCTTTCCCGGAACTTTTCTTGCCAGAGCTATGTCAACTCTTGTCTGTTTCCACTGGGATTGCTAAACCAGGGGGATATGAATTTGGGGCTGCCAGCAACTGTCTTGCCTAGCACAGTAGGCAGACTGCAGTCAGGCGGCAATACTCGGAGCCGAGAGATGGAGAAATTGAGCCCTGACAACATCATTTGTGGTGTCAGTTCCAGTTATGCCTGAAACCTCCACAAGTCTACATTATTCAAGTCAATAGTCCCCTTTTTAGCTTAATTCACTTGGAGGCAGAGCTTTGTCCCTTGTAACCATGGTGGTCCTGACTAGTACAATCAATTAGGAGACTATTTCCAAAGTCTCAACAACTACTACAATTTGAAAGCAAAATAAGAAAGATTGAGATCTACTGCAGAGGCACTTTACTGGATATTTAACCAAGGGGCTCTGTCTTAACCAAAAGTCATAGTAAACTCAAAGGTGTTTTCGTTCACACTGTGTGTATTTTTATTTTTGCCCCATAAACCTACATAGTGCCAGGGACCCAGCGTAGATGTGGTGTGATGAGACAGGAAGTATTATCTTCTGTGGGTTGTTGTATTCCTGCAGTTCCTCTGCTTACTCCTCACTCATCTTCATCCCTGTTTTCCATCTTCACTTAAAGGAGGCAGAACCTTCTAGGTTGGAGGAGGAGGGTTGGAGAAATTGATGAGAAAGAAGACAGGGTGTTAGGTTCAGAGTAGGGAAATGACCCCTCCTTTTGCTTGGAATTCCCTTTTAAATTTGGAAGTCTGAGGGTGGAGAGGACTTGTGTGACTCACTTCTAGGATGAAGCCCAGGGTCTCAGCAAGGCTGATAGACTCGTCCTCCCAGCTGTCAGGGTGGGGTCGCGGTGGAATGGAGTTGATGGTGAGATGAGGTCTGTGCGGGCAGGAGAGGGCCAGCAATCCCTGGGTTTCCTTGGGAGGGAGAGAGTGGGCTAGTCTGTAAGGGGCTTTCTTGTGGCCAGAACCAGGAAGGATGAGCAGACCACCCATGACTTGGCTACAGAGGAACAGGGATGGAGATGGGTCAAGGCTGAGAGGTAGTCATTCCCACCTCTACTGGGCAGCAACGACATTGCACAGCCCTGTTGCCTCCCTCCCCTGGAGCTTAGGATCGGCTGCAGAAGGCATGAGGGAGGGTGGGAAATCCTGAATGTGACTTAGACCTGAAATGGTTGTGACATCACTGAGTTTGAGAATTCTCCTGAAATTAATAAGATTGAGTTTCTGACCATCAGGTGGAAATGAGTCATTGAGAAATAAATCCTATTAGAGGAAGAACCCTTGAGTTTATGATTTAGGAAATTTGTACGTGTTACATACACTCTGGGGTACTAATCTTTAGTAAAGATTCAGTAAAGATTTGGTAAAAGTAACATCTTTAATTAAAGGGCGTATGGGGTTGACCAGCAGCACAACTCACCAACAAGCAACCCCCTACTGTGCTTGTGGACCGTGGCCAGCCCTGCTTGCATGACCATCTTTGCTGTTAAGGCTTCTGTCTAGTGAGCTGCCATCCATTCCAGGCGAGGGAGTGACCAGCCTGATTGCCAGAGCCCACAGACACTAATTATAGGAACCGGACATTTCTGAAGGATTCTTTAAGCCTTTGCCCAAATAGAGACCTCCCTGCTCTGATTTCAAAATGCAGGTTTGCCCAGGATTGATTAATTTGTACAGATGAAAACATTCAAAACCTTTCAGGCAGTGGTGCTCAAATTTCAGTGTGCATCCAAGTTACCTGGTGGGGAGAGGGGCATGGTGTTTGATAAAATGCAGATTCCCAGACCTGGCCCCTGGATTTTGATTTTGATGTAAGTGATCTTTGGTACACATTTTGAGAAAGTCTTAAGGGTATCGAATACCATTTGGATTTCCTTAAACGCACTCAGAATGGACAAATAACTCATTCAAATTCTCTCCTGTGGATTAATTCTAAAGGCAAACCTAAGTTTTTAAGGGGGGAAAAATCATGTGAAAGGTAGTTTCTCTAGAAAGTTGACAGCAACTAGAAGGAAGATGTGCCTCGAATAGACATGACATCTTAATCACTGGTACTGAGGAGCTGCAATGCCAGACTGTAGAACGCTTACATAAAACTGTAGCTCTTTTTCTGTTATTAAAGAACGCAAGCCCAGGAGTACAATAGCGGAACAAGAACTAATTCGGGAAGCTTGCTGGTATGATATTGTCAGTCACACCAGTGATGTGGATAAAAGCTTTTATCACATGAAATAATTTCAGTGAAAGGGCTTTATCGCTTTTTATTTGCTGGGCATTTACAGGAGAATAAACATGCTGGTATATATTATATACGGAGCGAAAGTCAGCAGCAAATGAAAGCAAAGACCCCCGGACCCAGTTACCAGAACAGACTATGGTTGCTTAGCAACCAGGCAACTGGAGAATTCTCTCCCCCTTTCTTTCTTTTGTTTTTAGATTGCAGTAACCTTTGATCAATTTTGGTTCCACAACAAAAGCCTTGGCTATTTTGAGCAAAGGATACCTGCTAATTTGTAGTAGAGGGACATAGACCATGACACCTAATTTCTGTCTACAATTTCATGTTAAACAGAAAAAGTCTAAAATTCCTTTTAAAAGTCTTAGTGCTGGTGGCTGAGTCCTTGATGAATCAGAAGTTACATGATAATTGCCTCCAATTACTCTAAAGATGTCGCTGTCTGTCAATTCACCTTCATTCTTCTGCTCACCGGTCAGCTTTTGAAGCCTAGTTCTTGGTTCTAAATCCAGTTCCTAAGAAGCATATGAATGCCCAAGTCCTAAATCCTTGGGAGACTTTAGATGGCCATTCCTTTCAAAAACATTGTGGAATTAGGGAACACTGAACAGGGAAGGGCTTTATAAATCATCCCTCTTGTTCCTTCCTCCTTTATAGGCTCTTTCCATTCAATGTCCACAGGCCCAGCTCCTATCCACGAACTCTCTGGATTCTTCTCCCTTTCAGGGAGCTTTAAAGCTGTGAAAATCAAGGAAGGTACAGATGATTGTCTGATTCGATCGTCTACCCAACATAGAAGGGGCATATCTGACAGTCTGCGTATAGCATGTCAATGGAGATTCCGTGGGATAGAGCAGATACTGGCTTCCAAGGATCAAATCTCACAAAAGTCTGCTAACAGTTTGGATTCTAGAGGGAAAGTTTATTTCAGTGAAGTTAACTTTTCTGAATCAACCAGTCAAGGATTCCTAATAGTTCAAAAGCGCTATCTGCTTAGTTGGAAAGAATGTGAAGGAAGGGGTGGCAGGGAGCAGAGGTTAGGGAGGGAGGGGATCATGCCATTGTTCTGAGCTCTGTGGCTCTTCCTCTTCAAGGTCTTCTGTCGGCTCGAGGTGAGTGGGAACCATGTGAGCAGTGCAATTATTTTCCTCCTTAAAAAAGAAGGTGAAGAGTAGCTTTGCAGCCCCACATGCTCTGGGTCTCGAATCAGCTTTGGCTTTGCCTTGATGGGCAAAGGATAATTTCATGGCCTCTCCATGACTCACGTTAAATTAGGAACACAATTCCCAAGAGGCAAATTCCCAGGCCACATGGGTTATAGGTGTAAAGGGATGGCCTTGGTGTTACTCTCCCAAACTTGTCTAAATGCAAAGGCATGGTGATGTCCTTTGATGTCTAGGGATGTTGGGTACGGAGCCTGTAGAGTTTGTGGGGGGCCCCGGACCGGTCAGAGGAGAGGAGACTGGACCTACACCCAGTTTTCCGCTCTGAAGCCCCACATCCAGGTTTGTCACCGGCTCACTTTACAGCAGCTCCTTGCACTTTGCTGAAAAGAAGATGAGCAATGCTCACCTGCCCTGCAGATCTCCAAAGTCTGAGCTTGTTCTTGTTAGGCTGGTGTCCCCAGCACCTGTCACTTTTCTCCCTGTCCTCAATTACTGCCACCTGAGCAACTGCCTGGGTGGGGAAGCACTTTGAACTTAAACTGTCTTTGTGTCTGTGCCTTGAGCTGAACCTAATTGCGATTCTCCACCTGCTTCAGCATTCCAGGAAACCTCTGGGAGCCCTCATGTGGCTCATTTAGATCCTGGAGAACCCCAGAGAGGCCAGCCAGAAACGCAGAGGCCTAGGGAAGAAGGATCTGCCATTTCTTTCTTTGTGGCTCGCCACTGACTCCCTAATGAGCTGATTCCTGTTTCTGTGAACGGATTAACATGAGTGAAACTGTGTTTTGATTACTGCCACTTCCTAAAAGAGGATTTAGGATCACGAGGCTACTGTGGCTAGAACAGCCTCCTCCTTCCCTAGCGGCAGAGGGGCCCAACACCGGAAATAAATAGGTCAGTGGAACAGTCGTGCTGTTGAAAGGCTCACAGACTCACACAGAGGGACATGGTTCTGAGTGGTTGAGTTAAACATTTTACAGCCAGGACTGTTTCATTCGAAGGCCTGAACATTTATATGTGAACCTAACCCAGTTGCTGACAAGAACTCCTCCTAATATACTCTTCATGCCCGCTTGATGCCGGAGCTGGTCAATTCAGTGTGAGGACAATTTAATTTAGTAAATAGTATTAGCCAAATTGGTAATTCCGTGCAGGGGCAAATCAGGAACCTGGCTGACTCAATTCTTGGCTTTTCCCCAAGTTGAGTTAGAATTGTGTAGAGGTCACCTGTTAGCCTTTGTATCTTTATCTGCAGTTATTAACAGTACGCTTGGACGCAGGAGTCAGAGAATTGGCATAATGGGGAACAAAGGCTACAGAGAAAAGTACAATAGAGGTGTGTGCATTGTCTGGGGTTCAGAGACTGAGAAATCTCTGTTGAAAATGGTTGAATTGGGTGTGTCACCCAGGATATATATTCCCTGTCCTTTTTGCTCCATCAGCTGTTAGAAATAACATTTTCTTTAGGAACCCCCATGGAATTAACCCTTTGGGTAGAGTATGCCAATCTTTAATGTAGGTGTTGCCTTTGGATTTTAACCATTTGTGCAAACTTACAGTTTGGGAAATGGACTTAAGATGGATTAAGATGGACGTGAATGGATTAAGATGTTGACTCCAAAACTTACCTTGATTGATCACGACTCGAATCAAGAAAAGTGAAAAAGTCTAGCAGCACAAGCAAGCTGCCATTGCTGAGCTATGCCACAGAACCCCACCCCAAGCACCGGCATTGAAAGGAGAGTTTGAAGGCCCGACACAAGGGCCTGAGTCTGGGATAGTGACCCCGGGCAGCCCTTCCCTCCACTGTCAGATTTATAGACCAGAAAAATGTGGTTAACACTGAACATCAGCTAGGGAAATTCCTAGATTAGTTCCATAGAGCCCGAAACTTCAGGAGTTGGCACACACCATGCTGTAGGAGGAAGAGGCATTTCAGGAGGGCTTTGGGCAACCCATGGGCGACACCCGTGAAGACTTGGACAAGATCATCACGGATCTGCATTCTACCCTCCAGCTTCCAGCAACTCCTTCCTCTTATTTTCCTGCATTTCCCCAGAAGAGGCTGGCCTCGTGTATTTGCAACTGGACATTCCAGCCTTATCAGAAAGCTGGTCGAATGTTTGTCTCTTATGGACTTAACATTTACTTTTAGCACAAGAGTGACTAACCGCAGCACAATTGTCCCTCAGTTAAAAAGAAGCCCCTAATTTCATCCTAGGCTCTGGAGTCAGCCTGCCTGAGGTTGAAGACTCCAACAACTACTATTTGTAAGTGAGTTACCTAACCTCTTTGTGCCTCAGTTTTCTCTGTCTATAAAATGGGAAATAATAGAGTTTACCTCATGGGGTTGTTGTCTCAAATGATATAATACAGGTAAAGGACTTAGAATAAGGCCTGGAACATGGTAAATGCTCAGTAAATGTGCCTTAATATTACATAACCCAATATTGATGGACACCGTTAGTGTGTTTCTGTGTTCACTGGGGAAGGAATAGAGAATGACTGTGCTTCTTTTAACACAACACCACCAACTCTCCTCACAGCCCTAGTTATTCTCCTTGGCTCTAAAACAGTTCCATTACCTCTTTCAGGGCCAGGTAATGCCTTGAAAAGCCCCACAGTGCTCAGACCACTTCTTTTAACACTTAGCAATGGAGACAATAGAACCCAATCATTTGGGAGTCAACTAAAGTAATCGTTGAGACCCCCTTTCAGGCCAGCTGGGCAGCAGTGTGGTGCTCAAATAGCTCCAGCGGCCGGAGTGGAGGTCTGCGGTGCTCTGTTTTGACACCTGTATCCTGAATCCTCCAGTCCCTGAAAATGGGAGCGTTTCTGGTAGAAATCACCTTGGATGCTGGGGACACTTTAATCCCCAGAGGGATGAATCACAGGGCCAGGGAGGGTGATGTAAAGGGAATGGGGAGAACTGGGAAATTCATGGAGGACACAAATTCATTTAACTCCTGAGACAATTGAAGTTTCATCATTCAGTTCACATTGTTTTAACACGTGATTTTCAGATTTCCCCCAAGGCTTTAAGTCTTCTTTGGGCTTTGAAAAGTCCAGTCTTGTGGCCAGAATCAAATCTTTACTAACTGAGGGTTGTGCTGGCTTAAGGCACTCTGTTTTGAGCATCAGGGCTCACTCTGCGGTCTCGCAGACCTAGATGTGGTGACTTCTCTGAGACCCGGACTTGTCATCTGTAACCTTGGGATCATAATAGGACCTGTTTCAAATAGTTTAAATGTAAAGTGCTTAGTACAGTGCCTGGCACATGGTAAGTACTATGCAAATGTTTGCTACTATAATTATTAAAAAGTTTTGTTCCAGGGGAATATGCACTTAACCAAAGATTCAAATTAGGTGGGTTCTGGTTAACTGATATTCCTCTGTAGGTAGGAAAGTCTTAAAACATAAGTCTTTGTTTCTGTGAGGGGAAGGTAGAGCATGATACAGTTGGATTAGGAAGTATCAGGCATATCTAGGTGATATGCTTCCTCCCAGGAGAGTGTTCTATCTATGCAGACACCCTGTAAGTACCAGTTGGTTATGAAGGTGAGGCCTGATCTTGTCTGCAGCCCTTATTTTATGCTCCCAGGCTTGGGAGCCAGGGCAAGTGGTGCCACAACTCAGGAATTCTCTCTCTCCCTTTGCTGGGTCCTTTACCAAAAGAGCAAGTCCTCCCAAATTGTTTCACTGCCTGTAGCTCCGCGCAAATTGGCCAAAGGTTGGGAGCCTCTCAGGAAGAGATAGTTTATACCAGCAGGAAAAGATGTTAACCTCAAATACTTCCATGAAAGTCAGTTATTAGGGCCAAGCCCAGAGCAGCTCAGGGAGCGTCAATTCCTGGGAATGGGGGCCTCCATGTTACAGTGCCCAGAGCCGGTATGGCTGCCTTCCAGGTTCATGAACTGTTATTAGGGGGGCACAAAAAGGTTCACAATCAACGCATGCTTATTTATGGTACCCTTGTCCTTGTCATTCTTATTACTATCGCTGTGTATACTGTATTCTGGTCTGCTCATAATTATACTAAATGTCATCCTTTATATATTTAATTGTTAAGAAATAAAATTTTACTTAAAAGTTGGAAATTTTAAATAGGGACCTAATATAGAGCAAACTCTCAAGGGAAATAAGATTAAGACATTCATGGATTTTCAACTCAAATATAGATGGCAATGAGCTAAGAGACCGGAGGACACAGAGAGTCTCCTTCCTGCATTTCTGTGTCCTCTTTATGGCAAATAAGGTCAAAGTTTATCGGCGTCCTGATGGGAATCACAGTTTTGTGATTAAATATGCCATCAAAGTCTGTATTTTCTAGTGCTGTGAAGCAAGGGAATTTTAAAACAAGTGTTACAGTATGTAAACAATTCTCTATTAGTTGAGGAGCACACATGCTATTGGTCAGGGCTGTAGAGCATTTTCATTGTTTCATTGCTCCATTTCTCTTCAAAGAGGTAAAGAAGGAATCTATGTAGGAAACAGAATCTCAACTAATTAGTAAGGCCTGGCCTTCCGCCCCCCCATAAACTCATTTATCAGATATGTTCTTATTTTAACCAGTTATTAAAAAAAGCAAATACTCTTTATCAGGCATGTCTCTATTTTAACCAATTACTTTATTGCATTTTTATTACAAGTGCAAAGGTTAGACAAAGTTGACGCCTGCCGTCTACATGGGCCTTAGTCACAGCAAACACTGCTGGTCAAAGAACTTTGGAACCAGGCTTCTTATTGTCCAAACTGTCATTAGTGCCTAAGTAATTATTACAAATGTCTTTTATATGTCAACCATTATGTTGAAAGTCTTCCCAAGTTCAAGCACACCAGGGGAGAAATCACCTCCCCCTTGGAGTCCTCTGATAATCTTGAAAGATTATTGTTTCAGCCCTAAACGGATGTGCATAAAATGGTCTTTTGTGAAGTAAGGCTTATGGTACTACCCGGTCATAAATACAGGTTGATAGAAGCACAAGTGTTAATTACACAGTGTATTAATTTGAGCTAAAAGTATCCATTTGAATTTCAAAGTTTATTTAGCTATCTGACTATTTGTCTTGTACCAGCCTTTTGCTCTTTCCAACAACCACTTAGAGAACGTCTTTCACTGTCTCAGACAGGAGATGGAAAGGGAGGGGGCCAGAGAAAGGACATGGACATAGATATTTTCAGGGTTTAGAGTGCTTGCAACATTCATTCAGAGAATTCTTGCCCTGAGTTCTAATCTCTCTCTGGTTTTGTTCCGTCTTTGTAAAGAAGACTTTGGGAAGTGAGGAGAGGCAGTGGGCGTGGGCAACAGGCCAGCCCCATGGACACTGAATTAACAGTCTTGAGTTGATATTCTTGTTACTACAGGTCAGAATGAGAGTTCTGATGGATTTTACCACTGGCTGGCTCTGTGGTCTTGGGTTAAGTCACAGCACCTCTTGAAGCCTTAGTTTTCTCATCTGTATTTCAAAGGATGCTGCTGCATGGGTCTTGCTCCAAGTGTGGCCCATCAGCATCGCTCAGTGCTTGATGAAAATGTGGCTTCTGGCCCTCGCTCCAGAGCCTCTGATGGCTGGGATGGGGCCTGAGAATCTGTGTGTTTAACTAGCCCACGCGTGCTGCTCACACTCCATCTAGGACCACTGGCTACGTGAGCCGTGAGGCTCCCTGTGAGCTTGCAGTCTGTGCTGGGACAGGTATGGGTGGCTGAAACAAGTGTACATATGATGGCTGGGGCTGGCCTTGGCTGATAGCAGGTAGCTGGACCAGGTGTTAGTTTCAGGAGAGAGGGGGACAGTCTCCCGGCCTGTGGTCAGGGAGGGGTGGGACTCAAAGCTCTGGTTGCGTCCATTTTCACTTCCCTGAGACACACCACCTTCTCCTACTGGGTGAGTCTGGGTGAGGCTGCTGTCCAGGAGGATTGCAGAGACCCCAGGCCACCCTCTCCATGTTTGTTTGGCTCCTTGTAGACCAAGATGGTCTAAGAATCACCTTTATCTACATGATGCAGCTGTGGGTGTAGCCTTTATTTCTAGAGCGGTGTGAAATTTGAGCAAAGGTTCTTTCTTTCTCTCTCCCTCCCCCCCTCCCTCTCCCTCCCTCCCTCCTTCCCTTCCTCCATTTGCCCTGCTTCTGTCTCTATATGGATATTCCTGATCTCCTGGACTGGCTGTCTAGAATGGCAGCTGACTTTACCTCTCACCAGGCTGCCTGATGGAATTAGAAAACTCCAAGAGACCTTGCAGCCCCAAGAATGTATGCCTCTTTACTTCCCAAAAGGACAAGTCCAGTAAGTCAATAACCTACCTGCTACACCAAGATATGTGATTCATTAATTAAAGATTGACCAGCACAAGACTGGGACTGAGGAATGAGCCAGGTCACACTGTGGTTTTCAATCTGTGTCATCTTGGCAGAGGCCGTCTGCGTGAGTCCGCCCTTGTGCACACCCCGATACCCCCCAGTACCAAGCAGTCGTGTTCTTCTTTATGTCTTCTAGCCCAGCCTCAGTCATGCTGTGTTTGTAAGACTTTGCTTCCCTGATGAGATGGTGAGCTCTTCCGAGGTGGGCACGGTCTTCTTCCTTGCATCTCCAAGGCCTGTGGCTACAGAGGACCACAGGTTGGGTGACTTACAGAGATTCACTGTCTCTTAGTTCTGAAGGCTGGAAGTCTGAGATCAAGGTTTGCTTTCTCCCGAGGCCTTTCCTTGGCTTATAGATGACCATCTTCTCCCTGTGTCTTCACATCATCTTCCCTCTGAGTGTGTCTGTGTCCAAATTTCCCCTTCTTATAAGAACACAGTGGTATTGGATAAAAGCCCACCCTAATGGCCTTACTTTAACTTCCAAATGCAGTCACATTCTAAAGTACTAGGGCTTAAGACTTGAATGTATGAATTTTGGGGGTCACAAGCCGGGAACACCTCAATGTTTGTCAAGGAGTAAATGAATTAACTCTCTGTGTCTATGCTGTCTTTACAAATGGACACTCTCCTTCCTTACCTCTTCCAGACACATAAATAAGCATGGACGTTTTACTGGGCAATACACAAACAGGAGGACATATTTTTAATAAAATTGAGGCTACTGGTGATCAAACTTGTGATCAGACCAGAGCCATCACAAGGTTTGGTTGCTACAGACGGTACTTGGGTTTCTTATTTTCCTACATTCTTGAGTTCCTGGGAGGTTCCGTAGCAGAAGATTCCACAGAAAGACAAGTTTTTGTTTTGTACCACTTCGTCCGCATGACTTTTCAAATTCCCCTTTGAAAGTGTTTAAGCAGCTGAATGTGTGTCTGTTAGAAGTCTGAACTAGAGTGGAGTGGGGAATTTGAAATCCTGGTACGGTTCTTATGCCCCAGGCTGTCTTCTGTGCCTTTGGAGCCCCTGAGAGCTGATCATAGTTTTCATAAACCACCAAGCTGCAAAGTCTCCAAGAATCCTTCTCACTCTTTCCAAGTCCCTACATCATCACCCTTCTCGTCCTCCTTTGGTGTTTACAGAGTGAGCGTGCTGTACTTTCCAACATGGGTTTATGTTGGGGCCTCATACCACCTCTGAGAGGTAAGAGAAAAAAGGATGACGATTCCCTTTTCTAGATGGGGAGAGGAATGAACAGATCGATTATGTGATATGCACAACTTCCCTGACTTAAAGTTTTCCTTCCTCTGCTCAACTCCAGGGTGACTTGTCCAGATGTCACTTGCATGGATCTTAACTTCCTCTCACCTTGTATTATCTGTTCCTCTGTCAAGCTTCCTGAAAGTAGGGCTCAAACCTTTAACCCCTACGTGATTCTATGTGCCCGCACACAGTAGATGCTCAGTCATTGCTTGTTATGTAGCATACCTGGTACCATCTCTTGAGCAGCTGCTATATCCTGCCCTGCTTTGCACCTTAACATACTCCATCTTATTGAATTCTGCAGCCCTCTGCAGTAGGTATATCTTCATCCCCGTTTAACAGAGGGGAAAGCTGAGGCTTAGCAAGGTTAGGTGATTTGGCCAAGGTCACGGAGCTAGTAAGTGATGAAACCAGGATCTGAACCTGGGTACACTTGACGGGTCTGGCTGCTGTGCTTTATCACTACTCTGCACTGAATGGTGGTCGCACAAGGAGTTAAGAACAAACCAGACTAGAAGCCCTCTCTTGGGGCGTCAGTGTCCAGAGCCCCAGCGCAGCTGATGAGCATCCTTTCAAATAATCCACAGTGCAACATCTTCCATTTTCACAGACAGCTTAGATTTCCTATTGTCTAATCTCGGTTTGGCTCATCCTACGTATTTCTGATTCAATTTGCCTCCTTTGGGACACCTACGTGTTCCTACGTACATACATTCATCTGTTCAGTTCTGAGAGCTCATTGCCAAGCCTGAAAACAGATCTCGACATTTCTGGGTTTCTATCATCTCCCAGATCTTTTGTCCCAACCCCTTCTCATCCCCGCCAACCCCAAGCAATCAGCCTGAGAATTTGGGACTTTCAAATTGTGTCCTTCTCCAAGGGCACAAGGACATTCCCCAGTGTCATTTTAGAGGACCCAGTCTGCAGAGCAGGTAGTGAAAGAAACAAAGTATCATTTCCCTTTGGAATTAGCAAAAAAAAAAAAAAAGGCCGGGGGGATCTTGTTTCAGTAGGGAATTTATTGCTAGCAGTGTAATTGTGGCAGAATGGTTATTAGTCATAAAATTCTCAGTGTATTTTATTGATAAGACTTAGAGTTGGCAGAAACAGTAACCACATCTCTGTTCTCCCCTTCCTCTCACAGCAACACTGAGTAGCCTGGGGCGGGCGGGGGGTCTCACCCACTCAGCCAGGCCAGCAAAATCCTGCCCCTGGGTGTGTTTCCTGAGCTCCAGCCTCTGAGAGCCAGGTGTGTGCTTCTGCAGGCTGAATTTGGCTGTAAATTATGTTTTGTTTTCTGTCAGCTGCCTGACAGCTAAAATCATATTTGCTGTCAGAGGTGACAGGGGCCACAATGGTGATGTATTAAAGTGCTGCAGGGTCACGGGAGAGCGGGCTGGGCAGGTCCTCTGGCCCCTCGGCTCTTACCTGCCAGAGCCAGTGTGCCGGGTGCAGGAGGGCACCACGAATGAGATGCAGTCTCATCAGACTCATGGAGAACATGGCCAGCTTCCATACGGAGCTCTAAATAGACTTAAGATGTTGGCGAAACCCTATCCCTTAACTGCATTGTACGACAAAATGCAGAGTCCATCACCATAATTACTTCCAAGCACGAGATTCCAAAGCATTTTGGCTATATTCAAATGGATATTTAAACTCACAGACAACAAGCTTAATTTTTCCCCACATGACTGATGGTTCTGGTCACTGTCCCAGCCCCCAGGCCTGCCCTCCACTCCCACCAGGATGCCAGCTTTTTTCATTTCTGGAGACCAGAGCGATGTGATAAGCCCTGCCTTAAGGTTTCACCACTCCCTAAATAGAAACATGGCATCCTCTTGCTCCACCCCGGCCCCTTATAAGCTGACCTCAGGCAGTCTTTCCTTTGTGTCTGTCTAGATTCCTCCCCTCTCCTTTTCTTGGATTCCTACTGGGTTCACAGGGGCACCTTATAAGGTAGAATCCAGCCTCTTTAAAGCATTATTGTTGGAAACCCACCACTCTGTCAGGGACCGCTACCACTTACTCAGCCCTCGCTGAGGACAGCCGTCATGGATGCACTGGATCTCCATCTACAGATCCCTCGGGGCACGAGAGGACCAGTTGGAGAACCAGAGTGGGCAGTGCGGCTGGGCCCACCTCCAAAGCCCACTCCTCTCTTTCTGCCACTGCTCTGAAGCTCACAAGGGATGAGCTCGAATGACCTTTATTTTATTATTATTATTATTATTATTTTTTGCGGTACGCAGGCCTCTCACCGCTGTGGCCTCTCCCGTTGCGGAGCACAGGCTCCGGACGCGCAGGCTCAGCGGCCATTGCTCACGGGCCCAGCCGCTCCGCGGCATGTGGAATCTTCCCGGACCGGGGCACGAACCCGTGTCCCTTGCATCGGCAGGCTGACTCTCAACCACTGTGCCACCACGGAAGCCCCTGACCTTTATTTTGAACAACGGGCACCTTAGGTCTAGGGTTGGCTTCATGGGCACGTAGCTGTACAGCCACCCAGGGCCCTACGCCCAGAAAGGCCTTGCACTTGGGGGTTGATGATCTCTGGATGCTGAGTCTTGAAATTCTTACTCATTCTGTCTTTGAATTTGTGTTTCATAAGTGAAGTCCGATGGGACAGTGGCACATGTGCCAGGGCACTTGGAGCTTCAGGTAAGCACCATACACCTCTGGGGCCTCCCTGTGCCCCCAGAAAGGTTCTCAGCTGCCTGTTTCCTGGTACCCTGGCACCCAAGGCCCTGCTCAGCAGCCCTCTTCCTCTCTCTCCCTCTCCAACACTGCCACTCTCTGCCTGGGTGTTGACAGGGGAGGCCCAGGCACTCCTGCTGCCCTCGGGCAGGGCCTGAGTGTGGACGCAGGGAGGGTGGGAGTCAGGTGTGTGCCCTTCAGCACCTTGGGGTTGGTGGTGGCCGTCCCCACCCTGGGCTGGGCTGGCAGGGCCTCTCATTCACCCCCGATCCAGGTCCTGAGCACATCCCAGTACAGAAGTTGCAAACCTTTGGGGGTTGCCCATCTGCCCGGGGGCAGGGAGACTGACTGCCTTGCCCCTGGCCAGGATGCTGCATTTTCCTCTTGCCTTAGCCCAGCTGATGATGTAGCTGGCTCTGCTGAGGTCCTTAGGTGTATGGAAGCAGCAGTATTATGAATAGAACATGGTGGTGATTTGGGGCTATGGGGTGAGGGCTACCTCAGGAGAAGGGGTTCCAATGCCTTGGCCTTACCCAGCTGAACACTTCTGGGAATATAATAGGCTCTACGTTTTCTATTTAGAAAAAGATATAAGTCAGTAGGAAAAGCAACGTTTCCCTACAAACATCACAAACCAGAGAAGCAAAGCAAGTGCAGTTACCAGAAGGGAAAGGGTAGGTATTCGGTTTCAATTTCAAGACACAGAATGTTGTTCTTTTGATTGTTTGGTTTCTGCACAGCAAACCCAAAGCGGTCAATGTGTGTCAGCCTCTGGACCAGCACACAATGACCCTGAAATATTTACAGGCATGCTTGCCTGCTGTCTCATTCAGGGTCAAAGCAGACCTTGACGTTCTAACATGGCATCTTGACTCGTGTCCTGTAGTGTCACGGAACTCCAGAGTGTCAGGGCTGGAAGGAAATGTATCCATTCAAGACCTCATTTTGCCAAGAACTGAGGCCCAGGCAGACGTGCCTTTCTTCCTCACTTACTTAGGACTAAGACCAGAGGTCTCAGGGTTCCTAGTCCAGTATCTTTACCTGAATTAAAGGAGTAATATAGTGAGAGCTAACACTGAGGATTCTAGGTACAGAACTAATCCTTGCACTCAGAGCTTAGCTCATTTGATTCTCACAAAAACCCTCTGAAGAAGGTATTTCAGGGGAGTCTAATCAAAGGCACATTTAACTGGGGCAGATCCAACTGTGTACTAGTTTCCTAGGATCTGCCATAGCAAAGCACCACAAAATGAGTAGCTGAAACAGTAGACATTTATTGTCTTCAGTCTGGAGGCTAGAGGTCTGAAATCAAGGTGTTGGCAGAATTGGTTTCCTCCTGAGAGCTGTGAAGGAGAATCTGGTCCAGCCTTCTCTCCTAGCTTCTTGTAGCTTCAGGCATCCCTTGGCTTGTAGATGGCTCTCTTTGCCCTGTGTCTTCACATCACCTTCCCTGTGTATGTGTCTTTGCATCCAAATTTCCCCATTTTATAAGGGCAGCAGCCATGCTAGGTTAGGGCCCATCTAATGACCTCATTTTCCTTGATTGCCTCTGTAAAGATTGTGGCACAAAGTAAGGCCACATTCTGCAGTGCTGGGGGTTAGCACTTCAACGTATTTTTAGGAGGGACAGAATTTCATCCATAACAAATTGGAGAGAGGGAGAGAGATATTAAGTACCGAGGGCTAACTAATTCCATCATATTTCCACTGGCAGATGGCCCTGTGTGGAACAAGGGTGAGACAGGAGACATAAACCTCCTTCTCTCCCCCGTCAGATTAAGTTCCTAAGTGCCTTCCAAAGTGTGAGCTGTCAAGAATGTAATTATAATATTTAAGGAGAGCCAGTTTCCACATAACCTGACCTCTGAAGACAAACCAGCTAGACTCTTTTGATGACCTGAAGAAACCCTGATCTGTGTAGTGAGACATGCTGTGTTGATCTCCACCAGGAGAAAGGAGACTCTGTTGCTGAACTGTGGCCAGTTTAAGGGGTTTTCAAGGGAAGCTCCGATGAATAGTGAGTCCTTCCTCAGGCACTGACTTTAGAATCCAGCCCTGATAAAATTGTAAACACCACTGCATTGTTTCCATGGTAGAAATGGCGCCCCAGAAACACAGAGGGATTAAGTTCCTTCCTCAAGATCACTCAGCTAGTACGTGGCACAGCTGGACCAAGGGAGTGACTGTGTGTTCCCTCCTATCCCGAACTCGAGGACAGAGCTCCTGGGGTCTGGGTTGAGGCTCGGGTGGGATTTGGAGGAATCCGTTTTCCCCTAGAAGGGAGAATGTTTGTTCTTTATGCAAATTCGCTTTGTTCCCAGAGAGAACTGGGTGTCTTGAGGCCCAACCTGGGACTGATACCTGGCTTCCTTCTGTCTTAGGGTTTAGAGTTAGCAGGAAAGGCAGGGAGAACCACCCTTCCCACAGGCAGAGACGGCACCTATGTGAAGGGCTCTGGGGAGCAATATTTTCTCCAGAGATCAGCTCCAGGACTAAGTTCGTACAAAACCCAACATTTCTAATCTTGCACTGTCAGAATTGTGCCAAGGAGGGAAAGCCACGGACCAAGAACTTAGCTTGAAGTCGAGGCAGAGGGGGAAGTGGTAGAGGAGAAGGTATGACAAAACCCAGACCAAATCCGGAACAGGCAACAGGAATTAAGCCACGAGGTAGGAGGATGGAAACTTTGGGACCTATCAGATGGAAAGAGTTTCGATGCTGAATTCAAGGGCGACTTCATTTTCCTGATCTCTGTGGAAGGTGTTCCTAAGGAATAAATGAGATAAAAATATTAATCCAGTCTCTGGTTTTTCTCTTCCTTCTTTCCACTCTTCAGGTTCATGAAAGGTGAGAGTAGGTATGCACATCCAAGCAGTGCCCCGAAATTTACATGTATGACAAAACGATCTCTCACATCCTAAGGGCACCCTTTGCCGGGTACTCACATGCACTGACACTCGGAAAACCCTGCGGGTGGCCTGTAGCCTGCCCCTTGGTGGCAACATGAGCGGTGTTCTTAGAAAAAGGACACCATGTGAAGCTGGGAGTTATGCTGCCACAGGGCAAGGAACTACCAGAAGCGAGGAGAGCAGCCTGGAACAGAGCGGCCTCTGTTACCTTGAGAGGGAGGCTGGCCCTTCTGACCTCTTGGTTTTTGCCTTCTGGCCTCCAGACCTGTGAGACAGTACATTTCTGTTGTTCTAACCTGCACATTTTGTGGTATTTTGCTATGACAGCTCTAGGAAACCAATAGAGCTGATCCCACGGCTCTTCGGGGTCGTCGCAGCTGGTTCTGGGGGTCATGCGTTCGAAGCTGTTCATCAGCCACGCCCTGGGTGTGGGCTGCTTGCTCCCCGTATCCAAGGGGTGTGAACTGGGTGAGGCAGCTCCGTCTAGTCAGGGTTATTCCTGCAGAGGTACTCAGCTCTGAGACATCTGCAGCCAGCACTCCTGCCAGAGCCAGGACCGGTGGGAGAGAAGGGAGGCGCCTTCACCCAGGGTGCAAAATGTCAGGGGCTGCCACGCCTCAGCAACCAAGATAAACAATATTTTAATGCAAAATTATACAAAAATTACAATGAGTGAAACCATGCATGATGAAAAAACACCTCTCAAAAATTTAAGTTTAAATTTTAAATCAGTAACATTGATTTTACCTCTTGCCATGGGCTGCAGAATGGCTTGGCATAGCACTGCTCCCTGCAGCTACAGAAAAGAGTGCCTTGGTCCTGAAAGGGACCTCTGGATGGCAAACCACAATGCCCACTGCGCCCAGGAAGTAAGGCCAGGTTTAGGTCCTGGGTAGTCAGACTCCATAGCCTGGATGCTTAATCACTGCCCTCTACTGCTTAGAAGCATCTAGAGGAAGTATAGCAAGCAAGAGGAATGATAGAAGCCATAAAGTTGTAAAGTATGTTGTGTTACAAAATCAAATCAATTCATCGTTCTGTGAAATGGAAATGCCAACGGGGCCATGAATAGCTGGGTTACGGTGCTCTGGGCTCTCCACCTATGAGCACTTGGACCCTTCTGGATTCAGTAGAGAAGGGAGCCCACCTCGGCTGCTGGACAGGTTACCGTGCCACGGCCGACACAGTCAAATCAAGGTCTTGATGTGCAAGGACAAGGGCGTCTGCTTATTCCTCTCTTGCCATCAATCGAGCCTTTGGAGTGATGCAGGGCTTCTGCCTGGCACATTCCCTGCTGCTTTCATGACAAATCCGGTAGGTAGGTTTTAGGCTCAGAGGAATGGATGGATGGGTCTATACATTGACCTCTACCCTTCATCCCAAAGGCCATCTCCCCAAGGCCACCTGAGTAATTCACTCCTCTCCTTTCAGGCCTTGATTTCCACTCCTCTCCCACCCACTGACAGAAGCTAAAATAAGAGGCAACCTTTCTTTGCCCAACTGTTATAAAGTCCTGTCTTTGCAGATCTCAGGCTGATTGTCCTGGCTCTGCTGTCTGTCTGTAAATGAGGCTCCTCACATATAACGGATGGCCCCATGCTCTGGACATACATTTGACCTAACAGGAAGCGGCACTTCTAACTATTTAACAAGACTGCTTTGGAGCCAACTTCTTTGGATGGCATTCTCCCTGGGTAGATCATTTCTAATCGATAAAAATTGTCCGTGGGAATGAGTAACTCCCACCTCACATCGAATGACGGAGGATGTTTCTTGGCTGTGAGCTCTGAGAGCCCCTTGCCTCCTGAATAAACATCACGTCAAAAGTTAGTCCCTGTTCTTCCCGACAAGCCTAAATTTAGCAAAATTAGGATATGGATTTTCCTTTATTCTCTGTGATCACAAATGTAATGTCAGATTTTTTCTCCCAGAGAGCTTTTCATCCCACCTCTACTCAGTGTCAAGGTTGTCAGAACCATAATTTATTCATATTTTTGACCTCTGGGGAGGACAATATCCAAAGGGTCAGGGAGTGTTATTGGATGTCAGGATGAAAATTCACTGCTCGGAGCCCTTTACAATGTTACATTTAATCAGGCCCTTGCGAATGAAGCTGCGATGTTGGCTGCTGTATTTACCCCTGAAGAGCGAGCCCTTCCTTATTAGCAGTTATGCAATATTTATGCATTTCCCGAAGTTCTCGATGTGGAAAACTCTCAGAGCCTGCTTGGTTTTCTCTGTAAAGAAGGGGAGGTCTTTGATTTCTGCCCTTGTGCTTGAGTCACCACCGTGACCCCTGGAGCTGCTGTGAGACCGGCCAGGAGGGGCGAGGGGTGCTGAGCGTGCCGCTGTGGACTGGGCCATCTCCTTCTGTGGTCCCTCTCCCAGCCGCTCTGAGATCTGCCTCTTCCTTGCAGGGCTCTCAGTGCAGCTCTTTACCCAGAATGTCAAGGCCTGGGCAAGCCTGGAAGCTTAATTATATTCTGAGAACTGTGTGGAGAGGCCTAGAGGGCTGGAAGAACAATTAATCAATGCTAAATAATAACAATAATTATTCTCTGATTCACGGATAGAATAACTCCCTCATTCCTGACCTGCAATAGATACAGCCCAGATATGCACGGCAGAGCCTGTAGGCTCATTAGAATTCTTGCCAATCGGCATCTTATATGTCTTCTAGAGAATTCTATTTTCCCAGTCATTGTAAACGGCTTGGAAAGAGCTTTTGTAAACCCCACTGTCTTTTGATTGGTTTGTCTCCATTCCCCTTGAGGCCGCCAGGGGATAAGGTTCTGATGGAGTCAGTTCAGGCAGTGGGGGAGAGGGTCAGGCTCCGGGCTTTGGGACCAGGCAGACCTGTGTTTATGAATGGGTCCCACCACTTCTCTGCTCCATAACCTTTATCGTGTCACTTAACTTCTCTGAATCTCAGTTTACTCATTTGCAAAATAACAGCAATAATTATTTCTCTCCAGAGGGCCCTGGGGAAGATTATGTGTGATGAATATGAATTGAGATGGAGAACATTTTATTTTCTTCAGAGCTGGTACAGGGAAACCCTCTGATGTGGAAAGAATCCCCTGATTAGCTCACTTGGGGTTGAACAGCCAGAGCCTGGATACTGACGGTCACATTTCAGAGGAGGCAGAAACTGTCCTGCTAAGTAGAGGGAGAGGACTGGGAAGCCGCCTCTTCTGGGGAACATTCTAGAAATATTGGTGAGGCTGATCCCTAGTGGACGCTGGTGAAGGGGTAGCAGCCTTGGGATCAGGTGGCCCAGGGCCCAGAGACAGTAGGGAGGGACAGTGAGGGGCAGAGGGAAGTCACAGAAATCCTTAGGACTTGGGCTTTGAAAGAAGGGTTTGGGCAACAAGGAAATGTCACCTTTAATGCAAGGGCCAGGGCCCCCCAGCAGACAGGCTTAGCACAGAGCGTGCCTTCTGGTAAAATGCACAGTAAGCATTTGCTTTGGTCAATGTTAGTGTTTTCCTGTTAGCCTGGAGGAGCTGGCATGTCAAGTCCATCCCCGAGGTGGACCAGGCCTGGAGAAGCAGTCACTTCTGCTTTCAGACTCCTACGGCCTTTGAGAAGGAACTTGCAGAACTGAGGGCTGTGAAGAGCATTAAAAGGCTGGGCCACTGAGACAGGGATCCGATGCCAAACTTTCGTCTTATCCCATCTTATTAACCATTTGTAGGCTTTTTGTGTCTTACATATGTGTCAGTATCAATCATTTGTATTATGAGTTTCTTTTTTAATGTAAATGTACCTGCTCAAGTACCTCCTGGAAGCCCAAGGAAGGAAACACTATTCTCCCTGTTGCTCTGAGTCTAGGGAACACAGCAAGGGTCTCTCCCATCACAAGTCCCCTCTGCTTGCAATGCTCTTCCTTCATCTCTGCAGGTCTGAACCCCACCGAACCTTCCAGGTCCATCTTGGATGCCACTTCTCCATAAATTTTTCCCTGATCCTACAGCCAGAGGGTGCCTCTCTGCTTGGCATGCCCGCTGCAGCTGGAGGTTTCCTTTCTTGTGGCACTTGCCACTTTCTGCAGGGCCCAATGCACACATAGTGGGCCAGTGACATTCACAAAGGATGTGCCCAGGACCTTCACAGGTGCCCAGATCATAACTTCCACTCATCACCATGGATAGCTGCTTCCACAGAACTTGGATTTTCTATTTAAGAGCTATCTTCACTTCCTTTTCACTTTCCCCATCTCTTCAAGCACTTACTTTCCTATGGAAGCTGTTTTGTTTTTACAAAGCATCAATGTTTTCACCCCTTCGCTCCAGTGACTGCATTGACTGGTGCTGTTCGATAGAACTTTCTGCAGTGATGGAAATCTATATCTACACCATCCAATAGGGTAGTGACCTATGTTATTGAGCGCTTGAAACGTGGCTAGTGCAACTGAAGAACTGAATTTGTAATTTTATTTAACTTTAATTAATTTAATGCTAAATTTAAATAGCCACATTAAACATGGGGCTAGTTGTTCCCAGTGGGGACAGTACAGTCATAGAAACTGACAGGAAGAGAATCACACAAGTAGGTGGCCGGGCTCCCTCGCTGGCTAAGGAACTCGCTTTTGCACTCAGGTCCTTGAAGAGTGCATGATTCAAAAACATGCTAAGTTTCCACTTATCTCTCAGGGAGGAGATAGCAGGAGTTAAAAATCTTGGCATGCCAAAGACGAAGCGTCTTCTCGTTTTATCTCTGCCATCCTTACTTCAGGGAAGCACGTTAACAAATTTCTGTAGCCCACACAGTGCCTTTCAAAGAGTGTGTGTATAATAAATACTGGAGGGGAAAATGAGTGGGGACTTTATGCTTCTGAAAGACTTGCAGCCACTGTGATTCTCTGCTTTTAAAAACAGATACAGGGAGTTCCCTGGTGGGAAAGAAGTCTGCCAATGCAGGGGACACGGGTTTGAGCCCTGGTCCAGGAAGATCCCACATGCCACAGAGCAACTAAGCCCGTGAGCCGCAACTACTGAGCCCACGTGCTGCAACTACTGAAGCCTGCACACCTAGAGCCTGTGCTCCGCAACAAGAGAAGCCACCGCAATGAGAAGCCAACACACCAGAACGAAGAGTAGCTCCCGCTCGCTGTAACTAGAGAAAGCCCGTGCGCAACAACCAAGACCCGATGCAGCCAAAACAAACAAGCAACAAAAAACCAGACGCAGTTAATGTTTGGGGTGAGGATATCAGGAGACTGAAAAGAATCATTCAGTAAATATTGATTGAGGGCACCTTCTGGTACACAGTGATCACGGTAGAAAAGGGAACATGAGGGCTGTTTCTTTTCTCCCTTACAGCACGGTGGTCCTGGAAGCTTCCTTGAAGGAACTTTGACAAGCTTATTGGTATGGTCTGGTGTTATGGATTGAATTGCGTCCCCCCCACCACCAACAGTTGAAGTCCTAACCCCAAGTACCTCAGAATGTGACCTATTTGGAAGTATGATCATTGCAAGTATAATTAGTTAAGATGAGGAGTATTGGAGTAGGGTGGCCCCTTAATCCACCCTTAATCCAGTAGGACTGGTGTCCTTCTAAGAAGAGGGGAATTTGGGCACAGAGGCAGAGACACACAGGGAAAATGCCACGAGGCAGAGATAGGAGTGTTGCGTCTACAAGCCAAGGAAGGTCGAGGACTGATGGCCACCAGGAGCAAGGAAGAGGCCAGGAAGGCTTCTCCCCAGTCTTGGAGGGAGCACAGCCCTGCTGACACTTTTTTTTTTTTTTTGCGGTACGCAGGCCTCTCACTGTTGTGGCCTCTCCTGTGGCGGAGCACAGGCTCCGGATGCGCAGGCTCAGCGGCCATGGCTCACGGGCCCAGCCGCTCCGTGGCATGTGGGATCTTCCCGGACCGGGGCACGAACCCGTGTCCCCTGCATCGGCAGGTGGACTCTCAACCACTGTGCCACCAGGGAAGCCCCTGCCGACACTTTAATTTTGAACTTCCAGCCTCCATAACTATGAGAGAATAAATTTCTGTTGTTTTAGCCCACGCAGTTTGTGGTACTTTGTTACAACAGCCCTAGGACACTAAGACAGTTGGTTTATGCCAGGATGGTTGTGGTGATACCCACAGGGACTCTACCAGTGGGTCAGTGAGGATTCACTGGGCTGCACTATGACTGGGGGGCAGGGTGCACAGAGGAGGTGCAGGCCAAGGTGGAGTCACTGCAGCCACCAGCTCCTAAAGCATTAGCGGGATCTTGCTCTGGTTCTGTAGACGCCAGGGTGTTGGAACAGAGACAGAGCTCTGGCCCCAGCACCACCACTTATGTTGGTCAAGCCCTGCTCCTCTCCTCTGCGAAATGGGGATGCATTGTCTTAGAATTTTCCCCTCACTTGTGTGTCCCGGGTGTATCTCCGCAACTGGATGGAGACCTTTGGAGGGCAGGAATCATATCTCCTCCCCCGCTTCAAGGTGCTCAGCGGGTACTGGATGTTGATGGCGCAAAGCGCCCTGAGATCGTCAGTCACATCTGCTCCACTTACTGCTGTAGACCCAGTGCCTGGGGCTCAGTAGATATTTACTGAATGAATAATACAGTCATAAATGAAGATCCTGTACTGAGTTGGTGGCGCCCAGGTCTCTCCCTCACATCGTACTGATGCTCACTTTGGAGGTGCGGGAAGGTATAACGTACCAGAGTGTTGTCACTTCTGGATTGCTTTCATCCTTTGTATCTCGGATCAACACCAAAGGAGCAGTACTGAGGGACCAGGCCTCCAGGGGACCATGTGTCTCTGTCATTGACCCCACAGCTCCAAGGCCTACATTTTCCATCTACTCAGAATAAGAGAAAGGATGGTGGGTTAGGGGGAGGCAAGTCCAGGCTGGGTTCAGAAGCGGGTGGTGTGGCAAAGTTGCCTCAAAGAAGGCATGGAATTAGGTAGGATTTGGCTTCTCTGGATTGCTGCAGTGTGGAGAATGTCTGAGTGTTCCCAATGAGCCTTGAGCTGGAAATGACCAACCAGCTGAAATTGTCAGCCCTGTGACTGAGATCAGACAATCATAACACAAACAAATAAATAGCGAGAACAGTCCCCTCTTTATGAGTGGGTCCTTGCATTCTCCCTCTCTTCTTTCCTTCTTTTTAGAGCAAAACCGCACATCTTCATGTTTCCATCCTGTGGCGCTGCCATCACCTGGAAATACATTTCGATCAGATTCGAGCTGGTTTGCCTCATTAGGTTTTTCTGTTCATCCTTGTCAAGATCTCCCACCTGCACTGTGGCCTTATTTCCTTGGTTGGCTGTCTCAGGGGAGAGGAGGCAATGGCAAGAAGACCTCTGCTGAGAAAGGAGGGGTTTAACAAGGAGTTGCTGCCCCTGAAGCCCCCATGGAAAGAGCACATTCTATTTAACTAGAAGGGCACGTCGCAAATCCTGTTCAGCCGCCCTTCTTTTCCTTCCCCACACCTCCCTGCTCCCGGGCCCCTGCCTCTTTGGGGGAGGGAAGGGGCCGCCCTCCTTGGATTGAACCTGAACTGGAAACCAGCTCCTGTGAGCTCAGTTAACTCTGAACAGAACTGTTGGCTCCTTCTTCTTCCAAAGGAAAATTTACAGCTCCAATTTTTACAATTTACATCTTTCATTTAATATTCCAGCCTTCTTTCCCCAAGGCTTCCGGCACAGCTCGTGTCAGAAGGGACTACTTATTTCCCCAACCCTTTTTGCATTATTAGTTTCATTTATTATTTTTATGTTTTCTATTGGGTTCATGTACATATCATTTCTCTGAGCTCCCCGGAGGAACTGACAGGGAGCTGGGAGCCGTCATCTCTCAGCCAGGGAAGCTAAGATGCTGTCATAGATTCTCCAGGGAAAATATTTCTGGCTTGTGCATTTCAAATTAGCCCCAATTAACCCCTCATCAACCAGCCCCAAAATGTCCATGCAGATGTTGTCAAACCTTCTGTTCCCCATTCCTGTCTGCTCCAGACAGTGGGGGACTTCAGGGGACAACATGATATTTTAATCTCTTAAAGAACTAAACTGCCTTTCTCCCACATCCATTTATCTTTTGGAGATACACAAAGCCAGAGAAGACTGGAGTTTAAAGATGCATCATTGTTTGAGAGTAGACAGGCAAACTGATTTTACTTTGCCTTTGAAAATCCTAATATTTCTATTAAATAAAGGTGAGACAGCCACAGAGCAGCTGTGTGTCCTACGACACCTGCTGGACCGTGGCAAAGGAGCCTTGTGCAAGGTTATGCTTGGTGGCAATGATCTTTACTAGATGCCCCACGTCACTTTCAGAAAGGTAAAGACTTTTGAGAAAGTCACCTTTCTAGGCTGGTATTTAGCAGACACGTTTTGAGTTATCATGGGTGTAAATGAATTCTCGCTCAGCTTCTAAGAGGTAGGATTGTCCCTTAGAAACATTTCTGTTTGTGGGCAAGAGAATTGTTGAGCGTACATGTTCTGGTAACTCAGGGCAGAAAACTGCTTCTTTGGGGCTTGGAAAGACCCAGAAAAGTCACAGTGATTGTGTGTGGATTGGAAGCTCTTTGCTGGGAAGACCTCTGTTTCCCACCTTACATCAGCTACAGTGATGCCTTTGCCTGGATTTCATGCAGGGGGGAGATTCCTGATGTTTGCTGATCTAATCACTTCATTCCTCTTCACGGGGGTAAAGGGTAACAGGGTGTCAGCGAGGAGGGGTGCTGAAGCATAGTAGGCTTGAAGGGATCAGTCCTTCCAGAGTTACGGCAGTTTTGTGGCAGGCCCCTTTGTGTCCCATCATCAGCTCCATGGCTAACCCTTCCATTGCCTAGTCAGATCCCAGGTCCTCCGCTGAATAGGCTCGACGTGTTTGGTTGTGAAGCGCTTGAGAAGCTCAAGGTTAAATGGAAACCCCTTGTTTATTTTGGGCCGAGTCATTCCCATGACCCATTCCTGGACTCAGCCCCATGTACCACATGACTTAAAAGGCTGCAGATTTCCAGTCACCCTGGGAGAGTTTGAAAATCTTAATGTGAACAAATGCAGTTACATGAAGATCAAGCTGAAAGAGAAGTTCATGTTTATGTGTTTATGCCCTCAAAGCACTTCCTCACTCATTATCTCATCTGTGCTTCCTTAGCCCATCACAAATGACTCGTTTTCTCTTCCACACTGGATCCTTCTTACAAAGTGCTCTTTGAAGTTAAAATATTTGACAAAATAAAATTTTGCCCAGAGTGAGACTAGTCTTGGAAAACCTGACTATATCTGGGTCAGATACATTGACAGGGAAGAATTGATTCAAATTGTGCCAACACATGGTGTGTTTATTTCTTAGAAGTAATAATAAATTAAGAACAATAACACTGTGTTGTTTATTAACCTCCTTGGGAATGGACTCCCCCTCATGCTGAGGCTTGGTGACATGTGCTGGTGTCCATTGCTCTCCCCCTGGATGAATAGTAAGTTTCCGGAACGGTACTTACAGTCTGTAATACTATTACCACTCAGTCTGCTGTGGGGTCCCTCAGTCATTTTTTTTCAATTAAAAAAGGCCCAGTGCTCTATTAACCTTTTGTCTGCGGCTCCATCCTTCATGCTGCCATTGCCCTGAGATGACGATCCATGTATTAAAAAGGGCATATATTACTGTAAGCCACCTCCACGTTCTCTGTCATTATAAAGATGAAGCATCATTTTTTCATTAAAAAATATGAGACAGTTTGTCATACTCACAGCTGCCGGGCCTGCCTGCAATCTCCTTGTTATAGGATGTGAGAGGTGACTCCCACCACTCAAAGCCCGTGGGCTGGAAGCTCTCCTGAACCACTCCCCATGGAAGATGAGCCAGCGAAGGGTTTTGTTGCCAGGAGGCAAAGATGAGGCCTATTGACATTTTTTCCTGATGGCTGCTCTTAGGTGAAACACTAGCCTTGGTTTACCAGATGCCTGAGCAGTAAATAAAACTGCAGCCTTCACACCATCTACAGCTGCACAGAACACCGGGTGGCTTTCTGAGTCCTCGACTGCCTTCTCATGTGGGAAGCAGACAACTTCTCCAGGAAGCACAGAGTCCAGGCCATACACTCTGTGCTGTGGATCTCTCTGATTTTCAAGTCTTACAAGAAGCTGCCCAGAGTGGCCAATCTGGTCAGGTTGCCAGGGTTCGAGTCGACTTAGAGATAAGCACAGCCAGGTGTCCAGAACCCAGCCACCATTGTTAGCTCTCTGACACCAGGTGACAGCCATCTAGGGTCAGTGTCTTGGCTTCCAGTTTCCAGAACACTCAAGGAATTGCCTTTCTTTTCTCATCCCAAACTTTGGGGGAAAGGTGCTGAGACCATTGGGTCTTTGGAAGTACAATTTGGCTACACTGACATGGAAGTTGGAATAGGTTTGATTGCAACTGTTGTTAAAATCACTGTTGGGCTGCACCTACTGGATTTCCATGTAAACCTCTGCTTGTCATTCTGGCCAACCATGCCTCTCTGTGTCTCCCCTGCTCTCCCCAACTTAGGGTCTCAGGGTCTCCTAATCCCTCCAGCACCTCAGTTAGAACTGACTCATGGGAAAGAAGCCAGCTTCTCATTCAGTTCAACAAGCATTTATGGGCCATGTTGATCAGCACCATGACTAGTTTGTGATTTCTGACCTCACTTGTGAAAACTGTGCAACAATTCTTTCATTCATCTCTAATTGAACACTATTCCTGGGCCACTTGTGAGCTCTTCCAAGCCCTGCTCTCCCTTCTCATGAAAGGGACAACATTGTCACTTTCTGGCTTCTGTGTGCCAGATACTGGGGGAAGCAGGTTTGCGTCGTGGTTGATATAGTTGCCAAATTGCTCAAGTTCAAATTCTAACTCTACCAAGTACTAGCTCTCTGCACTCGGAAAAGTTCCTTGACCTCTCTGAGCTCATTTTGTCACCTGTTAAGTTGGGCTATTAAAGAGTATCTCTCATGGGGTTACTGTGGAGATGTAATGAGACTACCAGGAAGTCTGTGCCTGGCATGAGGTTAAGTGCTCAACCAACTCTAGCTGCTGTTATTTTCAGCTACTCACTGTCACATACTTACCACTTTAACCCTTATGAGAATCCTCTGAAGTAGGCATTTTATCCGATTTTCATTGGTGAAGAAATTAAGGCTTGAGAGGTTATGTGACTTACCCCAATTTCCCCAGGGGTAAGCTGTGGAGCTGGTAATCACACCCAGGTCTGTGGTTTCCCAGGTGTATCTTTTTTAATTTATAAAAATATTTATTTATTTTATTAAAAATGGAAGCGTTTCCCCCCCCCCCCCCACCCCGGGCAAGGCGTGCACTTTACATCGTACCTCCAAACTCTTCATGGCCTTCAATCATATTTCTACTCCATTCCAAGGTCACTGTGCTTATTTCATCCCCTTCAGCTTCCTTCAGAACTTGGCTCCAAAAGTTTTCACTGTACTCTTGTTCCTGTATCTTCCATAGCTCCCTCTACATGGCTTGGTCCATGGGCTTTTCTTCTATTAACAACAATGCCGATCAACAACACTTTTTAACTCCCATGCATTGGTGGGCTGGAGATAACTCCTACCAGCTCACAAGACCTGATTGTTAAAATACCAGGAATTTTGCAAGACAGTTGACATCATGTTGGTAGCTTGAAATCAGCCATGAGCATTTACACTATGGACATCAGCAAATGCTACAAATCAGGGCTTTATTTTTGGTGTCCTGAGAATTGGTTGTTAAAGCTTACCAGCATGTCACTACTCCCACCCACATGTCCCCAACTACCAGCACATCTCCCCTTCTCTTTAAAACCAAAGTTCTTTTTTTTTTCTTTTTCTTATTGGAGTAAAATTGCTTTACAATGTTGTGTTAGTTTCTGCTGTACAATGAAGTGAATCAGCTATATGTATACATATATCTCCTCCCTCTTGGACCTCCTTCCCCGCTTCCCCCCACCCCAATCTAGGTCATCACAGAGTACTGAGCTGAGCTCCCTGTGCTATACAGCAGGTTCCCACTAGCTATCTATTTTACATATGGTAGTGTATTTATGTCAAACCTAATCTCCCAATCTGTCTCACCCTCCCCTTCCCCCGCGGTGTCCACATGTCTGTTCTCAATGTCTACGCCTCTATTCCTGCCCTACAAATAGGTTCATCTGTACCATTTTTACCTCTCTACCTCCCTTTCCTCAAATTACATCTAGTCTCCAGAGGAAATGAAGCTTTTGTCTCCACTCTTACCACCAAAATCAGCGATGACCTCAACCCATCTCAACGAGCCCTCATTTGGTGCTGTTGATCTCCCCCTCATGAGTCTCCTTTGGTTGATGTGACACTGTCCTGATCACCCTCCTTTTCCGAGCACTCCTTTTCTTTTCCTCTGGGTCCTGTCTGTGTGCCTCTTCTCTTCTCTCTAGACTCACCAATTTTATCCACTCCATGATGTCAAATGTGACCCACATCCTCTTGATTCCTGTAGCCTATGCTTTATGTACACGCACCACATCTCCTCAGCCCACTGGATTTTAGTGCACCTGTGCTGAACAGCTCATGCACACATAAGAATGCTCTGGGTGTCACTTTACTCTCCTGCCTCAGGGCTTTTTCTGAAGCTGCAGAGGGCCAAATTTGAGTGCAGGAAGCATGGAAGAGTTAACACTTCCTGGGTGCAGCCCTCACCCGATGGGTATGTGGTAAGTGGATAAATCCTCCACCTTTCATCTTTAGAGGGATAGATCTGTAGTGGTTACTACCATGTGACTGCAGAGAATCTCCGGTGAGACTGAGCTCCAGTTGCCCACTGACATAAGCCACTCAATAACACACTTCACTGGCTTTTCTTCATGCCCCGTCTCACTCTACACTTTTCTTTACTCTGCTCTGTGGCATCACCTCCCAACTAAACTACCTGCACCCGAGTCTGTGTCTCAGGTTCTCCTTTGGGAGGAACCCAAACTAGAATACTCCATGGCTGAAATTTCAGTTCAAGACTCACTTCAGATCTCCAGACCTGTAGCATCTGTAGATGGATACTATCTCAACATCAACATGACCCAAACTGAGCCCATTCCATTGACTTCTGCTCCTGTCCCTACACTGATTTCTGCCTCTGATACTCTCTGCACTCTGGATTATTCCGTGTTAGCGTGATCTACTCAAGTTCCCAAGCTAGAAATCCCAGAGAGTAATTTTCTCTTTTATTTTGTCTACTATATCGGATTACTCACCAAGTCTTATAACTTTGAAATGTCTCTCAAATTTGTCCCCCGGGCTGAGGAGAAATTGGGGGAAAATCATCAATTCACCAGGGGCTCTTTCTCCTCCAACAAAGAAATTGTGCAAGCCTCCTCTTGGCATTCACAAAACGAAAGCGGCATGAAGGTTTTGCAGGTTCAGAATGCCCTCGGGACATTGGAAAGAGTATGTTTTCACTACAAGTATGCTGAGATGTGTTCTTCCTTCTTCATAAGAAGTGGCTGCTGGTTCAATCACGAAATCACAGGAACTGTGGCTTAGTTTGATGAACTTTGTTTTTGAAATGCCAACCAATTGAAGAAATTTTTTTTTTTTTTTTTTTTTGCGGTACGCGGGCTTCTTACTGTTGTAGCCTCTCCCGTTGCGGAGCACAGGCGCCGGACGCGCAGGCTCAGCGGCCATGGCTCACGGGCCCAGCCGCTCCGCGGCACGTGGGATCTTCCCGGACCGGGGCACGAACCCGTGTCCCATGCATCAGCAGGCGGACTCTCAACCACTGCGCCACCAGGGAAGCCCTGAAGAAATAATTATTATAGTAAGTTAAATAACGACTGTTGCTCACTGAACCAATCTTGCTTCCTCAGACATCTGTGGTCTGGACCCTTCTTACCTGCTCTGGGTAAGAAGGGTCCACATGCTTCTGGCATGTGTTTAGGTAGAAGTGGTAAATGGATGCATGCTTCTGATGCACCAAAGCTCTACTTGCCAGGGCACTGCTCTATTTTCAGAGCTGCTAGGCAAGTATCTCTTCATCAAACATCACCATTGAAGCATGGCAGCCCTTCCCCCAGAGACTGCAATTTTCTAGACCCACAGTTGGCCCCAGAGTCCTCCCGAAACAATGATATTCCCTCTCCCAGGAACTTGGAGTTGAGATTCAGAGAGGCTGGCTCACTTAGTTGCCCGCACTGGCCCTGATGTAACACTGTTAGCCAATGCAGATTGTCTTGACTACTGAGGTTGCCATATTGGGGCAACCATTTTGAGGCAACCATCAGTGATTGACATTGACAGGCATCAGAAAAACCAGGTTAAAGAAAAAAGCAGAAAGATGCAGAGAGAAACATAAGTGAGCCCCCAAGGGAATCCAGAGAGAGGCAGATTCTGTATAGTTTTCTGACATAAACAATGCTTGGAGGATCACGTGCACATCTTTCCACACCTATGATTATTTCTTTTTTGTTTTGTTTAATAAATTTATTTATTTTTGTGTGTGTTGGGTCTTTGTTGCTGAGCATGGCTTTCTCTAGTTGTAGCGAGCAGGGGCCACTCTTTGTTGCAGTACGCAGGCTTCTCATTGAGGTGGCTTGTCTTTGTTGCAGAGCACGGGCTCTAGGTGCGCAGACTTCAGTAGTTGTGGCACGTGGGCTCAGTAGTTGTGGCGCACGGGCTTAGTTGCTCCACAGCATGTGGGATCTTCCTGGACCAGGGCTCAAACCCCTGTCCCTTGCATTAGCAGGTGGATTCTTTTTTTTTTTGGCAGGTGGATTCTTAACCACTGCGTCACCAGGGAAGTCCCTGATTATTTCTTTATGATAACTTTCTGCAAATGGAGTTTATGTCAAAGAATATTTACATTTTAGGGATTTTGATATATGTGCCAAATGACCCCTGAATAAGACTTTTTTAAAATCAATTTTTACCCTTATTTATAGTCTGTGTCTGAGTCCTTGTGCTCTGATACTCCCTAGATATTATCCTATAAAGAAAATATTGGGAACAATTTGAAGAACATAAACATACATTTCATAGGAAAGGAGATAAAATGGTTATTTAATATATGGGATGATGCCCAGACTCACTTACAACAGGAGGAATGCAAATTGAAACTATCCTGAGATAGCACTTTTTACTCATCCATTTGGTATCACACTCTGTTGGCAAGGCTGTGGAGAAACAGGCACACTCATGTATTTTACGTGGGTGTGTAAATTGGTAAAACTCTTATAGAAGGCAATTTGGCAACATTTCCTGAATTAAAAATACATATACCCTTGGTCCCAGTAATTTCACTTCTTGGAATTCATTCTCCAGAAACCCTGGCATATTTGGGAAATGACATATGTTCAAGGTTATTCATTACAGCATTGTTTACAAGAGTAAAAGACTGGAAACCATCTAAATAAATTATTGTACATCTATACAATAAAAAACTATGTAATGCTATATAGAGAAGTCCTTAATATACCCATATTAATAGTTGTCTAGCATATATTGTTAAGAGGGAGAAGCTAGGTGTGAAACTGTGGATGTATGTGTATATATATAATGCTGTATTTTATTTAAAAGGGAGGAAAATAAATAATAATGCATATTTTCTTGTGTATATGTATATAAACTCTGGAAGGGTACACAAATATTCATAGCAGTGTTTGCCTGTTTGGGGTGTGGTGAGCCCCAGGCAGATGGGGGGACAGGGTGGGAGGAAAATGGTTCACTGTATTCTTTGCTTTTTGATTTGGGGACCATGTAAATATACTTACTTTTTTTAACAAAAAAAATAAAATGAAAAAAATGTAAAACCCACTCACTTTTACAATTTAAAATTTTAATTTGCCTTTAAATATTTAGTGAATTTGAACATTTTTTCATAAACCTATTGGTCATTGGCATTTCTTCTTTGGGAATTATGCCGTTGGTATACTTTGATGATTTTTTTAAAAAATTGAAGTTTCTTTTCTTATTGATTATAATTGCATCCTCTAGCTTAAGAATACTAACCCCTATCTCTCACATTTGTTTCATATGTTTTTCCCAGTTCGTTGTGTATCATTTAAACCTTAACAGTACTTGATTTGTTACATTGGAGTTTAAAATTTTTATGGAGTTGAAACTATCTGTTCTTTTACTTGTAAAACTTCCTTTGCAAACATGATTAGAAAATTCTCTCCTCTAAGATGAGATATTCACCTATATTTTCTCCTAGTTCTTTCAGGGTAAATCCTTAATTCTTTTGGAATTTATTTTTAGGTACTGTACAAAGCTTTTCTTTTTAGCAAATTGCTAGCCAGTTGTCCCCAAACTAGTTATTGACTAAAAGTCATCCTATGCCCACTAACTTGAAATACTAATGTAAACTATTTTTACCCATGGGCCTGTTTCTGGGCTGTCTTTTGCTCCTACACTGATCCACCTAGACCTGTACCAAACCAACCTGGCACTCGTTAAGAACCCACCAAGTTCTAAGCCCAGAGCTCTGTGCTTCCACATAGCATTTGCTAGACCCTGGGCAGGAACTGAGCACTCCTCCTGAATCCCCGTGACATGCATCACCATATGCTCTGCTGGGGAAGGGTGTGCTTGCCCTCCAACTCCCATTGTATCTGAAGGGCATTTTCTCCTTCTCTGCCAATCTGTGAGCTCTTCAAATATAAGTCTATATCTTCTATTTTTTACACTTCCACCATGTGCCTACCATCTGACAGAGCACACAGTTTTGGTTTCAGCTGTGGAACAATGGAGAATCCACTAAATTCCAGTTTGGCCACTTAATAGCATTTTTATGTTATCTTGGAAAAGAAACTTACCCACTCTGACCCTCAGAATCTTGGCCATTGAAATGAAGGTAATAATCCTTACCTCATAAAGTTAGTGTGGGGATTAAAATAAGTAATACTCAAACATTTCTGGCACAGACCCTGGTACATAGGAGGGCCTCGGTAAAGTTTCATTTATTCATTCATTCATTTAAAGTTCTTGTTCATCAAATATAAATGAATATTTTGATTGATTCATCTGTCTCCATCATCCTGAACTTGGCTGTGCTGAATTAACTTCTCCCATAATGGCTTCTCAGACAAGGGACTGGGCAAGCCTGCTGATGGGCTCCCGATGGCTTAAAGCCAAATAAGATCCCAAACCACCTCCAGCTGGGGTTTTGAACATTTTGGGGTGTGCATAGAGAGAAGGACAGAATAAGGGGCACTGAGCTTGGTGGGGAAGCCGGAGGCTCTGATATGTGTATGTGCATATATGTGTATGTGTGTGTATGTATATATACATAGGTGCATATATTTGTGTATGTGTGTATTTATATTTAATGCATTCAGTTGTTTTTGTTTGTTTCCAGCAGTGGTCAGAGATTACACATTCTGGAGATTCACAGAGAGAGAGAGAGAGAGAGAGAGAAAGCCAGAGAGAGCCAGGTACGTGGTTGGCTGCAGGTTCTCTCCCCTCCCCACTCTTCCCTCCTCCCTTTCATCTTATCCCTCCCACACCTCTGCTGCTCCAGGAGACTCGGAGCTGCTCTCTGTGGGAGTTTCCAGAGCTTTTCATCTGAGCTGTGAGTCACACTTCCCTTCTTTGGAGAGCAGGGTGGAATCTGTCAGGGTCAGGGAAGAGGGTGGGGAAATGGGCAGAGGCAGGGCGGATCAGATGTGAACATGCATGAAGCTCTGTGAGGACAGAAAGCAGAACCCCGGCGGCCGTGCGGGAGCCCCCCCGCCGGCCCCCGACCTCCCGGCCCAGCTGGCCTCTTCCTCCTCCGGGCTCCCACAAACACCACTCAGTCCTGGATTCGCCTCTGTAATTGTGTGTCTGCGTATCTGTTTTCTCACTAGGTAGTGAGCTCCTCAAGGCCAGGCATTGATTACTTTTTACCCCTTGATCCTAGCACAGGGCCTGGAATATAGTAGATGCTCAGGAAACACTTGCTGTATAGACGAGTGAGTGAATGGATGTGGTGCACGCTCTGTGGGTTAGTAGTAGAGAGAGTTTCTATAAGACTGCATGCTCTTCGGGTGTGGATAAGGATACGCTGTGCTCCCTATTCCTGAGCGGCTGGGGCTGGCTTCGGTTTCCTGGTCTTCTCTGGGATAACCACAATGGAGTGTTGCGTCCTGCCTCCTGGACTTTATGAAGATGAAGACCGTGCAGGTTCACGCATCCCGCCTTGCCTCCCTCCCCCACCAAGAGGAAGAATCTAAATACAGAGGCTTTTAGAATAAGACCAAAGGGGGCCAAGTCCTGCACCTCCTACCTAAGTGACTCTGGGCAACGATTTCAGTACCTGTAAAGTGGGAACTGGAAGCCTTCTCAAAGGGCTGGCCTCAGGATTCCGTGAACTAGCACGTGGGAAGTCGTGAGCGCAGTGCCGAGCATACGGTTGGCGCTCCATAAATGTTAGCAGTATTCCTAAGCTACGTCAAGGTATAGGTAAACAGCCTATGTCAGGGTAGATGGAAATAGGGGTGGGGAGAGGAGAGAGAGAGAGAGGGAAGGAGGGAAGGAGGGAGCGGGAGGGAGCTAAGGCTCTCGGCCAGGCTTTGCCTCACTGGTTCTGTGAAACCTGCTATGTGACCTGTGGGACATCATTTCAGAGTCATTTCAGGCCTTGGGGCACTGGCCCTGATGTAACACTGTCATTTCAGGCCTTGGGGAGGAGGGCGTCAATTGAGGTACAGGGTTGTTTTCCAGGCCTGTAGTCACAGCCCATGAGAGCTCTCAACCAGGTCACTGAGGGAGACTGTCTTCTGCTCTCTTCTGTTTTTTGGGGTCTGAACAAAGTTCTAGAGATGGAAAGATTTCCATATTGATCTCTCCAGACACATTGATTAAATATGTACTGTCTGCCAGGGGATACAAAGATGAATTAGATACAGTTCTCGCCCCCCTGAAGAGTTCCCAACCTACTTGGCTTTTACCTACAAGGTAAAAACTCAGAAAAAGTTAAATCTTAATCCAAGAGTTGAAATCACAGCTCAAAAAACCCTCCCATGAGGGCAGCACATGAGTTTTGCCTGGTGAGCATGACGGTGAGTGTCAGCTCCAAAGCAGGGGTCCGGGTGGAGTGGGCTGCTGAGAGCTGACTCCCCCGACAGAGGCTGAGGGGAATCTGGGTCCCAAGAAGGAAGGTGTTCTGGGGGAGCTGTGGGGGAATGGAAGTAGTCTTCTGGGGGCGGTGAGGAGACCAGTCTGAATGGAAAGGAGGCGGGAAGCCTGGGCGGGCAGCTTGGCATGTATTTGGAACCATGGGTAGCTTTTGAGCAGGGAAGTGACTCCACGTGTATGACATTTCTAGAACTTCTACGGAAGACTTTCCTGAGTGTTCACCCTTGTGCTGTGAATGTGAGACCCACACTCGGAGGAAGCTGGGCGTCCCAGCCTGGAGGCTCTTCCTGTATCTCCAAGACCATTAGGGCCTGGTTGCTGCTCCCTCAACCCCAAGTCCTGTTTTCTCAGGAGCTGTTTCCTCAAATCTTTTGTGGCCAGAAAGAATCATGGTTTCATTTGGTCTTCGCAACAGCTCCCTGCAGAGTGAGCAGTGTGAGTGACTGGCCTGGTTTATGGGATAAGTTAGTGGCAGGTCTGGGCGCTCCTGGACTCACACTCCAGCTTCCTGGGCCCAAGTTCAGGGCACTGCGTCCTACTGCCCAGCTGCCCCGGGAGCCACAGCTGCTCCTGAAGGTTGGATACAAAAATCTGGTATGAACTGAAGTCTTTGCCTTTAAGGGCATTTTATGTGATCAGAATAGAAGCCATTTCCCCAATTTTGTCTTCAGAATAGCTGACAGGCATGTAGGAAATGATTCAAATAAGATAAGGTAGTCAAGGCAGTTAAGAAAAAGTTGCTTCAACTCCTCCCTGACCCCAATGGCTGAGGTTTGGCCATGAACCTCAGTGTGGGACTGATGACCAGTGTGCAAGAGTCCAGCAGACAGTTGGCCATTCGACCCCCGACGGGAGCACCCCTGTCCAGTGGGCCCGATGGCAGAGACGGGGTTCATTGCTGGGAGCAAATGATTGCCATGGACACAGTGGGCAAGGTAACCTCGGGGCCCACCTGAATCGACCCAAGAAAAAGCCCATTTCAACCCCTCTGTGGCCCTTTTCGAGCCAGGCCTGGAGACCCTCCAAGAAGCTAAATAAGTAGGAAAGTGAGGAGACAGCAACCCAATTTGGCAATCAGCCTGCATCAGGCCAGGCAAGATGGATTTTCAACTTCAAGGAGATTGACAAGAAGAGCAGAGGGAACCCTTACATTTTTCTTTCCCATTCTGTGTCTCTTTCCAGTGAGTTGAAAAATCTATGTTGCAAAACATATGGGCCCAGAAAGAACCCCAACCTGAGGAGAGTTTTTGCCGTTTGATGTATTGTCCCATTTATTTAAAATGATGAAAGAGAGAAAATGTTTTTCAAAGTGACATCATTTATCTTATGATAATCAATGAAACCCGTTTAAACTAATATATTAAAGAAAACATTTAAGTTCAAACCAAGCAAAAACGCGAGAGGTCTTTGAAGGAACCCCAAGGCTCTGAGGGGAGGTGCCGTGGTCTACTCTGTTCCCCTTTCTTAGGTCTGTTGTGTTGGTCATTTAATTTTCTGGACCCTCTTTCCAGCCAACCTGGGCGGCTGCTCTACTAATAAACCACAGGGCCAATTGCTCCCGGCTCTTCCCCTGCTGGTATCGTCATAAATACAACGAGACCCACTTGACACCCTCTGCTTGGGGCTGATCTTGATTATTACCGAGGGGCTGGGGGCCAGGACACCTCTGCCCACTTCTCGGGACTCCCTTCTTTTCCAGGGAAGCCAGCCAGGCAGGTTTGATGTTCCTGGAAATCTTTGGCCACTAGTACATGGGGCCTCAGGCAAAAGTGGGTTCATCCTTTTGCTGCATTGCTGTTCCAGGCCCATGTTGTTTATTCATGTGCCTGTGATTCCCATGGCAGAGAGGAGGGCTGGGAACGCGCCTCTGCCTACCCTCTCCCACCTGCGCCCACCAAGAATTGCTTCTCGGTACGTCTCCATTTTTAATAGTTTCTGACCCAGCTTGGCATGCAGGTGCCCCCAGTGCACGGAAAAGCTGCAATGCCAGTAGGCTTGCTTCCACGTTTGGGCCAACTTCCCTGATGGCCGAGGGAGGGAAGCTGCCTTGTATCCTGTTTGGGATAAGGCGTCAAGGAGGGTTTAGTTTTATGTGGAAGCAGAGGGGTGGTTACCTTTATGACTGTGATCCGAGGGCACTAGGAAGCTCCTGCCACCAAATATCTTACTTACCAAAACATCTCAGTGTCTGAAGCTTCACCATGGTATTTTATGCATAAGGTTAAGCATTCCTTGTTTGCTTTAAAAAAAAATATATATATATATATATAAATATATATATATATAAATATTTATATATATATATATCGGGGGGTCTCTGTTCTTCAGAATTTCTAGGCATCTTCTTATAAGATGCAAGACCTCTTGTGGGCAACACATTGAGTCCGTAGACTCTAAGCGTGAATGAGTGGGCAGAAGTTTTTCCCTCTGAGGGCTCAGGCAGTAGAACTTTTTCTCTTTAGTCTCTTCCCTGGACCCTGGGGGTATTCAAACTCCTGGAACACAGTGGACACTTTTGCTAGCTTGCCTTATAATAATGCTCTGACCACATTTCAGGCACCAGACTTAACCCTTTTCAGGCATGAACTCATTTATTTCTCTAGTATATAAGTTATATGAAAGTAGGAATTTGTCAGTGCTAGAACATTGTCCTTAGAACATAGTAGGAGTTCAAAATATGTTGAATGAATGAATGCTTCCTATCAACAATCTGTATTGTTACCATAATTATCTTCATTTTAGACAGAAGCCAGCTGTACTTTAGAAAGATTAAGTAATGTTTCCAAAATCTCCCGGCGTGTTTGCTGTAAAGCTGAGAATTGAACTCAGAGCTATGTGATCCCAAAGGAGTGCTTGTAACTAGTCCTCAGAGTGACTGAACAGTAGAGAACTTGTGGAGGATCTCCAGGTAGGGGTAGGGGGTGAGACTAGGAAGTCTGCCTTTTTTCTATCTCGCCAAGTCCATGCCAAGGGAATCAGAACAAAGCTGGTCCTGTGTCATTCCTCTACTTGCTCCAAGTTCACTTATGGGTCAGAAGTAGATTACCTGATGATAGAGTCAAAATTGAAGTTCTAGCCCAAAAGGCTTGTCATGTGATGATCTACAGAATGATGTGCTATGACCATCCCAACCCCAATGGCGATGATTCAACCACCAGTGGAAACTAATGGAACTGCCAGAGAAATGTCTTCTGTCTTGAAGCAGCTAACCTTTAAGAGAAGAAATGTGCTGCATGTTTGGAGGAAAACATGGTTTCTTAATCCATAAAACATGTCGTCCTCCGTACTGAAAATATACACTTGGGAAAGTGGGAAGAAGGACGGTAGGAGGAAATGCCTCAAAACTCCCCACAGTGAAACCCTTCAGGACTATTATTTATTCTCTAGTTTGTCATCAGGTACTGGGTCTTATCTTAAACTACATAACTATGTCCCTGATACCTCCTATTATGATGAACTCACAGTGGAGGATTGATTCACATATTTTAATATAGGAACTCATTTAATTTTAAAATTACCTTGAGGGTCCCCAAAATAAATGTTTCAAAAAAAATAAGAGCTCTTTGGAAGACAAAGTCTGTGTCATATTCTTCTTTGTGTCCCTGGGCCTAGTACCAGGACTAGCACATAGTAGGTACACACATAATGTTTGTTGAAGAAAATGAATGAATGAATTCTTTGGTTTAACATTGATTCGAAGCACTCTTGTTCTTACAGCACTGATGTGCAGATGGTGGTGAGAGTGAGGTGTGTAGTAGAACCCTCTACTGGAAAAGGGTTAATCTCTTGGAGCTGGATTAATCCAAACTGTTACTTTACCCTGCCCCTAAGGGCATCATTCAGTTCCAGACTCTTCTTAGTTCCAGGTAGGAACTGGGGTAGACCTTGCCCCATTGGCTCAGCTTTCACTTAGTCCTGCTGATTCTTACCCCATAGCAATATCTCCCAATATTGTCAGATCCTTCAACTTTTCAAAGAGAAATTTAAAATCTGTATTTTAAATTTCTGTATTTCTCTTTAGTCTCTTCCCTGGACCCTGGGGGTATTCAAACTCCTGGAACACAGTGGACACTTTTGCTAGCTTGCCTTATAATAATGCTCTGACCACATTTCAGGCACCAGACTTAACCCTTTTCAGGCATGAACTCATTTATTTCTCTAGTATATAAGTTATATGAAAGTAGGAATTTGTCAGTGCTAGAACATTGTCCTTAGAACATAGTAGGAGTTCAAAATATGTTGAATGAATGAATGATTCCAGGTATGTGAAACATACCTGTTTTTTTTTTTTTTTTGCGGTACATGGGCCTCTCACTGTTGTGGCCTCTCCCGTTGCGGAGCACAGGCTCCGGACGCGCAGGCTCAGCGGCCATGGCTCACGGGCCCAGCCGCTCCGCGGCATGTGGGATCTTCCCGGACCGGGGCACGAACCCGTGTCCCCTGCATCGGCAGGCGGACTCTCAACCACTGTGCCACCAGGGAAGCCCCATACCTGTTTTTATATGTTTGCAACTGCAGTAGGGACTGTAACTGTCCCTAAAAATATTTTTTCTTCTTCTTAAAGAGTGAAATAATTTTTAGTTGGGAAACAAGGCCACTGAGAATAAAGACTACATTTCCCAGCCTCCCCTGCAGCTAAGGGTTGCCATGTGACTAAAATGTGGCCAATAGAATGAGAGTGGAAATAACAGTGTGTGCATTTCCAAGTCTTGCCCTTAAAGGGAGGGGTGTGCCCTTGCCTTCCCCTCCCCAGCATTCCTGCTGGCAGGTGTACAGACATGCTGGTAATCACTCGGAAGTATATGGACAAAATAAACACCCTGGAAATGACAAGCCAACAGGACAGCAGGAGATGGGGGCCCTGCACCAGCCTAGATTTGATGTGATATAGAAATGCATTTCTATGTTGGGTTTGTTGTTTATGGGTGATCTTGTAGTTAATCAATATAGTAACCCAGTTCATTGCTTAAAATGATTTGCAGTGCAAATGAAGCAAGTTTGTTCTTCAAGACAAATGTCATTTTGTTGCATTTGGCTCTACCCTATTGCTCTCCTCTCTGGGAGAATTCTGTGAATTGATGGTTTGAAGAGAAGGTCCAGTATCCACTCTTTGGAACTAACATTTTCCTGGAAAAACTTGGAAGAGGGGTTGGGGCATTGGTCCCCCTCTGGCCCTGCCTCCTGCCCCGAGGAGTGATCTGGTCAGTGTGGCCCGTGGCTGAAGGAACTGGTATGTGAGGCACATATTTGGGCTCCTCTAAATCAACCTAGGAGTTTGGGGCATGATTCCTTCTTCTAGTTCTTCTCCTTCACCCATCCCTTCTTCTTCCTCTTCTTTTAAGAATCAAGAGCCCATGGAAAGGCCTGTATTTCCAAGCAGCTGGCTGTGGGATGGTGGGAAAGGTTGGGAGTGGGGAGACCATGGGAGCAGACTGTTTTTTCCTTTCTCCCCGAGGCCTGAAGCCTATGGTTGTTTTCTCTGTAGGAGGATTGTGAAGAACCTGCTGCACTAGAAAACAGGGATCTTGAGACAGTTTGTCGCCTGTAAAACGGGGGTTGGACTTACTTGTTACGCAGCTGAGCGTGAGAGTGACAAGGATGGATGAGAGTGGGGTCTGTTCTCAGGAGCTCAGGGTAACAGTGGGGACACAGTGGGAGCAGACCGCGTGGAGCTCAGCTGTCCTGGTGCCAGTATGCTCAGGATAGAAGGGGCGCAGCAGAGGAGCTCCTGGCACAGCGACTTTCGCCAACACAGGTTGAGGCTCCTGAAGGTCTCTGAGCTCTACTAGTGTGTAGACTCTGCTCAGAAAGTCTCCTAAGAGGACTGTGCTCACAGGCCAAGGAAGCGTTCTGCCCTTGACCATCTCCAGCTGGTGGTCGGGCCATCGTTCCTTCATTCACTCCTAATTTACTGAGCATCCTCTGTGTTCCAGGGACCATGTTAGGTACTGAGGTTAGAATGTTGAGATGCCTGGATCACGTCACCATGAGGTGACAACATAAAAGAAAGGCCAAGAGACTCACAGGGAAGCCTGCTCTGACATTGTTCCTGTGGGACCTACTCCAGCAGCCCTGAACCTTCCAACCACTTCTTACTTGTTGAATCCACAGAACTCAGTAGAGGCCCTGTTTCCAAGGAGTCTAATGTGGACAAATGACCTGTGAGTGGATAAGTATCGGAGTAATGCTTAGGGTTGGCTAGGGACACGGAACAGGGCTGCTGTACCGGCCATTTCCAGAACTACTTTCCACCCTTCTGTACCTGCTCTGGTCCTGGGAGGCGGGCCCAGGAGGTCTGCATTAATGGTCTTCCTTGTCCTCTGGCTTCCGGCTGGGCTGGGCCAGGCCAATACAAGTCTCTACCAGGAGATCAGAGGCTGAGATGAGAGTGAAGTCAGGGTACTCACCCCTCCACCCCAACTTCCTCCTTGCATGGGTCATCCTTTGGAGTAGCTGAGTTCACCTAACACAGGCGACAGCTTCTGTGGGGCAGCCCTCTCCTGCAGCTACAACTGCAGCTCTCTCCACGCTCGGGAACCTGTCTCCTCCTCTGGACCTAGGGCTGGAACTTCCCTCTGCTGGGCTTAACCCCAGGTGCTCTGCCCTCCTTTGCTCCTTTCCCTTAACCCTGTCCATTCTTTGCGAGAGTCCCTTCCTCAGCTCTCCCCCAGATAGACGGTGCCATCTGTTTCCTCTGGGGCCTGACCATGCTGGTCCCTGATGCACACTTAGGCCCCATCATGGTGCTAGGCAGATCTCTAAAATCATATCAATGCATATGAAATAGATGCTTTTACATCGCTGAGTCATACTTGGTCCTCATAAGAACCCTGCATTAGAGGCAGAAGGGAAACCCAGCTAGTGAGCATCAGGGCTGCCGTCTTTGACCTCATGAATGGCGGCCCCTACACTGAGAAAGGAGGGTGGCTCTCCTGTATCTCCGAGTCCTCTCTGGTGCAGACTGGTCCGCACAGCCTCCCTGAGCTTCCATTGTAGCTGCTGCATCCCCCCTCCCCACTGCACTGCAGTCCCCAGCCAGCACCAGCCCTTTGTTCCACACTAACGAAGCATGTTCTGCAGGGAGCTGGGGGTTCCACTTCGATTTTCAGGGCCTACAAATAACGCTCTACAGCATATTGTTTGCTCGAAATTACCCAGAGTTCAGCTCTTCCACGCTCATTCTGTGCTATGGAAAGAAGCCACAGCAACAATCGATGGGTTTTCCATGGTCTCTGACTGTCCACTAGCTCTTATTTTGCTTATGCAGTCCCAGCTGTGATTATCAATACGGGCGTCAAACGGCTCCTGGCTCTGATTGCAGCAATTGTGATAAGAATTTTTTTTTTTTTTTTTGATGGAGCAGGGGTTGTGTATCTACCACTCTCTGCAGGGTTATAGTCTCTGGACTGAGGGAGGGTAGGTGAGAGAGCAGAGAGCAGGTAAGGAAGAAGGGAGAGAGAGTGTGTGAGAGCTAGTGGTGAGGGAAGCCCCAGCAGGAGCGAGGAGAGAAAGGAGAGGGCAGAGTAGACTCAGTACCAGCCAGGCAGTGAGCTGCTCCATTTCAAGAAAACTTGAGTCCTAACACATCCATCTCTGAGCTCAGGCTCTCTGCATTCGCAGACCAAACTGCTCTCTCTAGCTGTTCCCTGTCACCCCTTCAATCCTTTAAATACAGGCAGATAAAACCAGCACGTTGCAGGATAAATGAACATGTTCCAGCACTTACCATGGCTTTATGATAATGCAAGTACAGGGGGCTTATGCGTTGAGTCTGGAGGAGAGAAAATGAACTTCTGAATCCTTCACATTGTCTTTAAAAGTCTTAAAGCAAAAAGGGAATATTTTCCTGGTCGAGTGTGGGTAGGGGTGGAGATTGTGAGACCAACTGATTTGCAATTCCCAAGCTAAGTGAGAAATTTCATTTCAAATCTTCAATCAAACCCATGTTTCTTTAGCAAGTGTCTTCACATTTAATGTATGCAAATGTTCTTATTCGTTTCTCTTAGAACTCACCTAAGCAAATGCTTAGACTTACGATTCTTTGGATATTCAAAACTGGTCAATAATTTGTCTAGGATACTAGGTGGGCCTAAAAGTATCTTGGGGCGTGTGGGTGAGTGTTGCGTATATATGCGTGAATATTGCAGAAGTTATAATTCGAGTCAGACATAGCCATTGGAGACACACAGAATTCAATCAGTTATTATATTAATATCCATACAAGTTGCATAGTTCTAACAGAGAAGAAGAATAAAAAATGGATCAGAATGGAATGGAGTAGCAAATAGATTATTGAACCCAATCAAATATGAGGTTACCTGAGGAGAGGTTATAGGCACTGCATGACTTAAAAATTAGCTCAAATCATAACCCGGGGAGAATCAGGACCACATGCCCACTCCATTCTTGGACTTTTGAAAGCCAGGAGTGGTGACTGCAAACATGGCTTTATCCTGGACGTTGGAGTTGCAAACAAGAGTCTGGTCAAATTCTGGTTAACACCCTTGGTCATTTAAGAATCCTCTCCAGTAGAGAGAGAGAGAGAGAGAAAAAAAAAAAAGCCAGGGAAGGTAACCCCCAAATTTGTTTAGGACAAAATTGTTTCCTTAGAGTGCAGGCATGTTTTAACTCAAAAGTTTTTAAAATTAAAAATATGAATGTTTAAAAGAATCAAATTGGTAGCATTGATATTTTCATATCAGGGAATTCTTTGCATAGTTTGTACTTTAATTTTCTAAAGTTGAAGAGAATTTGTCTTCTGTAGAAACAGTTCAGCCTTGTAATCTTAGTTTAAAATGGGAACTGAGTGATTCATGAGGCTTACGATCTTAAATGGAAATTTTATAAAATTAACATACAGGGTTAAAACATTTAGGAGAACTTAGGGTTCACCACACTCAGAAGTTTAATTTATTAGATTTATAAGAATGTAAGTAGCTGGGAGGGTTTTGTTTGTTAAATCAGTCAGATGAGGTACTTAAAAAGGAAAGAGAACATAGTAAATTTATAACTGCAGTTTAAAATGTTTAAGGGGATTTAATTAACCAAGTTTATAAATTGAATCAACCATGCATCAAAGTCTCCCTTAAAGTGGTTGTTAAAATGTGTTAGACTTACACATAGAATAATGAGATTTATAAGCTAATTATAGAAGCATAACTTAGAAGCAGGTTTTCATATTTGGCTCTTTAAGGAGAAACAGTAGAGCATAGCTCTACTGTTGCTGGAGCCAAGCTGCCAGGGTTTAAAACCGGCGCTGCCATTGAATTGCTGTGTGATCCTGGGCTGGTAGATTCACCTGGCTGTGCCTCGGTATTCTCACCTATAAAATGGACATGCTGACATTAATAGCAGAATAGTAATAGAGCATTAAATAAGATAGTAGATGTAAGCTCTTAGAATAGTCCCTGCTATATGATAAGAACCCATTAAATGTTAGCATTCATTAGTAATAAATTGGAAATCTTATTTCTAAAACAAAACTTGAAACAGTCTTTTCTGCATACAAAAATCCGCCTATGAGAATATCAAAAGACCTCGCACAGTGACATGGGTATCTATATAAGGTGCTTCTGACACAGCCCAAAGAAGTTCTTTGAAAATGAAAAACTTCAGTCAGTTAAGCGTTTTTTCCCTCTTAGTTCTAAGTACTTGGCACTGAGTTGCCTAACCTGTCTGGGCTGGTCAAATGTCAGAAGTGCTGGTTCAGGTGGCACCATCTCCAGATGTGGCTCCAGACCCTGCCTCTGTTCCAGTGGCATCTGTGAGCCTCAGGCATTTCCAATCTGAGGACCTCGGCCAGAATCAGAACATTGTGTTAGCACTTCAATGGTGTGCAGTCATGTCTGGTAGCTAATGATGCAGGAGTTATGTAATGACCAAAGTCCTGTGGATTTGAGATTCCTTTCTTTTTTTGCATTAAAAAAATTATTGTACTGTGAACATTTCCAAATATACTTAAATGTTAAAAGGGTTAGAAATTTTGTCTTCAGTAATGGCAGACTAGATAATTCAGACTAAACCTCTCACTTAGAGAAGCCGGACATAACCTAAAATATACCAGTTTGAGGTATTGGAGGGCTCACAGGACATGACTGAAGAATCATAATGCCAAGAACCAGCAGAAGAAGGAAGCCTAGACTTGAGCCTGGCACTGGGAGGGCTAGTTTGTCCATAGAAGCACCTGCTTGTTTCAAGAGAGAGCGGCCACGAAGCTGAGTAGAGCATGCATGACTGCAAGATAAAATTTGGGGGCACAGCAGGGAAGGGGGGCTCCTAAACACCACCACATGTTACAGTGAGGACCCAAAGGGCTAAACCCCCGAAGTAATATATATACAGTCCCTTGTAGGGATTGAACACTTAAAGAAGAAAAATGAGGTAGAGAAACTTTTATTACTGGATATCCAGACGTATAAAGCTAGGCTAATTAAGACAGTGTGGAATTGGCAAAAGGATAGACAAATAGGCCAAGCAACAAGATAGGAAGCTTAGAAACAAACACATATATGCCGACACTGCAATTTTTACAAAGATGGCACTGCAGACCAGGGGAAAGGATGTTTGTTTGTTTGTTTGTTTGTTTAAATACCTGGTGCAGGAGACCTTGACAACTAAGCAAAAAAAATCAATTCCAGATGGATCATGGACCTAAATGGGAAACCAAAACCTTCCGAAAGATAACGTAGAAAAATAACTTCATGATTTTACGGTAGGCAAAGATTTCTTAAACAGGATACACAGAGTACTATACCATGAAACAAAAGATTAATAAATTGGACTGCGTTAAAATTTAGAAGTTCTACTTATCAAAAGACGGTTTTCAGAGTGGCAAGGCAAGCCACCGTAGCAATATATGCAACACTTATAAATGACAAAGGGCTTATATGTGGAAAACATATAGATATTCTCGCAAAACAAGAAAAAGGCAGATATTCCAATAGTAAAATGAACAAGATACTTGAACAGATACTTCACAGAAGATTAAATGGTCAATAAATATATAAAAATGTGTTCAAACTCAGTAGCCAAAAGGGAAATGCAAATTAAAACCACAATGTAATATACTATGCACCAACCAGGAAAGCAAAAATTGAAGATTGACCGTATCAAGCATTGGTGAGGTAGTGGGAAAATGAGAACACCCATACACAGCTGGTTCCTCAGTAAGAATCTCTAACAATATGGACAACTTACAGAACTACGATACCACTATTGAATCTAACAAAATGTACAATAATTACTAGGTGTGATTTAATATTTGTGATCATTTTGACTTAGTGTAATTTTTAAAAGAAAATCACAATAGTTCTTGAGTATATTTGAAAGACAGTTATGCTCACATGAGAAGAAATATAAGTAGCCAATAACTGTAGGAAAATTTCTTCCTTATTTGTTATCAAAGGAATGTAAATTAAAGTAGCAACTGGGATGACATTTGCCACACTTAGATTCTAAGATAGCAAAAAGTGTAAAAAAAAAAAAAAGGAATCTTATTTAGTGAGAGCTGCACTGCTAGTGAAATTTACAAACTGGACCTTTCCTGGAGGACCTTTAGGCAATCCATATCAAAAGCTTTGGGAAGATACCTGTAATTCCACTTCTAAACATGTAACCTGAGGAGAAGACCGAACTGTGGAAAGATGGGGCAGAGTGAGCAGCAAACCACTGTTAACCAGAGTGAGTTCCAAATACTTGGAAACAGTATTTTAAAAATCTACATATCCCAAATAGTAAGTGGATGATATTTTTGAAGGAAAATGTTGTATACAAAGAATGTAAAACTATGAAACTGATTAAAATCACGGATTGAATATATTTTTATTATCATGGAGGTGGTTACATTAGAGTTAGATGGAAAAAAAGATTATAATACAACTTGTTATAGTTCATTTTTGTCACATACATCTGTGTGTGTGTTTGTGTGTGTGTGTGTGATGTGATGTGATTGTGCATATAAAGTCTTAAAGATATACTCCAAAATACTTATACTATTTTCCTTACCTGACTGACAGTCAGGTTAAAAGTGATTCTAATTCTTTTTCTCTTTGCTTGTGTGATATGCCATATTTTTCTCTGATTATTTTTTCATAATAAAATTTTTTTAATGAAAACCACTTGCAGATATGTATCAGCAAGGCCATACCAATAGCTAACATTTTCTTAGCACTTACGACATGCTAGGCACTTTAAAACTATTATCCCATTGAATCTTATTGCAAACTTATGAAGTAAATACTATTATTATTCCAATTTTACACATGGGAAAACAGGGTAACTTCATAGTAGATTCTATGATTCTCAAGTATTTGCTGCTCTTCCCTGCCTTGTTGAAGCCTGGTTTGGCTATGTGATTTGCTTGGGCCAATAAATATGATAGGAGTGATGTAAACCACTTCTGACGAGAAACTTTTGAGTCATTACATGATTCCGCTGTTTCCCTTTTCACTCTGCTGCAAAGTTAGCATGTCCCACCCAGATAGAGGCTTGTTCCTCAGCTTGGGTACCAGAGTAGAGAGGTGGGATAGTGAATGAGAAATAAAACTTTTGGGACTTTCTTGGTGGTCCAGTGGTAAAGAAACTGCCTTGCAATGCAGGGGACGCAGGTTCAATCCCTGGTTAGGGAACTAAGATCCCACATACTGTGGGGCAACTAAGCACATGCACCACAACTACTGAGCTCACATGCCTCAACTAGAGAGAGAGAACCTGCACCCCACAACCAGAGAGAAGCCCACGCACTGCAGCGAAGATCCCGCACACCTCAACAAAGACCCCACATGCTGCGACTAAGACCCAGCGCAGCCAAGAAAACCCAAAAGAAATAAAAAAAGAAGTAAAACTTTTTTGTTTGTTTATGCTACTGGGATCTGGGAATTGTTTGTTACTGCAGCATAATTTAGCATAGGCTGACTGACACCAAAGAGGTTAAGTAAGTTGCCAATCACCCAGCTAGGAAGTAGATAAAGTGGAATTCAAACCCAGTCAGCCCTGCACCAAAATCTGTCCTATTAACCACCGATGTATTTATTTCTTCTGCCTTTGATTGTACGTACTATTCTTATGATTTGGAGAACCCTCGCAATAACAAGCCTGTGGCTTCTAGGCTCACTTTATTAGACTTACCTTTAGTATCTTTACCCAAAGCAGCGTGTGGAAGCAATCCCATGCTCAGGGGATCTCTCCATTCTTGAACTTCAAATGTTGGCAATGGACTAGTCCCTCCAGATAGCTACTGAATTTTAGAAGACTCCCCATGAACCCAGGAGACTCAGCATATAATCATTCTTTTCTTGCGCCATTAGTTTTGAGATTCTGTGCATTTTCTTGGACTCTGCATAAGTTTGAAATTACTTAGAAAACTGGAAACATGTTCTTTCCATGAGGCGTGCACAGAGAGGCTGGTAAAGAAAAGTGGTAATCAAAGGTTTGGGGCAGGAAGAAAGAGAAAAACATTTTTAGCCTTGGGATTAGATATAAAATTATTCAGGATACCAGCACAGCTCAGTGGTAGCACCTGATGCAACTCTAGAACAAACCCAATTGCTGAATTCAATTCAGAGTCGACCAAGGAGTTAAACACTAAAATACCCAAGTGAACAAAAAATGCAAGAGCCAGCTAGATAATCTCCCCAAACTCCACTCTCTTTACCAATGCGTAGCTCTGGTTCCATCTTAGCCTCAGCTAGTCCACCCTCCTCCCATCTCTGCCCTTTAAAATATGCACACATACTTACAGACATTCACCATGCTTTTTTTTTTTTTTTTTGCATAATACAGTCAACCAACAAATCTGTTTTTATGCCAACTATCTTCAAATGTGAAAGACAACTGTACTTAAAAAACTGTGTTGTAAATGTAGAAGAGGCCTTGGATATCATCTTAATCAAATATCCTCATTTTAGAGATGATGGGACTGAGGTCTGGAAATCACTGGTGGGCTTCCTTGGTGGCACAGTAGTTAAGAATGCGCTTGCCAATGCAGGGGACATGGGTTCAAGCCCTGGTCCGGGAAGATCCCACGTGCTGCAACTAAGCCCCTGCAGCACAACTACTGAGCCTGTGCTCTAGAGCCTGCGAGCCACAACTACTGAAACCCTCCTGCCTAAAGCCCGTGCTCCACAACGAGAGAAGCCACTGAAATGAGAAGGCTGCTCACTGCAACAAAGAATAGGCCCCGCTCGCCGCAACTAGAGAAAGCCTGCGTGCAGCAACGAAGACCCAATGCAGCCAAGAATAAATAAATAAAATAAATAAATTTATTTTTAAAAAAATAAAGAAAGAAAGAAATCACTGGTGACTTGCCCTGGGTCAGATTTGAGTAACTTAATCATAGACCCCAGTGGGAATTCAAGGCCCTGCATGTCAGGGCTCCTTCCAGTCCGCCATATTGCTTTGCTGGTTCAGGTATAAAATGAGCAGGGTTTCTGGGGGGTGATGAAAATATTTTTGGATCCAGAGAGAGGAGGTAGTTACATAATAATGTGAATGTACTAAATGCCACTGAATTGTACACTTTAAAATGGTTAATTTTATGTCACATGGATTTTACCTCAATTAAAAAGCATCTTTAAAAAAAGAATACAATGAGAACGGACTACGTCAGAGCCCGTTATTAATCGTGCAGGCACAAGTCCACTTGAACAGTGTTAACCTCCCAAGGCCAGTGATATTAATTCAGTCCCCCAATATCATGGTGGTCTGCTGTACAACACTGGGTAGATAAGGCTGTCTGTGTTGGCTTTCATCTCTCTTCAGTTTTAAGACCAGCACTGCTGTTTCCAGGGTACCGTAATGTTGGGGAATTATATTTAAGCCATCCTTAACTCCTCCAGCCCACATGGATCTTTCTCTTCTCTGAAACTCCAGCACTTACAGCCTGAACCAGATGATTTAGAACTTAATTATGTTCTATCTTGTGCTGTTCTTTAATTGTTTGATGTAGGATCACCTTGTCTTGCAATAAGACTCAAAGAACTTTGAAGTTAGAGATTCTGTCTTATATTCATGTATTAATGCATTCATTCGCACATGCATTTAATAAATACTTTTCACCACCAATTCTGTGCCAGGCATCGGGGACCCAAAAGAGAGCATGATGCATCAACCAGTGACAAGGAGTTCAGGGTCTGTGTACTCCCCTTAGGGCCTGGTGTGGCACAGGGCACACGGGTACACCAGCATCTGGGCTTACAGTTGAGAGACTTTCTCAGCTCTTGGGTCCCCTCTTCCAGCGAATGGCAGCACAGCTCTCAATCAGAGCATCAGTTGTCCTTCCCAGTCACTTTCCCGTGTCCCTCCTTGTCTCTGTTCCCACCGATGCTCTCCGGCGCCTCTCTTGCCTGGGCTCTGCAGTTGCCTTCAACCTGATCTCCCTGCTTCCAATTCCACCCTCTGCTCACGCCCTCAGGTCCAAAAGATCTTTCTCAAGCGCAGCTCTGAGTCTGTCACTTCCTCATTTTAGAACTTCCCACTGGGCTTCCCTGGTGGCTCAGTGGTTGAGAGTCCGCCTGCCGACGCAGGAGACACGGGTTTGTGCCCCGGTCCGGGAAGATCCCACATGCCGCGGAGCGGCTGGACCCGTGAGCCGTGGCTGCTGAGCCTGCGTGTCCGGAGCCTGTGCTCCGCAATGGGAGAGGCCACAGCAGTGAGAGGCCCATGTACCACAAAAAAAAAACAACAAAAAACTTCCCACTGGTCTCTCAGTGCCCATAGGAGAGATGAAGCCCAAACCCCTAGTCAGTCTGCTAAGTCTCTTGTGAATTGCACCTTCCTGATACCTCCAGCCTCATCTCTCCCCATTTCCCCCATCATCCATCATCCAAGCTCCAGATGAACATTTTACAGATCCTCCCACTATGCCCAGTAACCTCCTGCCTCCATGTTTGCACGTGTTCTTCCTCCCTTCCGTGGCCCTCTCCACCCCCATCCCCTTTGCCTGCTAACCCCAGCTCATCCTCTAAGTTTTAGCTCAGATGTTGCTTCTTTCCCTCTCATCTCTATTCCTGACTTCCATCAGGAGCTCAGGAGCTTGGCTGCAGCCTCTGCTTCTCTTGCTCATGTCCTTATCACACTGTCCTAGAGTGTTCTGTTACCCTGTCTGTATCCCCTTTCATCCTCTAGACTATTTGTTCTGTGAGGGCGGAGACTAATTCAGCTTGTTTATTACTGTCATCCCAGCGCCTGGCATCTAATAGATGCCCAGTAAATACCTGTTGATATAATCGAGTTGGATTACATTGGAGATACAGAAAAAAACACTCACCTGGATGGCTGCCCATCCCCGAAGAATAGGAACCATCTCCTCTCCAGATGAACAAATTGCAGAGACCAGCTCCATAAGTTTCTTAACGCTCATCCAAAAGAACTCTCTCTCTAGCATGTTCGGGACACTTGGCTCTGAATGTGACCACCTGAAGCAAACCTGAGGTCTGGGGTGAAAAAGTTCTGGAGCCCATGAAGACAGTGGAAGGACAGAGGGCCTGAGCCCAGGGGCGGCAGGAGAGCTGTGTGCAGATATTTACAGTTTTACCTACTGAGGACAGTTCAGTGTGGGGTTTCCTGAACCCAAAACAAGTTTGGGGCACCCAGGAGGGGGCCTCCTACAATGCTGTACCATTCTGGAGTTTTGTATCCATTGGCTGCCTGCACTGTCAGTGCCACCTTGCCACACTGGGGTCAAGGGGTAGGCGACTGGGCAGAGTCCAACCGCAGCGATGCCCCGTGCACATCAGGTCCCTCCAGGCAGGCCGCACACAGGGGATTAGCCATGCGGTGTGGTTCCTGCAGCACCGGCAGGCCCAGGCCTCCAAAATGTCCTCTCATGTCTGGAAGCCCCACCCCGTCCACCTTGGTTAGAGCTCCCTCCCTTTAGCTCAAGGCTTGGATTGTGGTTACGATGCTGACTGCCCTTTGGATGGGTGCCTGGTAGAGGGCGAGTGAGAGGTCCAAGGTGGGGCTCCAGGAGCGTGTGTCAGGAAACTGCAGGAAGACGTTGGGGGCCTCAGCCAGGGGGAGTGAGGAGTGCAGGTGGCCCGGCTAGGGGAGCAGCAGACCCTAAGAAGCAAGGTCAAAGCCCTCTCCTTCTCTCTCTGCGAGGCCCAGTCCTGTCCACTCGCGGACGCTGCTCAAGCGGGAGACACCCGTGGGCTCTTCCTCTGAGTAGTCCTGGGTGGTGACCAAGAGCTGCCTCTGATGAACTCAGCGACATCTGGTCCAAGTTCCTTCCTGCCTCAGTTCATCATGGAGAACCCCCATTGCTGTCATGTTTAGTCTATCATGGGGTGCCTATACCAAGATGGAGGATTTTCCCTCCAGGACAATAGCGGGATAGAATCTGGAACTGGGGACACCTGAGACAGACCCAGAGTTCCAGCCACCCCGTCATAGCACAGAACTGGGGGCAGAAAGGCAACAGGGCTTGTGCTCTGCGCTGTACTTTACCCAGTACAGAGGAAAGGCAGACGAACCTTCCCTCGGTGCCAGCTGGCTCTTGCTTGGAGAAAGATGAGCCATTGTGCATTTCTACCCAGGCAGCAGGGAGCAGGGAGTGCGCCTTGCCGAGTCTCAGCCGCCCTCGTAGCTTTCAGAGGAAGAGCACACAAATAATACCAGCCTAAGCCCCTTAATCACCTAACGGGTATTTTAAGTCCGGCTTGTTAATGTCTGCTCTTTCCTATTCCAGATTACTTCCCGCCTCCTTCTCTTCTGTTTTGGGGCTGCAGAGTCAGGAGTTTCTCACCCAGGGACTGTTAGCGGGAGTGTGGCCAATTTACTTAGGGACGTCCCCTGCCCTCAGAAGTGAGTTAAACAGCAGCATGGCAGGGCTTTTCCTGCCGTTTCTCCACTTCCCTATTAAATTCATCAGAGGGGAGATCAATGGGCCCGATTGCAATTTTATTTATCTTCCTCCCTCCGTGGGGTGTCTTTGCTGCTGCTGCATCCTCCCAGCTGTAAATGTAATTCAGGAACTGGCTCTGGTTGGCGGTGGGTTTGAGGGAAGGAACTCTCAGTGGGAGCCAGAGGGGCCCCTTTTGCCTTTGTCAGCATTATCCTGAATGATATCACGACGTGTAATTTTACATCAAGGCGTGTCAGAAATCAATAGGCCCCATGGGGGGTTGGCAGGTGGGAGATGGGCAAACTGAGGGGAAATGAGAGCTTGACTCGGCTTAGCCAGTCGCCAGGGCTTTTTGCTTTAAATCCCCCTTATCATATCCTCACAACACAGGAAGAAACATTCATCTGTTTCATGTCTGGCTTCGCCCACCAGACAGTGAGCTAAGTGAGGGTTGAGACTGAATGAATGAGTGAATGAATGAATGAATGTGAAAGTAATGGGGAGAGACAGAGACGTGGGACATGAGGACCTAGCTCATCTGATGCCGTAAACAGAAGCAACTGTGGGAGTTGGATGAAAGCAGTCAAAAGATACAAGCTTCTACTTATAAGATAAAGAAGTACCAGGGATGTAATGTACAACGTGATAAATATAATGAGCAGGCTGTATGTTACATATGGAAGTTGTTCAGAGAGGGAAACCTAAGTTCTCACCACAAGGAAAGCAATTTTTTTTTCTATTTCTTTAATTTTGTCTCTCTATGAGATAATGGATGATCACTAAACTTTTTGTGACAATCATTTCATGATGTATGCAAGTCAAATCATTTTGCTGTGCTCTTTGCACTTTTACAGTGCTATGTGTCAATTATATCTCAATTAAACTGGAAGAAAAAATGTAAAAATTTTAAAAGTGATTTATGTGGGCTGAGAATTCAGTGGGATGAAAACATGGCAGATTAAATGTACTTATATAACTACTGAAATGCTTATCATAAAGAATGAAGTCATATCTGTACAAAAAAGATACCATTAAGTCCATCAATAATTTAGTCTGTCTTGGGATCATTTGTCTATGCAGTGGAAATTTGGATTGATTGCCTTTGTGCCCAAACTGAATGAAATGGCTCTGTATTTTGATCTTATATAGATGTTGCTTCTGGTTTATGTGCATAGATCCTGGGTAGGGCTGTCCATTTTCAGAAATCAACTCCTGATCTCAGTCATTTGGAGAAAAACCCTTGGAGAGAGTTCAGTTCTTCTTGAGAGTAGTTCTGCCCCAGCAGAGTTCCTGGAATGCAAAGTGGGGAGTTACAAGGATTTGATGCTGATGCAGGTTGGATCATGCCCTGCACAAATCTAACTGCTCCCCCCTATATAACCCCACCAGGTCACAACCGTTGTACAGGTGGGCACAGGTCTCCAGCCCCAGCTCCTCTCTGGCCCCCGCGGATTCGCTAGACCACCTGCTCCTTCCTTCCTAGTAAGGGTACCTGCTGACACAGGGCTTGGGGATTGGCCTGTCCCCCATGAATTATTTTCTGGAATGGGTGCATCACTATTTTGTGATTGTTCAGCTCCTTTGTATAGGGCGTTTTGACGGATTAGTGGTTCTCTTCCTTATTGGCTAGATTCTTGCTCAGGAAAACAACATTAAAGCTGCCGCGTGGCCACTGAGTAAGCAAGAGCCCTTGTTGGTCCTTCCTATCCAGGCTTGCATCCCAGCCCTCGTGCCCTTGGTCCTCACCTCTCCCAGGGATGAGCAACGGCAAGGCTCCAGCACAGGCAGGGAGGGAATCACCAGGATGAAACCCAAACGCTCCACTTGCCCTCTATGACCAGCCATGGAGCCTGGACCCACCTCTTTCTGAGGTTCATCCCTCGACCCGGGGTAGACGTCTGGGTCTCTAGCAAGTCTCTGTACCTTCCAGGGACCAGCTCAGCTGCTTGCATCTCAAAGTGACAGCCCCCTGGGGAGGAAGGGATACCAGTTTAGGAAGGAGAGGGTCATAAGAAAGAGGCTTGCCAGGAAGAACAGGCCCATGAGGGGGCCCCAGGGAAAGAAGGCATCAGGCATTGCAAGGAGGAGTGGAATAGTGGCTTCAAGAATGCCTCAGTCCTTCAGAAGAGGGACGGCGTGTGCCTGGGTGTGGCCACCCGGGCCCCAGGCGTAACCCAGAAATGGACACTCCCTGGATCAGTAGGAGGATTTCAAGTTCGAGGGACTGTCCGTTACACAAACAACTGAGCAACCCCTGCTGCCGGCACCCGGCACCCGTCAGGGGACTGCTTCGAGCTCACGCAGGGTGACACAGACACGCCTTTTAAAGGCCACAGGTTACATCCCCCTCCCCTTCCGCTCAAGTTCCCCCTTAGCCTCTTTGCCCTGAGATTTATTATTCTACAGCGATGGCGTTGAATTGCATTTGAAATCAATTAGCACAGGTACTCAAAGATGGATGCTTAGGCTCTGAAGAAAGGTGATGAAAACATACCATTTAAATAGAAATCAATTTTCCTTTCATGTATTTCTTCCTTGCTGCTGCCCCCAAATTAATAGTTTTTAGATATTTGTGTGTAAAGGGGAGGCTTCTTTCACATAAACCATTGCCACCACCTCCTGCCTCCTTGCATTTGCGCTGTAAGGTGTAATCCCCCCTTGTAATGCTGCTGCCTCGCTGTCTCCACGGAGATATTTTATGCCGTGGTCATTTGAATAAGCGCAGCAGTGCCGGGAGCTGGTTCAGCATGGGGGGAATGCCTTCGGGCTTCTTGTGTTTTGTCAACAGCAATTACGGTGAGGGAGGCAGCTAATCCGTTTCCACAATATCAAATGTCAGGGTAGCAGACATTTGATCAAGTCCCTGAGACCCGCCCAGCCCTCACTCTGCCTGAGTCTCTATCAGAAATCCTTGGTGGAACAATTAGACTTTCTATGAAGAGAGGCTGCCGGCAAAGGGATGCAAAGGAAGTGTCACTCTGAGCAATCAGAACCTTTTCAAATGTTGGTATTAGAACTGCTGCAAAAAGAGGAAGAGAAAGAAGGAGAGAAGGGGCCCTGGAGGCAAGTTAGAGGTGAGTCAGCTCAGGAAGCCTGTGTCCAATTTCTCCTTGCTCCTTGCCAACTTCTCCCCTCTTGGGAGCTGGGGCACATACTATATTCCAAGCATTCTGCTAAGGATTTTGAGTATTCTGTC